>NC_092333.1:50265000-50582500 GCF_046630445.1 Rutidosis leptorrhynchoides
CAACTACCGGTTCTTTTTCCTTATCTTGATCAGGTTGTGGTTCTTGTGGAGTAGGAATAGTTTCATCAGAAGTTACAGGTATTTCAGGTGGTTTAAGTGTTGTACCACTTCTTGTGGTAATAGCTTTAGCTGTTTCATTCCGGGGGTTAGCATTTGTATCGCTCGGTAGACTTCCCGGTTTTCTTTCACCTATTAACCTTGCTAGGTTACTTACTTCTTGTTCCAGATTTTGAATAGAAGCTTGTTGATTTCTAAATGCTTGAGCATTTTGTTCATTAGTTTGTTTTTGAGATGTGAAAAACTGCGTTTGAGTTTCAACTAGCTTCGTCATCATATCTTCTAAATTTGGTTTTTTATCATCGGTTTGTTGTGGTGGTTTGTTTTGAAAATTAGGTCTTTGCTGATTGTAAGTATTATTGGATACTTGTTGATTGCTAGGACCTTGTTAGTTGTTGTATGGAATATTTCGGTTATAATTCTGGTTTTGATTGTAAATCGGTCTTGGCGGTTGATAATTATTCTGATAATTATTTCCAGGCCTTTGGTTTATGTATGAAATATTCTCTCTTTGTTCCATTGTTAATTCAATACTGAGACAATCTTTTGTCAAATGTGGTCCTCCACACTGCTCACAACTAATTCGTATTGAGTGAATATCCTTAGTCATCTTTTCCATTCGTCTCTCCACAGCATCTATCTTTGCGGAAATGGAATCTAAGTCATGGCTAGAATCGGCTCTAGCTGCTTTAGATGATCTAATGATATCTTTTTCTTGGTGCCACTCATGTGAGTGGGAAGCAGTGTTATCAATAATTTTGTAAGCATCAGTTTCGGTTTTCTTCATAATAGAACCACCAGCAGCTATATCTATGTCTTTTCTTGTAGTGATGTCGCATCCTTGGTAGAATATTTGTACTATTTGACAGGTGTCTAAACCATGTTGCGGACATCCTCTTAACAACTTTCCATATCTTGTCCACGCCTCATATAGAGTTTCATTTGGCTTTTGTGTGAACGTAACAATTTCTGCTTGAAGTCTTACGGCTTTAGATGCAGGAAAGAATTGCTTAAGAAATTTGTCAATTAAAACATCCCATGTATCAATCGCCCCTTCAGGTAACGATTCCAACCAATCTTTGGCTTCTCCCTTTAAAGTCCAGGGAAATAACATGAGATATATCTGTTCATCCTCCACTTTTCGGATTTTAAATAGTGTGCAGATCCTATTAAAGGTACGTAGATGTTCATTTGGATCTTCCTTCGGCGCACCACTAAATTGGCATTGATTAGTCACCATGTGTAGAATTTGTCCTTTGATTTCATAATCTGGCGCATTAATGTCTGGATGAGTTATTGCGTGACCTTGGCCAGTGCGTTTAGCTCTCATTCGGTCTTCCATACTTAAAGGTTCCAGATTCTCCATAATTGAATTTGTTGAATCGGTATCACTAGATGATTCTGATTTAATGGTTCGTTCCTCAACAATCTCTGTTTGAATGATTGGTGGTTCCTGAGGAAAGTTTAATGGTTCAGGATCTACGAACCGTTCCTGAATATTCTCCGGATTCTCAATTGTGAGGTCGGGTTCAAAAAATGGATTATCGGAAATTTGAACTGAAGTACTTGGTCGACTGGATGACGATTCTAAAGAAAAATCAACGGCGGTTATATTTGCTAAATGTCTTGATCTAGTTACAGGTGGTGAACGTACAAAAGGTGATGAACGTCTTGCTCGGTGCATTCACTGAATATCCTATTAGTTTTTAAAAGGAAAGAAAAATTATAATAAGTTATCCAATCAATAGACTTTTCTGATTTTGCCCACGTTTTGAATAGCCAAAAGATGCAGCAGAGGGGCAGGATTCGTTTGGTCTCAATATAATTGAGGACTGTTTGGCTCCAATAACCCGGTCCACGTACAAATCCAACTATTACTACGAACCAGAAAATTTTGATGTCTATTAATTTAACCACTTAAAATAAATTTTCGTAATTTTAAGAAATTTAGATAAGAAGTAGAAAAAATTCTAAGTCCTAAAAACTAGAATGGCGAGAAATAAGAGAGAAAAAGAGTTCGTCGCAAAAGGTCGAAAAAGAAAAATGGTTGAAAAATAAAAGGTGACGGAAAAATAAAAGAAACTTATAAAAACTTAAAAATACTTAACTAATTTAACCTTATTACTACAACTAACTTAAAATTATAATCGCAAATTGATATTACTAATTGGAATGATAATTGATACATAGTAAAAGGTCTAAAAATATTAAAGCTTACAGGAAAAACTAAATCCCAAATGGAAATAACTTAAAAAGAAACTAAAACTTAAAAAGGCGTCGCAAAATTCTAAAGTACCTAAATCTTAGTCTAAAGAAAAAGCACTTAAGGAATTCTACGGCAAAGCCTAAAAATATAGGAGTAAAAATGACTATGGCAAAAACTAAGTTTAAAATTAAATATGAGCTAAAAAATACAAATATTACGCTACAACGATTAAAAATGGACAAAATATAAAAATATACAAAAAGTTGTAAAAAGTACAATTTTTATAAAAATATTATTTTTATATTATTTATTTTATTAAACTATTAATTTTACAATTTTAATAAAACTAATTAAACAAAATATAAGATAAATAAAAAGTAAAAGTTAAAATAAAACTAATAATAATAATAATTATTATTAGGTTTAAATAATAATTAATTAATTAAAAACCCGTAATTAATGCAGGTTTAGGGCTTCCTGTCGCCTGTCAGAAAGGCTCCGCGAGTCGCGGCAATTAAAGCTTTAAACCCCGCGAGTCGCGGGGTTCAGAAATTCAGTTGACAGCTTGCAATATTCGACGCGTTTTTTCTTTATTTTTTTTTATTTTCTGTTTTTAATTTTTATATAAATAAAAGATATTAAAATTAAACTTATATTTTTATAAACCAAAATAAAAATAAAGAAACTTATAAAACTTAAATATTTAACAAAATCTTAAAAATACATATATTTTTGTTTTTCTTTTTATATTTTTGAATAATTAAAACGTATTTTTACAAAAACGAATTTTTAATAAAAGTAAACTAAAAATCTTTTTTTTTTATATTAGCGTTGCGCTTCCGGCTTTTAAGATAGTTCCCCGGCAGCGGCGCCAAAAATTACTTGATGTTATGCGAGGTGTATATAAAATAGTTATTAATTTTAGCAGAAAAAACTATTAAATACGATACAATTTTACACAAGATATTTATTTATTTATAGAATGGATATACTTAAACCTTGCTACAACACTTATAGGCAGTGTACCTAATCGTACAGTAGTGTAGTTTTTAGTAAGTCCGGTTCGTTCCACATGGAAATCTTTAAACAAAGCTCAACGCTATATTAGTTTACTTTTATAAAAATACAAATATATATATAAGTAATATTATTATTATAAAGGGGGGTTTTTACCGTTTAATGACCGGTTTGTCGATTTTAAAACTTTAGTCGCAGTTAAAACCAAATGTAAAATAATAAATAAATACAAGACTTAATTTAAAGCGTAAAGTAAATAACGATAATGAAATTGCGAATAATAAAAATGCGATAAAATAAAATTTGCGATAATTAAAAAGTACGATAATTAAAAGTGCGATTAAATAACAATAAATAAAAGTGCGATAATTAGAAGTGCAATTAAATATAAAATAAAGGAAATTAAATATGAAATAAAAGAATTATGCTTATTTAAACTTTCGTAATCATGGTGTTTGACGTGTTGATTTTAGTTTTATGCCCATGGGTTAATTGTCCTTTGTCCTGGATTATTTAATATGTCCGTCTGGTTTTTGTCCATAACAGTCCATCAGTCATAAATATAAATTGCAAGTGTCCTTGTCAAATTATTATTATACCCGAAGATAAATATTCCAACTAATTGGGGATTCGAATTGTAACAAGGTTTTAATACTTTGTTTAATGAATACACCAGGTTATCGACTGCGTGTGAACCAAGGTTTTACTACTTTGTTAACAATTACACCAATTACCCTTGAATGTAATTTCACCCCTGTTTTAATTATTCTAGTGGCTATTAATCCATTCCCGTGTCCGGTTAAATGAACGATTATTCGTACATATAAATACCCCGCCCATCGTGTCCGATCGAGTGTATATGGTAATTTATAGGGACGCCCAATTGTAAATCTTTATATTAACATTAACAAACTTTCATTTAGTTAAACAAATATAAAGCCCATTAATAGCCCATAGTCTAATTTCCACAAGTGTCGTTCTTTTGTCCAAACCCCAATTATGGTACAAAGCCCAATTACCCAATTTTAGTAATTAGCCCAACATCATGATTACTTCGTTTTAAATAAGCATAATAATAACTTAGCTACGAGACATTAATATAAAAAGGTTGAACATAACTTACAATGATTAAAAATAGCGTAGCGTTACACGGACAGAATTTCGACTTACACCCTTACAACATTCGCTAACATACCCTTATTATTAGAATTATAATTAAAATTAAAATTAAAATATAAATTATATATATATATTTTACGTATATATATGAGAGAAGAGAGAAAAAATGGATTATATTTTGATCAGAATTCGGTTTGCTTTATAGCCAGAGTTGAAATTTGGGGCTCCGCGACTCGCGGCAAAATCCCCTTCAAACTCCGCGAGTCGCGGAGGTTAATTTTACAGCTCAGTCCTTGGAGTTTTCTCTGCCGACGGTTTTTAATATATATATATATAATATATATATAATTAATATAATTAATTATATATTATATTATATTTATATACATAGTTAACTTGTAATTTTTAGTCCTTTGCGTCGAGCGTTAAGAGTTGACTCTGGTCCCGGTTCCGGATTTTCGAACGTCCTCGCGTACAATTTAATATCTTGTACTTTGTGTTTTGAATCTTGTACTCTTGTGATTTCGAGACGTTTCTTATCAATAATTGGAACCTTTTTGATTGTCTTTTGTACTTTTGAGCTTTTTGGTCGTTTGCGTCTTCAATTCGTCGAATCTGTCTTTTGTCTTCACCTTTTATTATACAAACGAATATCACTTGTAAATAGAACAATTGCAACTAAAAGCTTGTCTTTCTTGAGGAATAATGCTATGAAATATATGTTCGTTTTTAGCATTATCAGAATTAGATTATAGGATGTAGATTAGTACTCTGCAATACATAATTTACATATGCATATATAATACTAAAATCCCATAAGTTATGGAGGAATCTACGGAAGCTGTCAGGCAAAGGTAACAATAACAGATACGCTAAGATATGAATTTATCTATACACTGTCTATGCAATAGAGGCAGTAAGACGTGTCTAGACTTTAAGGATGATAAGCAAATAATTTTCAACACTAAATGATAAGCAAAACTTTTGACATTCACACACGGTCGAAGTCCAGACCTACTAATGCATCTAAACAACTATCAGTTAGATACACTAATGCGAGATCTGGTTCACTAAGACCACCGCTCTGATACCACATGTCATACCCCGTCCTAATCCATCTGGACGAAGTCACCAACATCTGGTCCCATTGCGATGATCGACTCCAAATAATATCTTTAAAATGAGCAAATGCACAGCGAAAGATTTCTTTCATACCTGAGAATAAACATGCTTTCAAGTGTCAACCAAAAGGTTGGTGAGTTCATAGGTTTATCATAAACTAATAAAATTCATCATTTGATAGATCACAAGATTTAAATGCTGCATGGTACAAATGGGCCCGAATCCTATACCCACCTGTAATGTACATGCGATATCTTATAAATACAGTACACTTTTCTCGTGTACGAAATCATCTTTCATAAATCTTAGTAACCGTACACATATCTTGTGCACAAAAATAATATACACATAACCTGTGTATAAAATCATTCTCTCGATACATAACATTCATATCGATTGGTGGCAATTATCATGTCCACATAATTCAATGGTGGCAATTATCATGTCCACATAATTCAATAATAATCCGCAGAACTTCTGTCTGCATAATAATTCATTCGAGGAATGTTTTGATCGTGTCTATCTCGTCAAACATTTATAAAAGCATTTCATGTATTCGCAGATCAAAATGTATTTCAAAAGAATTTAATAAAGCAGTTGTAAAAGTAGCGCATGTATTCTCAGTCCCAAAAATGTAAAGAGTAAAAGGGAGCAAATGAACTCACTATAGTGTATTTTGTAGTAAAAATACATATGACGATACTGTACAATGCATGGTTGGCCTCGGATTCACGAACCTATATCATTTATATATATTAAAACATATAATAACAACTAACAAGTTGATATATTAATGATTTACATATCATATTACTAATTAAGTTATATTTATCCTATGTATTTTAGGTAGTTAATATTTATTTCTACATTACATTTATTAATATTAATATAGTAAATACTTATTAAAGTAATTTAATAATATAATATTTATCATTTATCATAATATATTACAAATAGAAATTTATTTCAAAGTTTATATATGATAAGAATATATATTTATATTAATTAATATATTTTATAAATATCTTACTTAATGTCATAAAAATTTAGTAATATATAATATTAACATATTTGTAATGTATTTTTGAAAAATAATATTCATTTGTAATAATAATAATAACAATAATAATAATAATAATAAAAATGAGTAATAAGTAAACTACCTCAATGAAGTAGCCCTTTAAAAAAAATGCCCAAGTTCGGGTTTCAACTCGCGACGTCCCGCTAACCCTATAACGCCCTTAACCATCTAGCCATTTCTGTTTTTCTGAATTTATCACTACACTAATATATTTGAACGCGTATAACCCAGTCATCTTCTTCATAACTCATAGCACCCAAAACTATTCATCAAAATCATTATCATAATAAAAATCATAATCATACCATCGTACATCATCATCATCCTATATTATTTACGTATCATCTTCACGTATGCATAATCATCATCATTAGATGATCATCATACCATCATCATCCTACCACTATAATCACCATCGTCATTTCTTATTATCATCATCATTTTTTTTTTGTAATCATGATCCTAATCATGATCATCATTATCATACATGTAACATAATCATCCTTATTAATGATATCATCATCATCAAAATCATGTTACCACCTCGTCATCTACCATTCATGATCATTAACATCATCACAATCCGTAACATCTAACATCATCATCTTGATTACAATTATCATAATCATTCACGTAATCTAGTCTCATTCATGGAATCATCGTCATTAACAGTCCAAACCAAAATGGGTCTCGTCCCAAAAATATGAATAAGAACACAGCCCAAAATAAATTAGCCCAACTAAATGTTGCAATCCAAAATTATCCTTAGTCCATGAATTAAATAAAGAAGCCTAAGTTCCAAACTGGATCCACATCATATAAAGGATTCATCATACTCTTTATTCCCCACCACCATCTAACTATAGCATTATCATTACCATAAACATCATCATTCTCGTTACACTATTACTTTTCATCATCATCTTTTATTAAAGCATACTTTCCTACTCGACATTGTAGATTCTATAAAACCAAGATAACACGTCTACATATCATTCAGAAACAGTTGGGATAATTGGTTTATATCGATGGTGGTAACCATGATGGTTTAGGATATTCTTGGGTGGTTCCCGGCTAGCTGTACAACCGGCAGCAACGATAACTGGTATTTTACAGCTGCGTGATCGGCAGGAACATATAAATAGAAGTGGAAGCGAGTTGTAGAGAAAGGGGAGAGAAGGAAGAAGGTAACGGTGGCTTAATGTGGTCATGGTGGTTGTCAAGAGTTGAAGAAGAAAACAAGGTGGTTCGATGGTTACAGCTTGGTCTCGACTGCAACTCAGCACGCAGCAGCATGATGGCTGCAAACAGAAATAAATAGAATAACAGAAGTGGTTTTCATTGGGTTTAAGTGGTAGTTTGGGTCGATGATGATTTGTGTTTGAAATGGTAACCGGATAGTGATGTTTTGTGGTGGTTCTAGGTGACGTATAGGAAAGAAAATAGCTGCAAACTCAGTAATAAGTGCTCGATCAAACGACCATTTGGTGAGTTCTTCATCATCAAATAATGGTGCCGGAGGTGGGTTGTAACCGAGGTTGAAACAGGAAAATGAATGGAGCACTATGATGATGGTTATGGAGGTTAAAAGAAAACGGTGGCCGGTGTGGGAGGTTGAGAGTGGTGGCGAGTTGAGATGGTGACCAGAGGTTCTAGGGTGGCGGCGGATTGGAGTGATGGTGGTGGTGGCCGAATGTTGTTCATGGTGATGGTGAATCGTGGTGATTTGAAAGGAAGGATTAAACAAGTGGTGTTGATGTTTATAATGGTGCATGGTAATGGGTTTAAGAAAGAAAAATAATATAAATCTATAGAAGATAGTTGTAGTAGTTCGTAGTAGGTGATAATTGATCAAGAGGTTTAAGGGTGTTTGATTTTTGGTTACTCACCTATCGCAAATATGATATATGTATAAATAGATAGGATATATATATATATCCTAGTAAGTATGGTAGATAATGATTGATAGGAATCCTTGAATTAAACAGAAACATGTGCTAGTGCTTTGGCCACCAATTTCAATTGTGGGGTTATATGCATGTATATTATATATATAAAAGAAATGGTGGGTGATTGATAATCAAAAACCACCAAATAAAATATCTAACTTTATAATAGTAGAGTCTTCGATGGTTTTTGTTGTTAAAGACACATGTTAGTATATATATATATTATAAATATGGTATGATTGGTAGGATGAAACCAAAAGGCATCAAATCAAATAATAATAATAAAATAATATAATAATAATGAAACACTCTCGTGAAATTTATTTGTTAACATGCTACCGACACTTTAGCACGGACTTGGTTTCGTGCTCCGTTGTTAATCACTGGTGGATAAAAGTTCTCAGAAAAATCCTAAATTCTTAAGTTAATTATATTTATTTATTTTGGTTATTATAGTATAAAATTTGGTCATTAATTATTAAATAAAAAATTACATTAATTATTCACTCCCAACCCCAAGTAAAATACAAAAGTTTTTAAAATTAAACAATTAGTTCCTAAATATATTTTTAATAAGCCTAAAAATTTATATAACTCATTTTCGGATCATCGTTTAATTTAAAATTATATGGGTTTGAATTTAACTTGCTTAATATCGATTGAATGAAAATTGATTATTACTAACGTTTTCCAAATAAATCCGAAACTATAAATATGTATTCAATATGCTTCATTTATATATTTAGATAAGTTTTGAATAATAATTATTATATATTATTTATTTTACATAACTAATTTTAATAGCAACAACATATAATACTTCAAATTATATTTCAAATTATTTATATATATATATATATATATACACACACACACACATATCTATTTACAATTAATTGTTCGTGAATCGTCGAAAACAGTCAAAGGTCAATTAAATATATGAAACAGTTCAAAATTTTTGAGACTCAACCTAACAGACTTTTCTTATCGCGTCAAAAATAATAAATCGTATCGAGAGTTTGGTTTAAAATTAGTCGAAATTTTCCGGGTCGTCATAATATATATTGTGTTTTGGTTTTGTTCGGTGATGTTTATTAGAAGAAAAAAAAACTACAAAAAATTTCTTTCAACTTTTACGAAAACCAAAGCCAAGCATACATTCTGTTTTCGTTCCTTACGTACGAAAATATAAATCTCATAATCTTGTTCTTTACAATTAGAATAAAATAATCCTTGCGATTATTTATTATTACTTGACGGGACTAGCACATCCGTTTGACGTTGTTCGAAGTGTAGTGTGGACTACCCTAGTGGCAATCATTCTTTTGATTGTTAGTTTCTCTTCCTTCAATCCGGTTCTACAAGAAAGGTATAATCTTTAAACTCTCTTGTTGTATTTATTTATTTAACCGTATAAATCATATGGATCCGTTTAGGTGATTTAGTTATTAATATAATTAATACGCTTCCACTTAAATTTATTGTTATTATATGTATGTACATGATAATAATTAATTAGGAAATTGTTTTCTTAAAACACTAAATCACCTTCACTATGAACACATTTTATGTTAATATCGAACCACAACAATCAACAAATTTTAAATAAATTCATTATGTTCATGGTTTCTTCTTTAAACTCAATATGTGCAAATCACTTGTTTTGTTAATTGTTATCATATCCTAGCATCGCTTCCAACTTCAATGTAGATGATTTTGTGATTTAAGTATGGCAATTTTTTATCTTTTTTTTTTGGCAATCCAACACCACCTTTGCTATGTTATCGATTTTTATACTTTTTAAAAGGAAAACTCACACACTCAAATTTTACACCGATATATACAAATATGTTCACTCTGGAGTTGAACCCACAACCACTTGATTGTCGATTTTCATGTTAATTTATGAATTCATGAAAATGAACATCAACCTTGAGCAAGAGTACAATAACAATACTCAAACCACATTCGAGGTACGAGAGGTGTGAGATGTATATATCCCTTCTTTAACTTTGAAAATAAAAGAATGTGTTTCTCCACTCACGTATAGATAAAGAGTTCTCCACCCACGAAAAAAGTCACCTCTCTCCTAGGAGAGGGATTGCTTCTAGCCACTAAGGCTGCTAGTATTGGTAGCGCAAGGGGGGGCCACAGAGCTTCGTTGCCAAGTCAGCGATACTAGCAAGCTTCTTTAGAGCTTCCTTGCCAAGGCTGTGATGCAATATGTCATTGTATAGCGCAATGGAACAAAGGGGTGTATGAGTTTATTTGTTTATATCATATGTAAGAAAATTTATATACCGTATTAATTAATTAACTAGTGTAATGTGATGAGAAAAAAAATGATGAGGTGGCGCTGATGTGACACTATGTGATTGTAAAAGAATATGTCATTGATAAGAGTAAGTTTAAGAAATGAAAGAAAAATTGCACGTAGAAATAAAAATGGATATGAAAAAAAATTGATTTTTATCTATAAAAACAAAAGAAACCCAAAAACTTATATTATTATTATTATTATTATTGTTATTTTCAATTTCAATTATTATAATTTTTATTATAGCGAAAAACAGGAGCTTATACAACAACTCGAGGGCATTCATCGAAAATATGAAGCCTTGAAACAAATACACCCAAAGGCAACAAGACCAAACAGAAAAACGACAAAACCGTGAGACTTACCACTAAAATGAAACAACTAACGGGCACCAAGCAAAAACTAAAGGATAAATAACCAAACCACTAGATCATTACAAATCACGTCGCAATAAAAAAACAAAGCAAGTAAACCACAAATGAGAGTTCACAACATCTCTAAATCCACTCAACATTAAACTTCCTCAATTCTTCTCCATGAACTTTTCGGGCCCTAAACTTCCACAAAATCTCTAATTACTATTACTGTTATTATTAATTACTCTTTCTGTTCCAAAAATATTTTCTTACTATTCTCGTTTGTATCAAAAAATATAGTCTTTTACTTTAAATAACAATAAAAACGATTAAAGTTTCAATTATATCACTTTGTTATTGAAAATTCAACATTAAAAATAGTAATTATTTTATGAAGTTTTCTAATGACAACGTCATTAAGAGTAAATGTATACATAAAAAATAGTACAATTTGATATTTGATGATAGTTTTAGTGAAAGGCTGTTTAATTTTGATGTATGAATAATTAACCATGTCCTTATTTCTTAAAGACAACTCTTAACAACATTAAGAGATAAATTAAAAAATTCATTAATTAATTAATAATATTACAATTGAGCAAATCCTTTTTACTATTGATCAACAGTAAGGGTATTTTCATCTTTTAACAGTTTAGATACTTGTTGGTGTCCACTACACTCTCCACCTACATTCTACTCATCTCCACCTTCCTCACACAGTAGATCTCCCATCTTCACCTCCACACCACCGTTACCGGCACATCCCCAGCATCACGACCATTGTATTCGTCGCTTGCTACCCACTCTATCGCAACCACCACCATCGTCACCGCCTTTAGCGGTAACAACTGCCGTATTCTTCACCTGATATTCACTTCGTCGTAACCACCTTCATCTCCACCGTAACACCGTCGTGGTGTATGTGATTTTGGCTTTTGTTACCATATCTCACTGACTTGCAATATCTGCTTAAATTAGGGTTTCAAGGTCTCGAGCCTTTTGAATTGCTGAAAGATTTTATCATAGGTACGCATCGATCCTTTATTTTGGTATTCAATTGTTGGATGTTTTTAAGATTGTTAAGTTTTTTTCATTACTGTAAATCAGAAAATTTTGATGAACTTCCAAATCCATAAGCTTAAAGTATCGTATTCTCATTTCAGTAATACCTCCAAAATAGTACCTTGAAGCTAAATATGACGAGTGTAGTAGCTCACAGAAAATTCAAGTTTCTGATGTTGATGATGACCCTAGGATCTAATACAGAAGTTGAAAGACATGGTGAATAACTGATAACATTCCATTTATTTAATTTTACTTTCCAAAAAGTTTTCTAAATGTTAAATGCTACATGTTCCTGCCCGGAAGTGATAGGGGTAATTGTGATGTTGAGACTGAAAAGTTGTTTAAAAAAGGAAAAAAAAATCGCCTTCATCTCTTGCATATAATCAGCTAATCTGGATCATAACCCATAGGTTGCTTAAAGGATACACTTAAAGTTAAAAAGGACAGAATTAGGCGATTAAGTTTAACAAAACAAGTACTTGAGAATTCTTCAGTAGTTAGTCACGAGGTACGGCCCTAAAATACTATGAAATTTATGTGGCAATTTCAACCTGTTAGTGTATGAATGAGTGAACTTGGTTTTTGTATATCATCCGGATCAGATACAACTTCTATAATTGAACCCTATGAATGGATCAACTCTTTAGACTTCTCATTTGACTATTTTTGTAAAATGAAGCAATGAATGCTCAAGATATCTGCAAATGCAGATCATCTTCTGCATGATTTGGATGAAGCACATCGACCTGAACGAATTATCGCTTGATGCAGGGAAATTGGATTGATGAAATAGAAGGGCCGAAGTGAAGCGTAGTATTAATTTTGACTATAGATGGTTAATATACATATGCAAAAAATACTGTCTATACAACCAGGCCTGAACCTATATTTGGAGTAAGGTACGTATTAGTTTTGTGCTCCTTTATACCCTCATCTTTACTCCCACTATTAAGTCTAAGTTTAATATATTTTATGTTACGTTAACTTACCTTCAAGATTTAGTAGTTTCACCTGGACATCAACAATTACTTCAAGCACCTCAATTTTTCTATGTTTGTTTTTAAAGTGGTGCATGTTACATGTTGTTCAGGTGTTACTTCATTTTACAATGAACTTGGATACTGTATAGTTCCCATTAAAATGCTATTTTTGGTACGTAGAACGTCTAAAGTCATCTGACAGGGAGTGTAGTAATCATCATAATCAGGTATACATATAAACTATCCTTAATTGTCATTAGCACCATTTGAAACTCATAACGTGCTACTAATTGTAGAGACAGACACCATCAAATGAATTCAAGAATAAAAAGGAATGAAACAACACCCACAATCCACAAGAACAAGTAAATTAGGCTTTAAAATATTTCTTACTATCTTGGTTTGTATCCAATAAACAGAATTTAGTGTATGCTCTACAACAGTCACCTGTGCAAGGTTAACAATATCGATGTAGCTAATATATAAAATGCCAAACCATTTGAGGTCAATCACCTTTCGCCCACAGTGAAGTGCGGTTGACCTCTCTACTTGTAATATTACAATTGAGCAAATCCCAATTACTGTTCATCAACAGTAAGGGTATTTTTGTCTTTTTATAATAATAGATATTTATTATTTAAGTTTTCTTCATACTTATCCACCAGTGAATTCCTCTGGATCCTTCTCACGATTTCTCCATTTTTCCCATTGCTCTGTAAATCGTATCCATCTTCTTCCTCACTCATAACCATCGCCACTATTGGCACCATCGCCACTAACCTCTGCCTCCAAGACCACCGTCAATAATCTCCTTACCGTCGTCACCATCACCGCCGCATCCACCGTCATGTTCCCCGCCTGTAAATCTATAATGGACTCTGTCATAACCACCATCACCTTCATAGACATCGTCAGCGCAAGCTACGTCGGCTCCTCCGCCTGTAACCCAAATATTTCGCTCCAATTATTGATGATAGTAACTAGGTAATGTATATTTGTCAATCTCGATTTCTTTACTAGCCAGCAAGCCCTTAAAAAAAGATTTTAGTTAATGGCGTAGCACCAACTTTGAAGCAAATCAAAGAATTTGAAGGTACCAAAACACTTTCGTTCATTCATTATTATTATATTTGCATTACTTTTATATACAACATTAAGAGTATTATTATTATTATATTTATTAATAAAATTAACTATAAAAAAAATAAATAAATAAATAATAATAATAATAAATATATGGATATAATAAATATACAACCTTGGATATAAATTCAGGTCTACGAAAATCAGTATTGCAGGTTATATACAAATACATACACATTTACAGAATCCAGATTTATATATAAATATAGATATATGAACATATATACATAAACATGATAAATACAGATAAATGAAAAGTGAAGTCCAAAATCTGTTGCACATCGTCATCTAACTGTATTTGATTGTTGACTCTGTCCCTAGGCTCGTACTAATCACTGCTCAATTACAAGTATAATCCAAGAATCAGTTTAACATATCTATCACTCTTATTTTTTTTATATTTATATCTGTCCCTGGAGAATAATCTTTGTCGATCAAATTGACTATATGATAAACGAGTTGTTCGATGTTTTTGATTAACACATTCAATACTTTTATTATCATCATCAATTAAAAACCCTAAACACATCACCATATCCTGTAACCCTCTTCACTATCATATCGCATATATATATATATATATATATATATATATATATATATATATATATATATATATATATATACAAGAGTGTTTTCGGTTTACTTGCAGCCCTATTCGAACTCAAATCTAAACACCACCATCGAACCTCTAGGATCACAATAAACCACCATGAGGTTCCATTGCACTGTTGCTTCGTTGTTTCCCATCTCTGATCGAACAAACGTTAGAAGTCGTTGATCGTGATATATGATTATGGTAACGGAGGAGATATACAACGAAGATGATGAAGTCCTTGTACCCCTACTGTTGTCGCAAGTTACCGAACACAAAACACATTTTTTTTCTCTTAGTGAACTACATTTATTGTTAAATCAAAATCGAAACCTTCACAATCCATTGTATCTCGAATGGTTCTGCTGCAAAAGTGCAGCCTATACGCCACGTTAAAACCAACCCACTTCATCTTCTACGAAAATCCTCACCACCTCAAGCCTTCGAACTGTTTATTTCTGCAAAGCTTTCGTTTTTTTTATAAACCAAATGCCATTTACAAAACACCTTGCAAACCAGCTGTCTTTATATTTGTTTTTCACCAACTTTCAAATACATAATCCACTTGAGATAATAAATGGAAATATGAGCTGTAAAGGAAGAAACATGGCATTAGATAATGCAACTAATAATGTTTAGAAAAGAAAAAATTTGATGTTTTAGCAGAGTAGTATATAAAATAGCTATTAATTTTAGCAGGAAATACTATTAAATACGATACAATTTTACACAAGATATTTATTTATTTAGAGAATGGATATACTTAAACCTTGCTACAACACTTATAGGCAGTGTACCTAATCGTACAGTAGTGTAGTTTTTAGTAAGTCCGGTTCGTTCCACAGGGAATCTTTTTAAACAAAGCTTAACGCTATATTAGTTTACTTTTATAAAAATACAAATATATATATAAGTAATATTATTATTATAAAGGGGGGTTTTTACCGTTTAATGACCGGTTTGTCGATTTTAAAACTTTAGTCGCAGTTAAAACCAAATGTAAAATAATAAATAAATACAAGACTTAATTTAAAGCGTAAAGTAAATAACGATAATGAAATTGTGAATAATAAAAGTGCGATAAAATAAACTTGAGATAATTAAAAAGTACGATAATTAAAAGTGCAATTAAATAAAATAACAATAAAAATGCGATAATTAGAAGTGCAATTAAATATAAAATAAAGGAAATTAAATATGAAATAAAAGAATTATGCTTATTTAAACTTCCGTAATCATGATGTTTGACGTGTTGATTTTAGTTTTATGCCCATGGGTTAATTGTCCTTTGTCCTGGATTATTTAATATGTCCGTCTGGTTTTTGTCCATAACAGTCCATCAGTCATAAATATAAAGTGCGAGTATCCTCGTCAAATTATCCTTATACCCGAAGTTAAATATTCCAACTAATTGGGGACTTAAACTGTAACAAGGTTTTAATACTTTGTTTAATAATTACACCAGGATATCAACTGCGTGTAACCCAAGGTTTTAATACTTTGTTATCAATTATGCCAAGTGTCCTTGTACATAATTTCACCCCTGTTTTAATAATTCTAGTGACTATTAATCCATTCCCGTGTCCGGTTAAATGAAAGATTATTCGTACATATAAATACCCCGCCCATCGTGTCTGATCGAGTGTATATGGCAATTTATAGGGACGCCCAATTGTAAATCTTTATATTAACATTAACAAACTATCATTTAATTAAACAAATATAAAGCCCATTAATAGCCCATAGTCTAATTTCCACAAGTGTCGTTCTTTTGTCCAAACCCCAATTATGGTACAAAGCCCAATTACCCAATTTTAGTAATTAGTCCAACGTCATGATTACTTCGGATTAAATAAGCATAATAATAACTTAGCTACGAGACATTAAATTAAAAAGGTTGAACATAACTTACAATGATTAAAAATAGCGTAGCGTTACACGGACAGAATTTCGACTTACACCCTTACAACATTCGCTAACATACCCTTATTATTATTATTAAAATTAAAATTAAAATTAAAATTAAAATATAAATATAAATATATACGATATAGATAGAGAGATGGATATTAGATGATGAAAAATGATCAGAATTCGGCTGGCTTTATAGGGAATTGCAGAATTTGGGGCTCCGCGACTCGCGGCATTTTTTGCCTTCAAACTCCGCGAGTCGCGGAGTTTGAAATTACAGCTCACTCCAGTTTGGAGTCTTTCTTGCCGACGGTTTTAAATATTTATATAATATATAAATAATTATAAGAATTATTTAAATATTATATTATATTTATGTGCATAGTTGACTTGTAATTTTTAGTCCGTTGCGTCGAGCGTTGAGAGTTGACTCATGTCCCGGTTCCGGATTTTCGAACGTCCTTGCGTACAATTTAATATCTTGTACTTTGCGTTTTGAATCTTGTACTCTTGTAATTTCGAGACGTTTCTTATCAATAATTGGAACCTCTTTGATTGTCTTTTGTACTTTTGAGCTTTTTGGTCGTTTGCGTCTTCAATTCGTCGAATCTGTCTTTTGTCTTCACCTTTTATTATTTAAACGAATATCACTTGTAAATAGAACAATTGCAACTAAAAGCTTGTCTTTCTTGAGGAATAATGCTATGAAATATATGTTCGTTTTTAGCATTATCAAATATTCCCACACTTGAGCGTTGCTTGTCCTTAAGCAATATCGTCTTGAAATACTAGAATCACTTCTTTATTCTTCACACTTTGTACATCAGTGATTTCTATACGGCGGTATAAAAAATGGTAGTAACGATATGGTTACAGTCCCACATGACTATAAAAATTTAGATCCATTAAGGAAATTGGATCTTTATGAAAACATTTGATCTTTTGAAAATTAAATCTAGTTTTTACCCTAGATAAGTTTTCCGGAATAACCCTTCACCGGTGTTTGCAAAATATTTTTGTGGGTTTGGTGGGTTTCAGATTTGAAAATTTTAGCTCAAAACTTGCGGTTTTGTGTCACCCACTTGCTAACCTTGTATTTGGAAAGCAACACGTTCAGTTTACTTGTCCCGTATATTACCTTTCGGTAAACTACCGTCCGGTTGTAAAGGAAAGCGTTGAACAAGCAACTGTTAAGGCTATGTCCCCTGACATGCTTTTAATTGTGGTCTATAACGTGTCGGACGCAATTACTATCCTTGGTAGGAGCAATAGTAAAGCTCACCCTTATGATTTTTCGGTCTGGCACAAGGTCCTGTCTTTGACCATGCTATGCAACCACCGTTCTTACGGTTGACACCCGATTTAGTTCAGGTGACCTAATGAATTCCAGGTGAATTCCTAGGATTTTACGATCAATGGTAATGAACGCATTGAAAATAGGGTTTTCAGAAAACAAATCGGTTTGTAATTTTGATCAAAATATTTTCTCGTTCAAGCTCGAGTTTAGATATCATTGAATTCCATGAGTTTGAATTCTCAATCTTTAAGGTCAATCTCTAGGATTGAGTAATATCAGGCTTAAAAGCTGATTTTTGATCTTTTAAGGAGATTATCCTTTCTGGGGATCTGATTTATTAGTCTTATCCAGCTAATTTGCATGGTGCCCCCCCATTTTACGAGATAAATCTTTCTCATGGTTAGGATAAATCTGACCACCTGACGACCCTGTTTAATGCTGAGGTCCGTGGATTTCCTGCTGATTTTAGTGATGACTTTTCTAGATTTTTCGTCAACCTACAGCTGGTCTGGACGACAACCTCCTGACTTAAATCAAGAAGCGCGTTTCTTTTTCGGAAGACTTTACTTCCTTTTAATGATGGAATTGATTCATCGTGTAGATCCATCTTTCTTTTCTTTCATCGGGTAAAACAGTTTAGTTTAGTCCAAAGCAAAAGTATTTTCAATTATTTGTTACAGATATATGTGACATATGTTTAAGATAACTTGGTAAATTTTCCCACACTTGGCTTTTATTTTCCTTTTTATCGTCCTCTATTCCATTTTAAATGAATTTTAACATTTTGGTTTGTTTCTCAATTTATGTCCTTTCTGAGGTAACAATAATTTCGGTGTTAAAACCTAGTTTTATTGTTCATAAATATGTATAAACATGATTTTGAGTTCATTTAACTGAAAATTTTGAAAAATTTTACTAGAATTATGTAGTTAGTATATAAGACTAGGGCTGTTCTTTATTATCAGAGAGCACTAGATTCTAATACAACTACTGCTTTACTAGTATTTTTAATGGTAACCCAGTGTTTAAGATAAAAATTTTAAAATCCGAAAGAATTTAACCCCTTCCCACACTTAAGATCTTGCAATGCCCTCATTTGCAAGAAATCAGTAACAATTTAAATTATTGAGGGTGATTTGTGTGAAAATGATTAAATTTTTACCAAAGTTTCCAAATATATTGGCGTTTGTTTGCTGAATGATAAATGGTGCACATCATTTGTTCATTCCGTCTTGTTGTTATTTCACATATATTTTGCATTTTGTCGTCAAAATTAGTTGCTTTTGCTGAACTTAATGCCAGTCTTTAAAAATGCGTTGTTTTACCCTGTTGTGTACATAAGATAAACTGCAAACATATATACATATTGTTGAAGTTTGGTATATTACCCCACATTCAAAAATTATTAAAATCTAAGAATAAAAGTTAGAAAATTATAAAAACTATTACAATATTAACATAATTATTAAACGTATCAACATTACAAATTATAAAATAAATAAAACTAAGTAGACTAGGGATGATACTGATACCAATAGGGGTTCCATGCATAACCATAGGTGCCATAAAATGCTTCGGCCGGGTTATACGTAGGATACAGTGGTTGCATCTCTATAGACCAGGGAGGGAATATGGGTTTTGGGGTAGGAATATAGTTTCTACCTATATGTTGGCAATGAGCTATGATTTGGTTTTGATGAACTTGCCAATCTTCAAATGCTCTCTGTCTAGCATTTTCGTACTCCTGTGAAGCTATAAACCTTTGCATTTCTTGCATCTCATTTCCCCCTCCTACATTACCTTGCTGTTGGTTTCTCTCAACCTGTGGATGTCTACCATGGTATTGTACTGCGGCGTTATTTCGCCTCTTCAAAACTTTCGCACCATGGTATACATTTAAACCTATAGTATCGTGGGGTTCTGGTTCTTCGACTAATAATCCCCCCCGACTTATATCCACATCGAGATATTCAGCAATCAAAGTAATAAAAATACCACCTCCTATTATGCTATGCGGTCTCATCCCCCTAACCATAGCTGATAAATAATAACCCACACAATAAGGTATACTTACAGCGCTTTGTGGGTCTCGAATACACATATGGTAAAACAAATCCTGTTCATTTACCTTTTCCTTGTTCTTACCTCTTTGTGTAATCGAATTAGCTAAAAACCTATGAATCACTCTTAATTCAGCTCTATCTATATCCAAATAAGAGTAATTTCCCCCTTTGAATCGGTGATGGCTTGTCATTTGACTCCATACACCATGTGTATCAAAATTTTCATCTATCTTTCTACCATTTAGTATCAACCCTCTACAATCGGCAGATGCTAACTCCTCAGGCGTATATATACGTAAAGCCTGAGCCATGTCTAGTAAAGACATGTGGCGCATCGAACCTCCTAACAAAAATCTAATAAAAGATCGATCGGTTAAACTAGCTACCCGATCATTTAATTCTATACTACACAACAATTCTTCACACCATACTTTATATACAGGTCTACGCATGGTGAATAAACGTACCCAGTCGTTAAAAGTTGAATTACCATACCTCTGTGCAAGTAATTCCCTAATTGGCTCGGCCATTTCTACAGCTTCTAACGGTCCCCATTCTATGACCCTCGGTACCTCAAAAACTTTAGAATGAAGAGTATGCAACCCCCTTTGATACTTTGGATAATCTATCCAAAGTCTGTCAAATCTCAGGTTCGGATGCAAATCTTCCAAGTGCATATCAGAAAATGTCATGACTGGATGAGGTATATCTTGCTTGTAGTAGTTATCCACCTCCTGTTGTTCCGCATTCTCAGCAGGAGTATTGCGAGTTTGGGATGAAGATTCACCCCTTTCAGTCTGCAAAACACATCAAACACAATTTTTGTGCATCCAAATATTCATTAGTGTCAGCAAAATCATCAATCAAAATAATTACAATGACATGATCAATTTATATCAAACTTAAGCTCATTTTCATATTTTCATCAAATCTACACTTTTTCAAATAAGCATATACGAAAATGTTCGCCAAGTTCATAAGCATTCAACTCAAATAACATGTCAAAATAATCATTACTAGCAATTAAACAAGTTTCAAATGGCATTATCTCTCAAAAATCAAGTTCA
Organism: Rutidosis leptorrhynchoides; assembly: GCF_046630445.1. Lineage (NCBI taxonomy): Eukaryota > Viridiplantae > Streptophyta > Magnoliopsida > Asterales > Asteraceae > Rutidosis > Rutidosis leptorrhynchoides. The sequence continues at coordinate 50,286,346 of NC_092333.1, forward strand.
TGAATTTTTAGACTTGAAAAAGTCCACTTTAATTCTCAAAATCATGTTTAGGCTCAAAGTTTGGATCATTTAACTACCTAAACATGTTACACTACTTAATTTAGCAACAATTCATGACAAAAATCGGCCATAACCTGTTTATATCAAAAAGCCCCAAATTTGCTCAAGAACACAAACCCTAAATTACTCAAAATTTAAAGTTTAAGGCTTCTAATCATGTTAAATAGCATCAATCTAGGTTATACAAGCATAATACATAAACAATTTAAGCATAACTACACTAAAAAGCATCAAAATCAAATTGGGGAAAAAAATTGCTCAAGAACACTAATTTTCGGATTAAATGGTGTTTAGGTGAAGAGATTTACCGTTTTTCTTGAGTAATTCCTTGATAGCATCCTTCTCAACATGATTTTAGTAAAAGATTTGATGATTAACGGTTAAAAATTGTGATTTTGGGGGTGTTTTTGGGGTTTTTTCGCGCAGTCTTTTTGCTTTGTTTTGTGTTGTGGGTTGGACTGAGCTGTTCTTTGCGTTTTATTTTTTTTCTGTATTTCGGTCCTCCCGCGACTCGCGGAGATTTCCCCTTCAAACTCCGCGAGTCGCGGAGTTTGTTTGTTTTTTTTTTTAATAACATCTTATATTAATTAAAACAATTAAGTAATTAATTTTAAAATTTTGTTTCCCTTGTTATTTAGGACGAGGTCGTTTCGGATCGATGTCCTAGTCCGTTCCTCGACAAAATTTTAAAATTTGTCTTTTTGTAGCGATTGTTTTAAAAGCTAAGATTTTTGGGTTTTCTAATATTTTTGGCATACTTTAATTCAATAAGATTAAAAATAATGATAATAAAAGTTCTCGTCCCTCCCTCGGGTAAAGCAATTTCGGTTCAAAGACCTAGTCTTCAACTTACGACGAATTTTAAAAATCATATTTTTAACTTAATGAGATAAAGTAAATTTTTGTTTTTAAATTCACACAATTTAAATATAAAATTCAAAATTAATATTAAAAAATTCACACCAAACTTAAAATTTGAAATGCATAAAATTAAAAATTCATATTTAAAAATTAAAAATTCACACCAAACTCAATTTAAAAATTCATATTGTAAATTCACACCAAACTTATATTAATTTTTTAAATATTTACAATTTTAAAAATATTGTTTTTACAAAGTTTACAATATTAATTAAAGATTTAAATATTAATTTTAAAAACATGGTAAAAATAAAATTAAAAATCTTTTTGGCTTTTTATCCCACTTTAATCAATCAAATATTATCAAAAATATGCGCCCCTCTTTTCGGTAAAGTAATTTCGGTTCCAAGACCTAATTTAACTCATGACGAATTTTTGAAATATTTTGGGTTGATTGATTAAAGATATTTATACCTTAAGAATAAACGTTAAATTTCGCAGTGATGTAATAAATTTTTGAATGATATCAATAATTTCGGTCGCCAAACCTAATTTTATTCAATACCAATTTAATACTTTATAGCGAACAAATTAGCGTTTATTATCAAAAGGTTAAAAATAAAAAAAAAAAACTGTACAAACATACCTGTGAAATAGATTTCTTAGTTATACGATCTATCCCATTCATAAGATAGTCGGTTTAATTGGTTTTCCATGGCTACATAGGCATAACCTCGAGCATTCAGTGTCTTTTCTTCTAAACATATGAACGGTCCGTCTCTGCATAAAGTAACAAATTCGGTGTTTGAATAGGTTTGATTATTTGAACATTTACCTCCATGTGACCATTTTCCACATTTGTGACATCTTTCTAGGTGTCGTGCTCTTCTTTTCGCTGCGGATTTTGATTTTCCTTTACCAAATTGTAACTTATTATCTTCACATCTGGATTCTTTTCTAACTCCGTCCATTCTTTCTCTGATTACTGATACTATTTCACTCGGTAGTGTGTCATTATTACGTTTAGTGATCAAAGCGTGTAGCATTAGACCATAGTTTAGTTCACAGGCAGTCTTCATTTTGTAAAAACCTAAAAAAAATAAAAATTCAGAATGGGGGGAGAAGACTAGTTCTTTAGGGTCTGCTAGGGAAAGACCATTCGGGTTCCATTTTCGAGAATTACACGAAAACAGACAATCTAACTCTAACAGAAATACATAAACCCCTTGATTCTCCCCACACTTAGTTAGCTGTGGTGTCGAAATTGTGATTAACTTCATTGTCGACTTCCATCGGACTATCTATGTAGTGTTTAACTCTGTGACCATTAACTTTAAATTCAATCCCATTTGAATTTATTAATTCTATCGTTCCGTATGGGAAAACTCTTTTGACTATGAATGGTCCAGACCATCGTGATTTCAATTTTCCAGGAAATAGCTTGAATCGTGAATTGAAAAGAAGAACTCTGTCTCCTTCTTTAAATTCTTTTAAACTTCTGATTCTTTTATCATGCCATTTCTTCGTTCTTTCTTTATAGATTAACGAATTTTCGTATGCTTCATGTCTTAATTCTTCTAATTCGTTTAGTTGACTTAATCGTAGACGTCCGGCTTCATGTAAATCAAGATTACATGTCTTCAAAGCCCAAAATGCTTTGTGTTCAATTTCTACTGGAAGATGACATGCTTTTCCATAAACAAGTCTAAAAGGTGTGGTTCTAATTGGAGTTTTGTAGGCTGTTCTAAAAGCCCAGAGTGCATCCTCCAATTTAATGGACCATTCCTTCGGATTTGATCCTACGGTTTTCTCTAGAATACGTTTTAAAGCTCGGTTGGTATTTTCAACTTGTCCACTTGTTTGTGGATGATATGCGGTGGAGATTTTATGAGTTACTCCATATCTTTTAAGAACTTTCTCAAGTTGATTATTACAGAAATGAGTACCCCGATCACTTATTAAAGCTTTCGGTGTTCCAAACCTTGCAAAAAGACGTTTTAAAAAGTTGACTACAACTCGTGCATCGTTAGTTGGGAGAGCTTGTGCTTCTGCCCATTTAGATACATAATCAATGGCTACGAGAATATAGAGATTATTATGAAATTTTGGAAATGGACCCATAAAGTCAATACCCCAAATGTCAAATACTTCACATACTTGGATGACATTTTGTGGCATTTCATCACGTTGACTTATTTTTTCGGCCCTTTGACAAGCATCACAGGATTTGCAAAGAAGGTGTGCGTCTTTGTAAATTGTAGGCCAATAGAATCCAGCTTCATAAACTTTTCTTGCTGTTAGTTGAGGCCCATAATGCCCTCCTGTTGGTCCTGTGTGACAATGGTTTAATATTTTACTAGCTTCATCTCCAAATACACATCGGCGTATTATTCCATCGGGACAACTTTTAAACAGGTGTGGATCTTCCCAAAAATAGTGTTTTATATCACTGAAGAATTTCTTTCGTCTTTGGTATGATAATCCTTTTTCAAGGAATCCACATGCTAAATAGTTTGCATAGTCTGCAAACCATGGAATTTCTTTATAATCTATCTTCAATAGATATTCATCAGTAAAGTTGTCTTGTATGGCAGATTCATTTAGAACTTCTAATTCGGGATTTTCAAGACGAGAAAGATGATCAGCGGCGAGATTTTCTGCTCCTCTTTTATCTCGGATTTCAATATCAAACTCTTGTAAGAGTAAGATCCAACGGATTAATCTTGGTTTAGCATCTTGTTTTGAAAATAGGTATCTGAGAGCAGAATGGTCGGTATAGACCACCGTTTTTGCTAGAACGAGATATGATCGAAATTTGTCAAAAGCAAAGATAATAGCAAGGAGTTCTTTTTCAGTAGTTGTATAGTTCATTTGTGCTCCTTGTAACGTCTTACTAGCATAATATATAGGTTGAAATCGTTTTTCAATCCTTTGTCCTAAAACGGCTCCCATTGCAAAATCACTTGCATCGCACATTAGTTCAAATGGTAGATTCCAATTTGGTGTTATCATGATCGGCGCATTAGTGAGTTTCTCTTTAAGAATATTAAAAGATTTGATACATTCATCTGAAAAGATGAATGGAGCATCCCTTTCTAGGAGTTTATTCATAGGAGTGGCAATTTTAGAAAAATCTTTTATAAAACGTCGGTAAAAACCGGCATGCCCTAGAAAACTCCTAACTCCTCTAACATTGGTGGGATGTGGAAGTTTAGCAATTACATCTACTTTAGCTCTATCCACTTCAATTCCTTCTTTTGAAATTTTATGTCCAAGAACGATGCCTTCTTTAACCATGAAATGGCATTTCTCCCAATTAAGTACTAGATTTGATTGTTCGCATCTAATAAGCATTCGTTCCAGATTAACTAGACATGATTCAAATGTATCACCGAAGACTGAAAAGTCATCCATGAAAACTTTCATGCATTCTTCTATCATGTCGTGAAAAATCGCCATCATACACCTTTGAAAGGTTGCAGGGGCGTTACAAAGTCCAAATGGCATGCGTTTGTAAGCAAAAGTACCATAAGGGCACGTGAATGTGGTTTTCTCTTGGTCTTCGGGTGCTATTAGAATTTGAAAATATCCGGAAAATCCATCTAGAAAACAATTGTAACTATTTTCGGCTAATCTTTCCAACATTTGATCAATGAAAGGTAAGGGAAAGTGATCTTTTCTGGTGGCGTCATTTAATTTTCTATAATCAATACATACGCGCCATCCTGTTACAGTCCTAGTAGGAATAAGCTCATTTTTTTCATTTGTAATGACAGTCATGCCACCCTTCTTAGGCACGCATTGAACTGGGCTTACCCATGGACTATCAGAAATTGGATATATCAAACCTGCATCTAGCAGTTTAATAATCTCTTTCTTAACTACATCTTGCATATTAGGATTTAGTCTTCGTTGGCATTGCACATACGTTTTATGACCTTCTTCCATAAGGATTTTATGTGTGCAATACGAAGGACTTATTCCTTTAATATCATGAATCTTCCATGCAATGGCTGATTTATGGGCTTTCAACACAGAAATGAGTTGTGATTTCTCATTTTCAGTAAGAGAAGACGATATTATTACAGGTAATTCAGATTCACCATGTAAATAAGCGTATTCCAAATGGTTTGGAAGTGGCTTTAACTCTAATTTCGGAGGTTCTTCTATCGATGATTTGTATCGATATCTGTCTTCTTCTTTTAGCATTTGAATTTCTTCTGTTGTTGGTTCATATCCATTAGCTATAAGTGTAGCTAACATTTCAGCTTCATCAATTGGTTCATTACCTTCTCCTAAAGAACATTCTCCTGTTCCTTGTAATTCTGGAAATTCTTCTAATAATTCTGCATGTGCATCTATAGTTTGAATATAATAACATGTATCATCTGCAGATTGTGGTTGTTGCATTGCTCTATCAACTGAAAAGGTAACACTCTCATCCTCTATACTTAGGGTCAATTTCTTACCGAACACGTCTATCATTGCTTTAGCCGTGTTTAAGAATGGTCTTCCTAATATGAGAGGAACTTGAGAATCTTCTTCCATGTCCAGAACAACAAAATCTACTGGAAATACTAAAGTACCAACTTTAACTAGCATGTTCTCCATTATCCCTCTAGGATATTTTATTGATCTATCGGCTAGTTGTATGCTTATTCTGGTTGGTTTCAATTCTCCAAGGTCTAGTTTAGTGTATAGTGAATACGGCATTAGATTTATACTAGCACCTAAGTATGCTAATGCTTCTATTGAACTAAGACTACCCAGAAAACATGGAATTGTGAAACTTCCTGGATCAGATAGTTTTTCTGGTATCTTATTCAACAGCACTGCTGAACAATTAGCATTCATAGTAACAGCCGAGAGTTCTTCCATTTTCTTTCTATTTGAGATTAGATCTTTCAAGAATTTAGCATATCTAGGCATTCCTGAAATCACATCAATGAAAGGAAGATTTACATTTATCTGTTTAAACATATCCAAGAATTTGGATTGCTCGGCTTCAAGTTTCTCTTTCTTCATTTTACTCGGGTAAGGAAGTGGTGGTTGGTATGGTTTAACATAAGGTTTATCCTTAGCTGTGTTATCATCATTAACCTTTTCAACTACCGGTTCTTTTTCCTTATCTTGATCAGGTTGTGGTTCTTGTGGAGTAGGAATAGCTTCATCAGAAGTTACAGGTATTTCAGGTGGTTTAAGTGTTGTACCACTTCTTGTGGTAATGGCTTTAGCTGTTTCATTCCGGGGGTTAGCATTTGTATCACTAGGTAGACTTCCCGGTTTTCTTTCACCTATTAACCTTGCTAGGTTACTTACTTCTTGTTCCAGATTTTGAATAGAAGCTTGTTGATTTCTAAATGCTTGAGCATTTTGTTCATTAGTTTGTTTCTGAGATGTGAAAAACTGCGTTTGAGTTTCAACTAGCTTCATCATCATATCTTCTAAATTCGGCTTTTTATCATCGGTTTGTTGTGGTGGTTTGTTTTGAAAATTAGGTCTTTGCTGATTGTAATTATTATTGGATACTTGTTGATTGCTAGGACCTTGTTGGTTGTTGTATGGAATATTTCGGTTATAATTCTGGTTTTGATTGTAAATAGGTCTTGGTGGTTGATAATTATTCTGATAATTATTTCCAGGCCTTTGGTTTATGTATGAAATATTCTCTCTTTGTTCCATTGTTAATTCAATACTGAGACAATCTTTTGTCAAATGTGGTCCTCCACACTGCTCACAACTAATTCGTATTGAGTGAATATCTTTAGTCATCTTTTCCATTCGTCTCTCGACAGCATCTATCTTTGCGGAAATGGAATCTAAGTCATGGCTAGAATCGGCTCTAGCTGCTTTAGATGATCTAACGATATCTTTTTCTTAGTGCCACTCATGTGAGTGGGAAGCAGTGTTATCAATAATTTTGTAAGCATCAGTTTCGGTTTTCTTCATAATAGAACCACTAGCTGCTATATCTATGTCTTTCCTTGTAGTGATGTCGCATCCTTGGTAGAATATTTGTACTATTTGACAGGTGTCTAAACCATGTTGCGGGCATCCTCTTAATAACTTTCCATATCTTGTCCACGCCTCATATAGAGTTTCATTTGGCTTCTGTGTAAACGTAACAATTTCTACTTGAAGTCTTACGGCTTTAGATGCAGGAAAGAATTGTTTAAGAAATTTTTCAACTAAAACGTCCCATGTATCAATCGCCCCTTCAGGTAACGATTCCAACCAGTCTTTGGCTTCTCCCTTTAAAGTCCAGGGAAATAACATGAGATATATCTGTTCATCCTCCACTTCTCGGATTTTAAATAGTGTGCAGATCCTATTAAAGGTACGTAAATGTTCATTTGGATCTTCCTTCGGCGCACCACTAAATTGGCATTGATTAGTCACCATGTGTAGAATTTGTCCTTTGATTTCATAATCTGGCGCATTAATGTCTGGATGAGTAATTGCGTGACCTTGGCCAGTGCGTTTAGCTCTCATTCGGTCTTCCATACTTAAAGGTTCCAGATTCTCCATAATTGAATTTGTTGAATCGGAATCACTAGAGGATTCTGATTTAATGGTTCGTTCCTCAACAATCTCTGTTTGAATGATTGGTTGTTCCGGAGGAAAGTTTAGTGGTTCAGGATCTATGAATCGTTCCTGAATATTCTCCGGATTCTCAATTGTGAGGTCGGGTTCAAAAAATGGATTATCGGAAATTTGAACTGGAGTACTTGGTCGACTGGATGACGATTCTAAAGAAAAATCAACGGCGGTAATATTTGCTAAATGTCTTGATCTAGTTACAGGTGGTGAACGTACAAAAGGTGGTGAACGTCTTGCTCGGTGCATTCACTGAATATCCTATTAGTTTTAAAAAGGAAAGAAAAATTATAATAAGTTATCCAATCAATAGACTTTTCTGATTTTGCCCACGTTTCGAATAGCCAAAAGATGCAGCAGAGGGGCAGGATTCGTTTGGTCTCAATATAATTGAGGACTGTTTGGCTCCAATAACCCGGACCACGTACAAATCCAACTATTACTACGAACCAGAAAATTTTGATGTCTATTAATTTAACCACTTAAAATAGATTTTCGTAATTTTAAGAAATTTAGATAAGAAGTAGAATAAAAACCTATGTCCTAAAACTAGAATAGCGAGAAATAAGAAAGAAAAAGAGCGTGTCGGAAAAAGGTCGAAAAAGAAAAATGGTTGAAAAATAAAAGGTGACGGAAAAATAAAAGAAACTTATAAAACTTAAAAACAATTGACTAAACTAACCTTATTACTATAACTAACTTAAAATTATAATCGCAAATTGAGATTACTAATTGGAATGATAATTGATACATAGGTAAAAGTCGTCTAAAAATATTAAAGCTTACAGGAAAAACTAAATCCTAAATGGAAATAACTTAAAAAGAAACTAAAACTTAAAAAGGCGTCGCAAAATTCTAGAGTACCTAAATCTTAGTCTAAAGAAAAAGCACTTAAGGAATTCTACGGCAAAGCCTAAAAATCTAGAAGTAAAAATAACTATGGCAAAAAAAAAACTAAGTTTAAAACTAAATATGAGCTAAAAATACAAATATTACGCTAAAACGATTAAAAAGGGACAAAATATAAAAATATACAAAAAGTTGTAAAAAGTACAATTTTTATAAAAAATATTATTTTTTATAATAGTATTAATTTTTATATATAAATAAAACTAATTAAAATTTAATATTACAAATTAATTAAAAACTTAAACTAAATAATATTATATATAAAACCTAATTAGGTTTAATAATAATAATAATAAATAATTAAAACCTAAATCGTATTAATTGCTGGACCAGGTTCGTGTCAGACGGCTCCGCGACTTGCGGTATTCAAAGCATCAAACCCCGCGACTCGCGGGGTTCCAGAATTCAACTGACAGGTTATTTAATATTCGACGCGTTTTTCTTTTTTTTTTTCTGTTTTTATATTTTCTGTTTTATATCAAAATATTTGTATAATAAAAACTTATATTTAAAAACTTAAATAAAAATAGAACTACTTTATAATTGTAAAAATATCTTAAAAATAGATTTATATATATTATTTTTTTTTTCGGTTTTTTTATATTTATAAAATATATTTATAAAATAAATTAAATAAAACTTATATTTTTACAAACTAAAGAAACTTTATAAAACTTAAATATTTATCAAACTCCTAAAAATATTTATATTTTTGTTTTTCTTTTTATATTTTCAAATATTTAAAACGTATTTTTATAAAAATGAATTTTAATAAAAGTAAACTAAAAATCTTTTTTTTGTATTATTAGCGTTGCGCTTCCGGCTTTTAAGAGTTCCCCGGCAGCGGCGCCAAAAATACTTGATGTTTTAGCAGAGTAGTATATAAAATAGATATTAATTTTAGCAGGAAATACTATTAAATACGATACAATTTTACACAAGATATTTATTTATTTAGAGAATGGATATACTTAAACCTTGCTACAACACTTATAGGCAGTGTACCTAATCGTACAGTAGTGTAGTTTTTAGTAAGTCCGGTTCGTTCCACAGGGAATCTTTTCAAACAAAGCTTAACGCTATATTAGTTTACTTTTATAAAAATACAAATATATATATAAGTAATATTATTATTATAAAGGGGGGTTTTTACCGTTTAATGACCGGTTTGTCGATTTTAAAACTTTAGTCGCAGTTAAAACCAAATGTAAAATAATAAATAAATACAAGACTTAATTTAAAGCGTAAAGTAAATAACGATAATGAAATTGCGAATAATAAAAGTGCGATAAAATAAACTTGCGATAATTAAAAAGTACGATAATTAAAAGTGCAATTAAATAAAATAACAATAAAAATGCGATAATTAGAAGTGCAATTAAATATAAAATAAAGGAAATTAAATATGAAATAAAAGAATTATGCTTATTTAAACTTCCGTAATCATGATGTTTGACGTGTTGATTTTAGTTTTATGCCCATGGGTTAATTGTCCTTTGTCCTGGATTATTTAATATGTCCGTCTGGTTTTTATCCATAACAGTCCATCAGTCATAAATATAAAGTGCGAGTATCCTCGTCAAATTATCCTTATACCCGAAGTTAAATATTCCAACTAATTGGGGACTTAAACTGTAATAAGGTTTTAATACTTTGTGTAATAATTACACCAGGATATCAACTGCGTGTAACCCAAGGTTTTAATACTTTGTTATCAATTATTCCAAGTGTCCTTGTACATAATTTCACCCCTGTTTTAATAATTCTAGTGACTATTAATCCATTCCCGTGTCCGGTTAAATGAACGATTATTCGTACATATAAATACCCCGCTCATCGTGTCCGATCGAGTGTATATGGTAATTTATAGGGACGCCCAATTGTAAATCTTTATATTAACATTAACAAACTATCATTTAATTAAACAAATATAAAGCCCATTAATAGCCCATAGTCTAATTTCCACAAGTGTCGTTCTTTTGTCCAAACCCCAATTATGGTACAAAGCCCAATTACCCAATTTTAGTAATTAGCCCAACGTCATGATTACTTTGGATTAAATAAGCATAATAATAACTTAGCTACGAGACATTAAATTAAAAAGGTTGAACATAACTTACAATGATTAAAAATAGCGTAGCGTTACACGGACAGAATTTCGACTTACACCCTTACAACATTCGCTAACATACCCTTATTATTATTATTAAAATTAAAATTAAAATTAAAATTAAAATATAAATATATACGATATAGATAGAGAGATGGATATTAGATGATGAAAAATGATCAGAATTCGGCTGGCTTTATAGGGAATTGCAGAATTTGGGGCTCCGCGACTCGCGGCATTTTTTGCCTTCAAACTCCGCGAGTCACGGAGTTTGAAATTACAGCTCACTCCAGTTTGGAGTCTTTCTTGCCGACGGTTTTAAATATTTATATAATATATAAATAATTATAAGAATTATTTAAATATTATATTATATTTATGTGCATAGTTGACTTGTAATTTTTAGTCCGTTGCGTCGAGCGTTGAGAGTTGACTCATGTCCCGGTTCCGGATTTTCGAACGTCCTTGCGTACAATTTAATATCTTGTACTTTGCGTTTTGAATCTTGTACTCTTGTAATTTCGAGACGTTTCTTATCAATAATTGGAACCTCTTTGATTGTCTTTTGTACTTTTGAGCTTTTTGGTCATTTGCGTCTTCAATTCGTCGAATCTGTCTTTTGTCTTCACCTTTTATTATTTAAACGAATATCACTTGTAAATAGAACAATTGCAACTAAAAGCTTGTCTTTCTTGAGGAATAATGCTATGAAATATATGTTCGTTTTTAGCATTATCAGAATTAGTGACTACTGATGGGATCCTAATCGGACGAACCCCACCTTTCAATAAGAAAAATATCCAGCGAACTTCATAAAAACATTCTGTGATGGATTGTTTTTCCCTTGGGCCTTGTTTACGAATCCATTAAAACATGTTGTTGGGCTCCTTTCAAATTTAATACAATTTGGGCTTAGTGAATTTAATAGGCTTTTAGAATTGGGCCACTTGAATTAAGATATATTACTGGTAACGCGAGTTCATACAGAAAAACTGAAATGGGGTGTTGGTTAGAGGAGGTATCGGGTTAGCGGGAGGTCTCAGGTTCGAGCCCCAGTGTGGGCTATTCTTTTTAGCAAAGACTCCTAAGGGTTCGTGAATCCGAGGCCGACCTTGCATTGTTCAGTTCTGTCGTATGCATATTTTTACTACAAAATATCGTATTGTGAGTTCATTTGCTCCCTTTTACTCTTTATATTTTTGGGACTGAGAATACATGCGCTGTTTTTACAACTGCTTTATTAAATGTTTTTGAAATATATTTTGAACTGCGAATACATGAAATACTTTTATAAATGTTTGACGAGATAGACACAAACAAAACATTCCTCGAATGAATTATTATGCAGACAGAAGTTCTGCGGATTATTATTGAATTATGTGGACATGATAATTGCCACCATTGAATTATGTGGACATGATAATTGCCACCATTGAATTATGTGGACATGTTAATTGCCACCAATTGATATGAATGTTATGTATCGAGAGAATGATTTTTATTCACAGGTTATGTGTATTATATTTTGTACACGAGATATGTGTACGGTTACTAAGATTTATGAAAAAGGATTTCGTACACAAGAAAGGTGTACTGTATTTAAAAGATATCACATGTACATTACAGGTGGGTATAGGATTCGGGCCCATTTGTACCATGCAGCATTTAAATCTCGTGGTCTATCAAAATGATGAATTTTATTGTTTTATGATAAACCTATGAACTCACCAACCTTTTGGTTGACACTTGAAAGCATGTTTATTCTCAGGTATGAAAGAAATCATTCGCTGTGCATTTGATCATTTTAAAAGACATCATTTGGAGTCGATCATCGGAATGGGACCAGATGTTGGTGACTTCGTCCAGATGGATTAGGATGGGGTATGACATGTGGTATTAGAGCGGTGGTCTTAGCGAACCAGGTCTTGCATTAGTGTGTCTAACTGATAGTTGTTTAAATGCATTAGTGAGTCCGGACTTCGACCGTGTCTGCATGTCAAAAGTTTTGCTTATCATTTCGTGTCGAAAATTACCTGCTTATCATTCTTAGGGAATTATTTTCTTATCATCCTTAAAGTCTAGACATGTCTTACTGCCTCTATTGCATAGACAGTGTATAGATAAATTCATATATCTTAGCGTATCTGTTATTGTTACCTTTGCCTGACAGCTTCCGTAGATTCCTCCGTAACTTATGTGATTTTAGTATTATATATGCATATGTAAATCATGTATTGCAGGGTACTAATCTACATCCTATAATCTTTTTCATATCGAAAATCTTTCATCTGATCGTACGAGATGTATTCCTCAACCAGTTCAAATTCCTCGAATTTTGACAGCTATTCCGATATGGATTTTCACTCAAACTCCGAAAGCAATGTGACCGGAATGGATCAACCAATCAGTCATCACCAAATCTGGAGAAATTGGGGATGGATTCGTAGTCGACTTAATCAATGGAGACGAGAAGAAGGCGATCCTTTCCACTAACCGAATTCACCTCATGGCAAGGAACCTGAAGCACTTATCAGCGAACCAGTTCGAAACACCATTTTCACCCTCATTTCCCGAATATCTCACCACGATTATATTCTATCTAAAATTCTAAACCTTATTCATCTGCTCGTTCCGATCGACAATCATCCCAGAGTAATCAAAGAAGTCAACGAACTTCGCGCTCGAGTAATTAATTTGGAAAACGTAGTGCAAAACCTACCAGCTTCAGCAACAGCACCGGCAACACCAGTACCACCAACAACCCAAATTCAATATCACACACCTCAACATCTCATTACGTACCTCGAGCATAATCATCAATCTGCGAATCGTTCTACATCATTTATCTTCGTTCGACATGGCGATTATGTAATCTCTAATGTTTTAGAGATTATATATTCTTGTTCTAATGGTAAATCAAATGAGTTTAATATCATATTGACTCATTAAATTCATGATTACATCTGAAGAAAATATATACGTATATATGTTTTCATAAAGATTGTAATTAAAAATTCTTTTGTACAAACTGTTGATAATGCTAAAAACGAACATATATTTCATAGCATTATCCCTCAAGAAAGACAAGCTTTTAGTTGCAATTGTTCTATTTACAAGTGATATTCGTTTAAATAATAAAAGGTGAAGACAAAAGACAGATTCGATGAATTGAAGATGCAAACGACCAAAAAGCTCAAAAGTACAAAGTACAATCAAAGAGGTTCTAATTATTGATAAGAAACGTCTCAGAATTACTAGAGTATTACATTCAAAATGCAAAGTACAAGATATTAAATTGTACGCAAGGACGTTCGAAAATCCGGAACTGGGACCAGAGTCAACTCTCAACGCTTGATGCAACGGACTAAAAATTACAAGTCAACGGAGTACAAGAATATAATATAATATATATATAATTAAATTTAATTATATATATTATATTATATAATAAATAAATAAGCAGCCCACGTTTTTAAAGACTTTTGAGCCTCCCCAGTTGGCCATGCGATCGCATGGCCTTGAAGGGCAAAGCTCATGCGATCAAATGAGCTCCTTTTTCAGTTCACGGGCCTATAAATTCGCAGTTTGGTGAACGTAAAATATATATATCAATCCATCTCTCTATCTCACATACGATATATATATATATATATTTATATTATATATATATATATTTATATTATAATTTTAATTTTAATTTCCAATAATAAGGGTATGTTAGCGAATGCGGTAAGGGTGTAAGTCGAAATTCTGTCCGTGTAACGCTACGCTATTTTTAATCATTGTAAGTTATGTTCAACCTTTTTACATTAATGTCTCGTAGCTAAATTATTATTATGCTTATTTAAAACGAAGTAATCATGATGTTGGGCTAAATACTAAAATTGGGTAATTGGGCTTTGTACCATAATTGGGGTTTGGACAAAAGAACGACACTTATGGAAATTAGACTATGGGCTATTAATGGGCTTTATATTTGTTTAACTAAATGATAGTTTGTTAATTTTAATATAAAGATTTACAATTGGACGTACCTATAAATAACCATATACACTCGATCGGACACGATGGGCGGGATATTTATATGTACGAATAATCGTTCATTTAACCGGACACGGGAATGGATTAATAGTCTATGGAATTATTAAAATAGGGGTAAAATTATGTACAAGGACACTTGGCATAATTGATAACAAAGTATTAAAACCTTGGGTTACACGCAGTCGATATCCTGGTGTAATTATTAAACAAAGTATTAAGACCTTGTTACAGTTTAAGTCCCCAATTAGTTGGAATATTTAACTTCGGGTATAAGGATAATTTGACGAGGACACTCGCACTTTATATTTATGACTGATGGACTGTTATGGACAAAAACCAGACGGACCTATTAAATAATCCAGGACAAAGGACAATTAACCCATGGGCATAAAACTAAAATCAACACGTCAAACATCATGATTACGGAAGTTTAAATAAGCATAATTTCTTTATTTTCATATTTAATTGCACTTCTAATTATTGCACTTTTATTTATCATTATTGTATTTAATTGCACTTTTATTTATTGTCATTGTATTTAATTGCACTTTTAATTTTCGTACTCTTTAATTATCGTAATTTAATTTTATCGCACTTTTATTATCGCAATTTCATTATCGTTATTTACTTTACACTTTAAATTAAGTCTTTTATTTATTTAATATTTTACATTAGGTTTTAACTGCGACTAAAGTTTTTAAAATCGACAAACCGGTCATTAAACGGTAAAAACCTCCTTTTTATAATAATAATATTACTTATATATATTTGTATTTTTATAAATTAAAACTAATATAGCGTTAAGCTTTGTTTAAAAGATTTTCCTGTGGAACGAACCGGACTTACTAAAAACTACACTACTGTACGATTAAGTACACTACCTATAAGTGTTGTAGCAAGGTTTAGGTATATCCATTCTATAAATAAATAAATATCTTGTGTAAAATTGTATCGTATTTAATAGTATTTCCTAGTAAAATATAAGTTATTTCATATACACCTCTACGCACATCAAGTATTTTTGACGCCGCTGCCGGGGAACAAATCTTGCTTAAAAGCCGGAAGCGCAACGCTATATATAAAAAAAAATTTATTTTTAAGTTTACTTTTATAAAAAATACGCTTTTGTAAAAATACGTTTTAAATATTCTAAAATATAAAAAGAAAAACAAAAATATAAATATTTTTAAGAGTTTGTTAAATATTTAAGTTTTATAAAGTTTCTTTATTTCTATTTTTAGTTTGTAAAAATATAAGTTTTATTTAATTTATATAAATATATTATACATATATATATATATATATATATATATATATATATATATATATTAGCAAAACAGAAAAAAAAATATAAATAAATTCGAGTCCAGTACTGTAGCAGCCCAGTCACTGGTCCGAAACCCTAGCCCATGCGATCGCATGGCTGGGTAACTTAGAACTCATGCGATCGCATGAGCCCTGCTGACACGCCACATCTGACTGAAAACAGCAATCATTACGGTTTTATTATTAATTATTTATATAAACCCTAATTAGGTTATACTTAATTTATTATTTAGTTTAGTTTTTAGATTTAATTTATATATTTAGTTTATTTCGTTTTTATAATTTATAAAATTAATAGTTTTATAAAATAAATAATATAAAAATAATATTTTTATAAAAATTATACTTTTTACAACTTTAAGTATATTTTTATATTTTGTCTCTTTTTATTTGTTTTTAGCGTAATATTTGTATTTTTCACTCGTTTTTAGTTTTAAATCATAGTTTTTGCCATAGTTATTTTGTGTTTACTTATAGATTTTTAAGATTTGCCGTAAAATCCCTTAAGTGCTTTTTCTTTAGACTAAGATTTAGGTGCTTTAGAATTTTGCGACGCTATTTTTAAGTTTTAGTACCTTTTTAAGTTATTGCCATTTGGGATATAGTTTTACTTGTAAGCTTTAATATTTTTAGACGCAACTTTTAATTCTTAGTTTTTAGTTCCTTTTTAAGTTTCGACGCGATACTTTCTTATTTATTTTTCGACGCCTTTTACCTATGTATCAATTATCACTCCAATTAGTAATCTCAATTTGCAATTTTAATTTTAAGTTAGTGATAATAATAAGGTTGGGTTAGTCGAGTGTTTTAAAGTTTTATAAGTCACTCTTTTTCTTTCTTATTTCTCCAATTTTAATACCGACGTGCTCTTTTACTTTCTTATTTCTCGCTATTCTAAGTTTAGGACTTAGATTTTATTTTCTACTTCTTCTCTAAATTTCTTTAAATTACGAAAATTTATTTTAAGTGGTTAAATTGATAGACATCAAAATTTTCTGGTTCGTAGTAATAGTTGGATTTTGAAAGGATCCGAAACTAATCATCCGGACGATGTCCATATTGATTACAAACGAATTACAACAGTTGATAACATCGCGAGGTACTTGACCTCTATATGATACATTTTACAAACGTTGCATTTATTCTTAAAAGGCAATCTATCTTTACATAAAAAAATTAATAAACTCGTCAAACATTTCTCGATATCCAAATGACCTAAACTGTCATTTACTTAATAAATGTCTTTAATGATCTTCAATGACTCGAATGCAACGTTCTTGTATCATGGCTTAAATGGTCCCAACTAGTATCCTTAATATGAGCTAACGCACAGCGGAAGTCTTAATTCATACCTGAGAATAACATGCTTTAAAACGTCAACATAAAGTTGGTGAGATATATAGGTTTGATGCTAGCAGCGATATAACGATGGACCACAAGATTTCATATATAAACATTTTAATAAAAATATTCTAAGTGGTTGAGCACTTGGTAACCATACTTAACAATTAATCACGTCGCATATTCCCTTTAATATGAAATCTTACTACACTGTACCAAGTGTAGTCACGAAACGAAGTACTGTGCAACCGTTGAATACTGGTCGTCCAGTCCGGTTGGGGTTGTCAGGCCCGATAGATCTATCAACAGGATTCGCGTTTACAATACCGCTGTAAATATTAGTTACCAAGCTACAGGGAAGTATGCCAGTGGTACAACTCAACGTAGAATATATTTTTCAGTTACTTGTGTCCATAATGTAAAACATAAAATACATGTATTCTCATCCCGAAATATTTAGAGTTTAAAAGTGGGACTATATACTCACTTTCGTCTTGAAGATATATATATAATTTGACTTGGTCACCGGTTGATATCACGAACCTATCCATATATAATATATCAATACCTTTTCTTTTTTAAACAAACGTCACATATATATACTTGTTATACTTTTAATACTTTGAATAATTCCTTAGTCCGTAGTTAGCAGTTCGTTGTTAGTAATTCAATTTTAATGGTTCATATTTAGATGTTTAATAAACCCCCAATGAAATAAATAAAACCCTCATCGTATATGTATTGGTCGATATTAATCTTGACCCACGGTACCGGTGTTGTCAAATGACGTGTTGCGTACATAAAGTACCGGTGTTGTCAAATGACGTGTTGCGTACAATCATGGGATCTTATGATTAATCTTCTCGTATTGTTTACGGGTGATCCTGAACCATATAAAATTGAATTATGAGTACATATATATAAAATATCATGTTATTTTAGAAAGATGTGATTTTATTTAATTTTTCCCAATTAATCCCGAAGTTAAACAAGTCTTGGATAACCAATTTTGTTTCGGTCATAGTTTCTTCGTTACAAATCCGTTTTCGTTGATTCAACTTGCCATCTCCTTGGATCGAGTCTCTCTTTAAGACTATGAACTGAAAATACCTTGGTTTGTATTCAAAATCACACGGCATAGGTAAAACTTTAGTGAAACTTATGAAGTTAAACATTTTCCTTTATTTAAACAACCTTAAATGATTATTTTTCTAAAAATACTTATACTTTGAATTAAATCATGAAATTTTTATGTGTTATCATATTCATAGTAAAAATCATTTTTCCAGAACATAAACCTCCAACTCAAAGTTTAAGATAGTTTTTAATTATCCAACCCAAAACAGTCCCCGGTGGCACTCCGACGTCGTAAAAACAGTTTTTAAGATATTCTTTGAAAAACCAAATTATACCTTGTTAAATTAGCATATATTTAAGTTATATTACAGGTATTGAAGTATTTTAAAAGTTAAGTTAGAAGGATCTATTTAGTTTGCAAACAAGTTTGAAAACATTCAAACTATGTTCTTGTTGTTAAACTTTTATACCACAAAATAAGATAGCTATATATATATGAATCGAATAAGGTTATGAACATAGATACTACCTCAAGTTCCTTGGACAAGGTTGCTGTAAAAGAGGAGTAAGAAGCTAGAATCAAAAGGGTGATGGAAGTGGATGAAAGATTGGAAGTAAGTTTGTGTTCTTGGAAGGATTTCTTGAAGTGTTTTTGTATGGTTTTCTTATGGTGTTTAAGTAAGATTTTTGAAGCTAGATCTTCATGGAACTTTGCTGAATGTTTATGGAGTTTAATGTTCTTGAGAGTGTGGGTGTTTTTAGCTAGAGAATGGAAGTAAAAATGAAACAAAATGAGGATACATATATACTCCTAAAAAAATGTTTATGTAGTAGACATGGACAAATTTTTAGTTTGTATTTTTGTAATTAGTCTTACAATCATTCAAAAGTAATTACCTTATACATAAGGCATGAACAAGGGCTGGTTAGGTGGTGATTTGATGTGTATATACCAATAGTAAATACGTATAGAAGCTAGGTATGATACGAGTACAAATACTCTAGATATACGTATAGAAATTTTGTGAAAAATGGAATGAGGATTCAAATATAGCTATCTTTTGTGAATACACTTATATGATTTTATGTATTTAAGTCTTTAAAAGTGATTAAATACATTACTTATACGATATATGTATAAACATTATAAGTCTTAAGTATTTATGTCAAATAACGTTACGTATAGTTATCGTTTTGAAAACTTAAGTTAGTAGTTTCAAAATATACTTATAACTTATTGTTATTAATACAAAATGAGATATTAAAACATTCATTAATCATGTTAAATATGTATATATACATATATATACACAAACGTATAATTATCATATATTGTATAGTTCGTGATATCATCGGTCAAACTAGACGGTCAAACGTTGTGTAAAACTCTTTTCGGAAACATAAATCTCAACAATTTGGATTGCTTATCATGTTGGTAAGGTTTAATTTATGTAAATATTAATCTTATAAGTATAGAATGATCGAAAAAGTGCGGGTCAACTTTAGGGTTTTTGCTTATCGTGTCGGAACCATATAGAGATTAGAGTTTAAATTTGGTCGGAAATTTCCGGGTCGTTACAGTACCCATCCGTTAAAGAAATTTCGTCCTCGAAATTTGGTAGAGGTTGTCATAAACAACAATAGGAATGTTTTCATGACGAATATGAGGTAATAATGAAATTTTATCATTATTGAAAGATTTAGATAAAACGATTTGGTTATGCGAGACGCACGAGCGAAGCTATCACAAAAGAGTGAAATGAGTAAATATAGAATTGTTGTAACCGATGACGTGATTATGATCGATTTTCGGGATTTAAGGGTTTTAAAGAAAATCTTATGTAATAAGATTTAGTTTTGCGGCGATCAGGATCTTCTTTGATTTAACGCGGCAATCTGTTTTGATTTCTTTGTCGAATATTTCACTATAAATTTACCTCCTTCCCTTTCTTTCTTCCCACATCTTCTATTCTTTCTCTTTAGTTCCTACTTTAAGACATTCGCTAATATGCTCCATCCCATTCTAACCCTTGTTATATTTCTAACTTTCATATCTTTCATTCTTCTTTTTCATCTATCACCAGAAGAATCTATTCTCTTTTATCCTTTCCTTGGAATTATAATGTTTTTAATTCTCCCGTGCCTTTACGTTGCAATACGTATTGATATGCACGGTTTGTAGTTTCGGGGTTGTTGTTAGGTTTTATACCTTCCCTTATATTTCGATGTTCCTACTCCCGTCCCTTAAAATCATTGTCATCCACAGTTAATGCTCTCTCTTATTTGCTGTGGTTTATGTTCCTATTTCTATTCTGAAGTTTTGTCCCTTCATTTCTTCTTCCCGTCCTCGAGCCAAGCGAACAATGGTCCGAAATTCGTAGGTAGGAAATTTGGAATGAACCTTGCTATTGGTTTTAGAATGAAATTGTAATGGCACGATCTTGATTCGTTAAATTACTCGAATATTCCGAAAAAAAAAATAGAACTATCAAGGTGATACGTTCTAATATGTTTGAAGACTTGATAGAATGTAAGAGCCGTGTAACATGGCACATGATGACGGTACTGTGAATCATCACATTCCATTAGAAACTTAACATGACTTACTGTAATATAATGAAGTTGATCAAGTTTCATTATATTATACTAATTCATGTATCAGTTCCCAACACTACTTCAAAACATTCATATTTTTAAACTTAGAGATTTCAGAATTTAGAAACTAACACAGTTTCTTTTATATTGTAGCGCAGATGTTACGGAGAGTTAAATGATCGCAGATAGGAATAGTTGTAAAAATATCTCCAGAAATATGAAAATATGTATAACGAATGAAGATATCTTATAATATCTAAGATAAAATGATGGTGAAGAATATCATCTTGAAAAGTTTAGAATAAGGAGCAGTGTTCTTACTAACGGTTTCAGCAGGCACTGGATCATTTGGATCCTTTGAAGGCAGGTTCTGTTTTCATGATTTGTTCACGGCCTCCTTCATACTTTGCTCAATCCGTTTTCCAGTTCCAAACCTTCTCTTTTTCTCAGCTTTACCACCATACCATTCTTTATCATCAATCTTTTGATTGTTAAAGTCGTTTACAGTTTTTGCTGCTTCATCAGCATTTCAAGAGCTACTTCATAGTTCAGGGTGTTTTCAGAAATCATGAAAGGATTTGAATGCGAATTGTAATCGTCAAGTTACGAATGAGGTTTAAGATAAAATCAAGGGGCAAACTTGAAGAATTGTTTAGTTTCATATGTTACAATCAACATTTTAATTCATTTTAATTGTCCAATGTTTTCTTCTTTATGCCACTTGTTGGATTCTGGTAGGTCAAAATCCGAATATGAAATTTGATTGAAAATTGTTATTCTGGGGTGAGCGGATACGAATATCGGTGGTTGTAAGTAAGATAATAGATAACCGTTGAATCAGATTCAAGAATGTACAATATAACTTATTAATGTGAATTCTAAATATTCCTCGGGTACTACCCACCCGTTAAAATATTTTCATCATTAATAGTTTGTACGAAGGAATTTTTAATTACTATCTTTATGAAAATATACTTGCATATATATTTTCTTCAGAGATAATCATAGATTTAATGAGTCAATAAGATATTAAACTCATTTGATTTATCGTTAATTCTAGATTACATAATCTCTAAGACTTTAGAAATTACATAATCGTCATACGATACGTAAAGCGAAGATAATCGATGTAGAACGATATATAGAACGAAGATCATACTCGAAGTACAGATATTGAGTCGTGTGATGTTGATATTCGAGATACAGATTGTGATGTTGAGATTGTGATTGGGGTGATAAAGGTACTGTCGGCATTGACGATGGTAGTACGGATTATGCTGCTGGTGCTGCTGTTGGTGTTTGTAACCTTCGCACCATATTCTCCAAAACCACTACCCGAGCACGGAGTTCGTTGACTTCTTCTATTATACCGGGATGATTGACGGTTGGAACGAGCGAATGAACAAGATTTGAAATATGGGATAGTATGTAATCATGACGAGATACTCTAGAAATGAGCGAGAAAATGGTGTTTCGAATGGGTTCGCCGGTAAGTGCTTCAGGTTCATCGTTAAGAGGGCAATTTGGTGGATGAAATGGATCACCTTCTTCTTGCCTCCAGAAATTTAGTATATTACGAACCCATCCCCAGTTCATCCAGAATAGATGATGGGAAATTGGTTGATCCATTCCGGTGACGCTGTTCTCGGAGCTCGAATGGAAATCCATGTCGGCGTAGCTATCGAAGTCGGAGGAATTCGAACTGGATGAAGAATTCATCTTGTATAGTTGGAGAAATGAATTTTTTTGGTTTGGAATAGATTATAGGAGTTAGGTTTGGTACTCTTCAATACATAATTTTCATATGTATATATAATACCGAAATCCCGTGAATTACGGAGAATCTTTGAAATTCGTCGGGCAATGTTTATAGTAATAGATACGCTAGGATATGAATTTTGTCTATACACTATCGATGCACTAGATGCAGTAAGCCGTGTCTAGACTAAAGAATGATAAGCAGGCAACTCCCTAAGGATGATAAGCAGATGGTTTCCGACTAGAAATGATAAGCAAAACTTTTTAGCAGGTAGATACGGTCAAAGTCCAGACTCACTAATGTATCCTAACAACTACCAGTTAGACACACTAATGCAAGGCCTGGTTCGCTAAGACCAACGCTCTGATACCAACTGAAAGGATCCGAAACTAATCATCCGGACGATGTCCATATTGATTACAAACGAATTACAACAGTTGATAACATTGCGAGGTACTTGACCTCTATATGATACATTTTACAAACGTTGCATTTATTCTTAAAAGGCAATCTATCTTTACATAAAAAAATTAATAAACTCGTCAAACATTTCTCGATATCCAAATGACCTAAACTGTCATTTACTTAATAAATGTCTTTAATGATCTTCAATGACTCGAATGCAACGTTCTTGTATCATGGCTTAAATGGTCCCAACTAGTATCCTTAATATGAGCTAACGCACAGCGGAAGTCTTAATTCATACCTGAGAATAACATGCTTTAAAACGTCAACATAAAGTTGGTGAGATATATAGGTTTGATGCTAGCAGCGATATAACGATGGACCACAAGATTTCATATATAAACATTTTAATAAAAATATTCTAAGTGGTTGAGCACTTGGTAACCATACTTAACAATTAATCACGTCGCATATTCCCTTTAATATGAAATCTTACTACACTGTACCAAGTGTAGTCACGAAACGAAGTACTGTGCAACCGTTGAATACTGGTCGTCCAGTCCGGTTGGGGTTGTCAGGCCCGATAGATCTATCAACAGGATTCGCGTTTACAATACCGCTGTAAATATTAGTTACCAAGCTACAGGGAAGTATGCCAGTGGTACAACTCAACGTAGAATATATTTTTCAGTTACTTGTGTCCATAATGTAAAACATAAAATACATGTATTCTCATCCCGAAATATTTAGAGTTTAAAAGTGGGACTATATACTCACTTTCGTCTTGAAGATATATATATAATTTGACTTGGTCACCGGTTGATATCACGAACCTATCCATATATAATATATCAATACCTTTTCTTTTTTAAACAAACGTCACATATATATACTTGTTATACTTTTAATACTTTGAATAATTCCTTAGTCCGTAGTTAGCAGTTCGTTGTTAGTAATTCAATTTTAATGGTTCATATTTAGATGTTTAATAAACCCCCAATGAAATAAATAAAACCCTCATCGTATATGTATTGGTCGAGATTAATCTTGACCCACGGTACCGGTGTTGTCAAATGACGTGTTGCGTACATAAAGTACCGGTGTTGTCAAATGACGTGTTGCGTACAATCATGGGATCTTATGATTAATCTTCTCGTATTGTTTACGGGTGATCCTGAACCATATAAAATTGAATTATGAGTACATATATATAAAATATCATGTTATTTTAGAAAGATGTGATTTTATTTAATTTTTCCCAATTAATCCCGAAGTTAAACAAGTCTTGGATAACCAATTTTGTTTCGGTCATAGTTTCTTCGTTACAAATCCGTTTTCGTTGATTCAACTTGCCATCTCCTTGGATCGAGTCTCTCTTTAAGACTATGAACTGAAAATACCTTGGTTTGTATTCAAAATCACACGGCATAGGTAAAACTTTAGTGAAACTTATGAAGTTAAACATTTTCCTTTATTTAAACAACCTTAAATGATTATTTTTCTAAAAATACTTATACTTTGAATTAAATCATGAAATTTTTATGTGTTATCATATTCATAGTAAAAATCATTTTTCCAGAACATAAACCTCCAACTCAAAGTTTAAGATAGTTTTTAATTATCCAACCCAAAACAGTCCCCGGTGGCACTCCGACGTCGTAAAAACAGTTTTTAAGATATTCTTTGAAAAACCAAATTATACCTTGTTAAATTAGCATATATTTAAGTTATATTACAGGTATTGAAGTATTTTAAAAGTTAAGTTAGAAGGATCTATTTAGTTTGCAAACAAGTTTGAAAACATTCAAACTATGTTCTTGTTGTTAAACTTTTATACCACAAAATAAGATAGCTATATATATATGAATCGAATAAGGTTATGAACATAGATACTACCTCAAGTTCCTTGGACAAGGTTGCTGTAAAAGAGGAGTAAGAAGCTAGAATCAAAAGGGTGATGGAAGTGGATGAAAGATTGGAAGTAAGTTTGTGTTCTTGGAAGGATTTCTTGAAGTGTTTTTGTATGGTTTTCTTATGGTGTTTAAGTAAGATTTTTGAAGCTAGATCTTCATGGAACTTTGCTGAATGTTTATGGAGTTTAATGTTCTTGAGAGTGTGGGTGTTTTTAGCTAGAGAATGGAAGTAAAAATGAAACAAAATGAGGATACATATATACTCCTAAAAAAATGTTTATGTAGTAGACATGGACAAATTTTTAGTTTGTATTTTTGTAATTAGTCTTACAATCATTCAAAAGTAATTACCTTATACATAAGGCATGAACAAGGGCTAGTTAGGTGGTGATTTGATGTGTATATACCAATAGTAAATACGTATAGAAGCTAGGTATGATACGAGTACAAATACTCTAGATATACGTATAGAAATTTTGTGAAAAATGGAATGAGGATTCAAATATAGCTATCTTTTGTGAATACACTTATATGATTTTATGTATTTAAGTCTTTAAAAGTGATTAAATACATTACTTATACGATATATGTATAAACATTATAAGTCTTAAGTATTTATGTCAAATAACGTTACGTATAGTTATCGTTTTGAAAACTTAAGTTAGTAGTTTCAAAATATACTTATAACTTATTGTTATTAATACAAAATGAGATATTAAAACATTCATTAATCATGTTAAATATGTATATATACATATATATACACAAACGTATAATTATCATATATTGTATAGTTCGTGATATCATCGGTCAAACTAGACGGTCAAACGTTGTGTAAAACTCTTTTCGGAAACATAAATCTCAACAATTTGGATTGCTTATCATGTTGGTAAGGTTTAATTTATGTAAATATTAATCTTATAAGTATAGAATGATCGAAAAAGTGCGGGTCAACTTTAGGGTTTTTGCTTATCGTGTCGGAACCATATAGAGATTAGAGTTTAAATTTGGTCGGAAATTTCCGGGTCGTTACAGATTTGTACGTGGACCGGGTTATTGGAGCCAAACAGTACTCAATTATATTGAGACCAAACGAATCCTGCCCCTCTGCTGCATCTTTTGGCTATTCGAAACGTGGGCAAAATCAGAAAAGTCTATTAATTGGATAACTTATATAATTTTTCTTTCTTTTTAAAAACTAATAGGATATTCAGTGAATGCACCGAGCAAAACGTTCACCACCTTTTGTACGTTCACCACCTGTAACTCGATCAAGACATCTAGCAAATATTGTCGCCGTTAATTTTTCTTTAGAATCGTCATCCAGTCGACCAAGTACTCCAATTCAAATTTCCGATAATCCATTTTTTGAACCCAACCTCACAATTGAGAATTCGGAGAATATTCAGGGACAATTCATAGATCCTGAACCATTAATTTTTCCTCCGGAACCACCAATCATTCAAACAGAGATTGTTGAGGAACCAACCATTAAATCAGAATCCTATAGTGATTCAGATTCAACAAATTCAATCATGGAGAATCTGGAACCTCTAAGTATGGAAGACCGAATGAGAGCTAAACGCACTGGCCAAGGTCACGCAATTACTCATCCAGACATTAATGCGCCAGATTATGAAATCAAAGGACAAATTCTACATATGGTGACTAATCAATGCCAATTTAGTGGTGCGCCGAAGGAAGATCCAAATGAACATCTTCGTACCTTTAATAGGATCTGCACACTATTTAAAATAAGAGAAGTGGAGGATGAATCTGAATTACCTTTAATAATATCGTCTTCTCTTACTGAAAATGAGAAATCACAACTCATTTCTGTGTTGAAAGCTCATAAACCAGCTATTGCATGGAAAATTTATGATATTAAAGGAATAAGTCCTTCGTATTGCACACATAAAATCCTTATGGAAGAAGGTCATAAAACATATGTGCAACGCTGATAATGCTAAAAACGAACATATATTTCATAGCATTATTCCTCAAGAAAGACAAGCTTTTAGTTGCAATTGTTCTATTTACAAGTGATATTCGTTTAAATAATAAAAGGTGAAGACAGCGGACAGATTCGACGAATTGAAGACGCAAACGACCAAAAAGCTCAAAAGTAAAAAATACAATCAAAGAGGTTTCAATTATTGATAAGAAACGTCTCAGAATTACATGAGTACAAGATTCAAAACGCAAAGTACAAGAAATTAAATTGTACGCAAGGACGTTCGAAAATCCGGAACCGGGACCAGAGTCAACTCTCAACGCTCGACGCAACGGACTAAAAATTACAAGTTAACTATGTATATAAATATAATATAATATAATATATAATTAATTATATAAATTATATATATATTATATTTATATATTAAAACCATCGGCAAAGAAGATCCAAAAAGGGATGAGCTGTAAAAGCAAACTCCGCGACTTGCGGATCTTGAAGGGCAAAAATACCGTGACTCGCGGAGCCCCAAATTCTGAAAATGCCTATAAAAGCTCGCGCATTCTGAACGTTTTATATATCCTTTTATCAATCTCTCTATCATCAACGTATATATATATATATATATATATATATATATATATATATATATATATATATATATATATATATATATATATATTTATATTATAATTTTAATTTTAATATATATATATATATATATATTTATATTATAATTTTAATTTTATTTATAATTTCTAATAATAAGGGTATGTCAGCGAATGTTGTAAGGGTGTAAGTCGAAATTATGTCCGTGTAACGCTACGCTATTTTTAATCATTGTAAGTTATGTTCAACCTTTTTAATTTAATGTCTCGTAGCTAAGTTATTATTATGCTTATTTAAGCCGAAGTAATCATGTTGTTGGGCTAAATATTTAAATTTGGGTAATTGGGTTTTGTACCATAATTGGGGTTTGGACAAAAGAACGACACTTGTGGAAATTAGACTATGGGCTATTAATGGGTTTTATATTTGTTTAACTAAATGATAGTTTGTTAATTTTAATATAAATATTTACAATTGGACGTCCCTATAAATAACCATATACACTCGATCGGACACGATGGGCGGGATATTTATACGTACGAATAATCGTTCATTTAATCGGACACGTGAATGGATTAATAGTCACTAGAATTATTAAAACAGGGGTGAAATTATGTACAAGGACACTTGGCATAATTGATAACAAAGTATTAAAACCTTGGGTTACACACAGTCGATATCCTGGTGTAATTATTAAACAAATTATTAAAACCTTGTTACAGTTTAAGTCTCCAATTAGTTGGAATATTTGACTTCGGGTATAAGGATAATTTGACGAGGATACTCGCACTTTATATTTATGACTGATGGACTGTTATGGACAAAAACCAGACGGACATATTAAATAATCCAGGACAAAGGACAATTAACCCATGGGCATAAAACTAAAATCAACACGTCAAACATCATGATTACGGAAGTTTAAATAAGCATAATTATTTTATTTCATATTTAATTTCCTTTATTTTATATTTAATTGCACTTCTAATTATCGCACTTTTATTTATTGTTATTTAATTGCACTTTTAATTACCGTACTTTTTAATTATCGCACTTTTATTTTATCGCACTTTTATTTATCGCAATTTCATTATTGTTATTTACTTTACGCTTTAAATTAAGTTATATTTATTTTTAATATTTTACATTAGGTTTTAACTGCGACTAAAGTTTTTAAAATCGACAAACCGGTCATTAAATGGTAAAAACCCCCCTTTTATAATAATAATATTACTTATATATATATATATTTGTATTTTTATAAATTAAACTAATATAGCGTTAAGCTTTGTTTAAAAGATTTTCCCTGTGGAACGAACCAGACTTACTAAAAACTACACTACTGTACGATTAGGTACACTGCCTATAAGTATTGTAGCAAGGTTTAAGTATATCCATTCTATAGATAAATAAATATCTTGTGTAAAATTGTATCGTATTTAATAGTTTTTCCTAGTAAAATATAAGCTATTTCATATACACTTCGCATAACATCAAGTATTTTTGGCGCCGCTGCCGGGGACCAATCTAGCTTAAACGCCGGAAGCGCAACGCTATATATATATAAAAAAGAGGATTTTTATTTTTAGTTTACTTTTATAAAAAAATACGCTTTTGTAAAAATACGTTTTAAAAATTCAAAAATATAAAAAGAAAAACAAAAATTTATATATTTTTAAGAGTTTGTTAAAAGTTTTATAAAGTTTCTTTATTTTTATTTTAGTGTTAAAAAAATATAAGTTTTATTTAAATATTTCGTATTTATTTAAAACATAAAAAAAAAACCTGTCGAACGAAACCAGCCTGTCATTTGAATTTGCATTCTCCGCGACTCGCGGAGTTTGTTGCCAGCTAGGCACCGCACTCGCGGAGTTTAACCTGACGCGCCTGACAGAAACCCTAAATTCGCATTAATTACGGAGTATTAATTATTATTATTATTTAAACCCTAATTAGTTTATTAATAATATAATTTAGTTTTAATTAATTATTATTTAGTTTTAAATATATAAAAATTATTACTTTTATAAAATAATAAATATAAAAAAATAATATTTTTATAAAAATAAGTAATTTTATCACTTTTTATATCTTTTTATATTTCGTACCTTTTTAATTGTTTTTAGCGTAATTTTTGTATTTTTCATATTTAGTTTTAAGATATAGTTTTTGCCATAGTTATTTTTACTTCTAGATTTTTAGGCTTTGCCGTAAAATCCCTCAAGTGCTTTTTCTTTAGACTAAGATTTAGGTGCTTTAGAATTTTGCGACGCCTTTTTAAGTTTTAGTACCTTTTTAAGTTATTGCCATTTGGGATATAGTTTTTCTTTTAAGCTTTAATATTTTTAGACGCAACTTTTAATTCTTAGTTTTTAGTTCCTTTTTAAGTTTTAACGCGCTACTTTCTTATTTTTATTTTTCGACGCCTTTTACCTATTTATCAATTATCACTCCAATTAGTAATCTCAATTTGCAATTTTAATTTTAAGTTAGTGATAATAATAAGGTTGGGTTAGTCGAGTGTTTTAAAGTTTTATAGTCACTCTTTTTCTTTCTTATTTTTCGACGCCTTTTATTTTTCAACCCTTTTCTTTTTCGACCTTTTTCGACGCGCTCTTTTTCTTTCTCATTTCTCGCCATTCTAGTTTTTAGGACTTAGGATTTTCTCTATTTCTTATCTAAATTTCTTTAAATTACGAAAATTTATTTTAAGTGGTTAAATTAATAGACATCAAAATTTTCTGGTTCTTAGTAATAGTTAGATTTGTACGTGGACCGGGTTATTGGAGCCAAACAGTACTCAATTATATTGAGACAAAACGAATCCTGCCCCTCTGCTGCATCTTTTGGCTATTCGAAACGTGGGCAAAATCAGAAAAGTCTATTAATTGGATAACTTATAGAATTTTTCTTTCCTTTTAAAAACTAATAGGATATTCAGTGAATGCACCGAGCAAGACGTTCATCACCTATTGTACGTTCACCACCTGTAACTCGATCAAGACATCTAGCTAATATTGTCGCCGTTGATTTTTCTTTAGAATCGTCATCCAGTCGACCAAGTACTCCAATTCAAATTTCCGATAATCCATTTTTTGAACCCAACCTCACAATTGAGATTTCGGAGAATATTCAGGGACAATTCATAGATCCTGAACCATTAATTTTTCCTCCGGAACCACCAATCATTCAAACAGAGATTGTTGAGGAACGAACCATTAAATCAGAATCCTCTAGTGATTCAGATTCAACAAATTCAATAATGGAGAATCTGGAACCTCTAAGTATGGAAGACCGAATGAGAGCTAAACGCACTGCCCAAGGTCACGCAATTACTCATCCAGACATTAATGCGCCAGATTATGAAATCAAAGGACAAATTCTACATATGGTGACTAATCAATGCCAATTTAGTGGTGCGCCGAAGGAAGATCCAAATGAACATCTTCATACCTTTAATAGGATCTGCACACTATTTAAAATAAGAGAAGTGGAGGATGAACAGATTTATCTCATGTTATTTCCCTGGACTTTAAGGGGAGAAGCCAAAGATTGGTTGGAATCGTTACCTGAAGGGGCGATTGATACATGGGACGTTTTAGTTGAAAAATTTCTTAAACAATTCTTTTCGGCATCTAAAGCCGTAAGACTTCAAGGAGAAATTGTTACGTTCACACAGAAACCAAATGAAACTCTATATGAGGCGTGGACAAGATTTGGAAAGTTATTAAGAGGATGTCCACAACATGGTTTAGACACTTGTCAAATAGTACAAATATTCTACCAAGGATGCGACATCACTACAAGGAAAGACATCGATATAGCAGCTGGTGGTTCTATTATGAAGAAAACAGAAACTGATGCTTACAAAATTATTGATAACACTGCTTCCCACTCACATGAGTGGCACCAAGAAAAAGATATCATTAGATCATCTAAAGAAGCTAGAGCCGATTCTAGCCATGACTTAGATTCCATTTCAGCAAAGATAGATGCTGTCGAGAGACGAATGGAAAAGATAACTAAAGATATTCACTCAATAAGAATTAGTTGTGAGCAGTGTGGAGGAACACATTTGACAAAAGATTGTCTCAGTATTGAACTAACAATGGAACAAAGAGATAATATTTCATACATAAACCAAAGGCCTGGAAATAATTATCAGAATAATTATCAACCGCCAAGACCAATTTACAATCAAAACCAGAAATATAATCGAAATGTTCCATACAACAACCAACAAGGTCCAAGTAATCAACAAGTATCCAACAATACTTACAACCAGCAAAGACCAAATTTTCAAAATAAACCACCACAAATCGATGATAAAAAGCCGAATTTAGAAGATATGATGACGAAGCTAGTTGAAACTCAAACACAGTTTTTCACATCTCAGAAACAAACCAATGAACAAAATGCTCAAGCATTTAGAAATCAACAAGCTTCTATTCAAAATCTGGAACAAGAAGTAAGTAACCTAGCAAGGTTAATAGGTGAAAGAAAACCGGGAAGTTTACCTAGTGATACAAATGCAAACCCCCGGAATGAAACAGCTAAAGCCATTACCACAAGAAGTGGTACAACACTTAAACCACCTAAAATACCTGTAATTTCTGATGAAGCTATTCCTACTCCACAAGAACCACAACCTAATCAAGATAAGGAAAAAGAACTGGTAGTTGAAAAGGTTAATGAAGATAACACAGTTAAGGCAAAACCTTATGTTAAACCATACCAACCACCACTTCCTTACCCGAGTAAAATGAAAAAAGAGAAACTTGAAGCCGAGCAATCCAAATTCTTGGATATGTTTAAACAGATAAATGTCAATCTTACTTTCATTGATGTGATTTCAGGAATGCCTAGATATGCTAAATTCTTGAAAGATCTAATCTCAAATAGAAAGAAAATGGAAGAACTCTCGGCCGTTACTATGAATGCTAATTGTTCAGCAGTGCTGTTGAATAAGATACCAGAAAAATTATCTGATCCAGGAAGTTTCATAATTCCATGTTTTCTGGGTAGTCTTAGTTCAATAGAAGCATTGGCAGACTTAGGTGCTAGTATAAATTTAATGCCGTATTCACTATACACTAAACTAGACCTTGGAGAATTGAAACCAACAAGAATAAGCATACAACTAGCCGATCGATCAATAAAATATCCTAGAGGGATAATGGAGAACATGCTAGTTAAAGTTGGTACTTTAGTATTTCCAGTAGATTTTGTTGTTCTGGACATGGAAGAAGATTCTCAAGTTCCTCTCATATTAGGAAGACCATTCTTAAACACGGCTAAAGCAATGATAGACGTGTTTGGTAAGAAACTGACCCTAAGTATAGAGGACGAGAGTGTTACCTTTTCAGTTGATAGAGCTATGCAACAACCACAATCTGCAGATGATACATGTTATTATATTCAAACTATAGATTCACATGCAGAATTGTTAGAAGAATTTCCAGAATTACAAGGAACAGGAGAATGTTCTTTAGGAGAAGGAACTGAACCAATTGATGAAACTGAAATGTTAGCTACACTAATAGCTAATGGATATGAACCAACAACAGAAGAAATTCAAATGCTAAAAGAAGAAGACAGATATCGATATAAATCATCGATAGAAGAACCTCCGACATTAGAGTTAAAGCCACTTCCAAATCATTTGGAATACGCTTATTTACATGGTGAATCTGAATTACCTGTAATAATATCGTCTTCACTTACTGAAAATGAGAAATCACAACTCATTTCTGGGTTAAAAGCTCATAAACCAGCTATTGCATGGAAAATTCATGATATTAAAGGAATAAGTTCTTCGTATTGCACACATAAAATCCTTATGGAAGAAGGTCATAAAACGTATGTGCAACGCCAATGAAGACTAAATCCTAATATGCAAGATGTAGTTAAGAAAGAAATTATTAAACTGCTTGATGCAGGTTTAATTTATCCAATTTCTGATAGTCCATGGGCAAGCTCAGTTCAATGCGCACCTAAGAAGGGTGGCATGACTGTCATCACAAATGAAAAAAAATGAGCTTATTCCTACTAGGACTGTAACAGGATGGCGTGTTTGTATTGATTATAGAAAATTAAAGGACGCCACCAGAAAAGATCACTTTCCCTTACCTTTTATTGATCAAATGTTGGAAAGATTAGCCGAAAACAGTTACTATTATTTTCTATATGGTTTTTCCGGATATTTTCAAATTCTAATAGCACCCGAAGACCAAGAGAAAACCACATTCACGTGCCCTTATAGTTCTTTTGCTTACAAACGCATGCCATTTGGACTTTGCAACGCCCCTGCAACCTTTCAAAGGTGCATGATGGCGATTTTTCACAACATGATAGAAGAATGCATGGAAGTTTTCATGGATGACTTTTTCGTCTTCGGTGATACATTTGAATCATGTCTAGTTAATCTGGAACGAATGCTTATTAGATGCGAATAATCAAATCTAGTACTTAATTGGGAGAAATGTCATTTCATGGTTAAAGAAGGCATCGTTCTTGGTCATAAAATTTCAAAGGAAGGAATTGAAGTGGATAGAGCTAAAGTAGATGTAATCGCTAAACTTCCACATCCCCCCAATGTTAGAGGAGTTAGGAGTTTTCTAGGGCATGCCGGTTTTTACCGACGTTTCATAAAATATTTTTCTAAAATTGCCACTCCTATGAATAAACTCCTAGAAAAGGATGCTCCATTCATATTTTCAGATGAATGTATCAAATCTTTTAATATTCTTAAAGAGAAACTCACTAATGCGCCGATCATGATAACACCAAATTGGAATCTACCGTTTGAACTAATGTGCGATGCAAGTGATTTTGCAATGGGAGCCGTTTTAGGACAAAGGATTGAAAAACGATTGCAACCTATTTATTATGCTATTAAGACGTTACAAGGAGCACAAACGAACTACACAACTACTGAAAAAGAACTCCTTGCTATTGTCTTTGCTTTTGACAAATTTCATTCATATCTCGTTCTAGCAAAAACGGTGGTCTACACCGACCATTCTGCTCTTAGATACCTATTTTCGAAACAAGATGCCAAACCAAGATTAATCTGTTGGATCTTACTCTTACAAGAATTCGATATTGAAATCCGAGATAAAAAAGGAGCAGAAAATCTTGCCGCTGATCATCTTTCTCGTCTTGAAAATCCCGAATTAGAAGTTCTAAATGAATCGGCCATACAAGACAACTTTCCTGATGAATATCTATTGAAGATAGATTATAATGAAATTCCATGGTTTGCAGACTATGCAAACTACTTAGTATGTGGATTCCTTTAAAAAGGATTATCGTACCAAAAACGAAAGAAATTCTTTAGTGATATAAAACACTATTTCTGGGAAGATCCACATTTGTTTAAAAGTTGTCCCGATGGAATAATACGCCGATGTGTATTCGGAGATGAAGCTAGTAAAATCTTAAACCATTGTCACACAGGACCAACAGGAAGGCATTATGGGCCTCAACTCACAACAAGAAAAGTTTATGATGATGGATTCTATTGGCCTACAATTTACAAAGACGCACACCTTCTTTGCAAATCCTGTGATGCTTGTCAAAGGGCCAGAAAAATAAGTCAACGTGATGAAATGCCACAAAATGTCATTCAAGTATGTGAAGTATTTGACATTTGGGGTATTGACTTTATGGGTCCATTTCCAAAATCTCATAATAATCTCTACATTCTCGTAGCCATTGATTATGTATCTAAATGGGCGGAAGCACAAGCTCTCCCAATTAACGATGCACGAGTTGTAGTCAACTTTTTAAAACGTCTTTTTGCAAGGTTTGGAACACCGAAAGCTTTAATAAGTGATCGGGAAACTCATTTCTGTAATAATCAACTTGAGAAAGTTCTTAAAAGATATGGAGTAACTCATAAAATCTCCACCGCATATCATCCACAAACAAGTGGACAAGTTGAAAATACCAACCGAGCTTTAAAATGTATTCTAGAGAAAACCGTAGGATCAAATCCGAAGGAATGGTCCATAAAATTGGAGGATGTACTCTAGGCTTTTAGAACAGCCTACAAAACTCCAATTGGAACCACACCTTTTAGACTCGTTTACGAAAAAGCATGTCACCTTCCAGTAGAAATTGAACACAAAGCATTTTGGGCATTGAAGACATGTAATCTTGATTTACATGAAGCTGGACGTCTACGATTAAGTCAATTAAACGAATTAGAAGAATTAAGACATGAAGCATATGAAAATTCGTTAATCTATAAGGAAAGAACGAAGAAATGGCATGATAAAAGAATCAGAAGTTCAAAAGAATTTAAAGAAGGAGACAGAGTTCTTCTTTTCAATTCACGATTCAAGCTATTTCCTGAAAAATTGAAATCAAGATGGTCTGGACCATTCATAGTCAAAAGAGTTTTCCTATACGGAACGATAGAATTAATAAATTCAAATGGGATTGAATTTAAAGTTAATGGTCACAGAGTTAAACACTACATAGATAGTCCGATGGAAGTTGACAACGAACTTAATCACAATTTCAACACCACAGCTAACTAAGTGTGGGGAGAATCAAGTCTTTAAAGGATAATATGTATTTCTGTTAGAGTTAGATTTTCTATTTTCGTGTAGTTCTCGAAAATGGAACCCGAATGGTCTTTCCCTAGCAGACCCTAAAGAACTAGTCTTCTTCCCCCATTCTGAATTTTTATTTTTTTAGGTTTTTACGAAATGAAGACTTCCTGTGAACTGA
Organism: Rutidosis leptorrhynchoides; assembly: GCF_046630445.1. Lineage (NCBI taxonomy): Eukaryota > Viridiplantae > Streptophyta > Magnoliopsida > Asterales > Asteraceae > Rutidosis > Rutidosis leptorrhynchoides. The sequence goes on from NC_092333.1 coordinate 50,322,642, forward strand.
ACCATGGTCTAATGCTACACGCTTTGATTACTAAACGTAATAATGACACACTTCCGAGTGAACTGGTATTAGTAATCAGAGAAAAATTGGACGGAGTAAGAAAAGAATCCAGATGCGAAGATAATAAGTTACAATTTGGTAAAGGAAAATCAAAATCCGCAGCGAAAAGAAGAGCACGACACCTTGAAAGATGTCACAAATGCGAAAAATGGTCACACGAAGGTAAATGTTCAAATAATCAAACTTATTCAAACACCGAATTTTTTACTTTATGCAGAGATGGACCGTTCATATGTTTAGAAGAAAAAACATTAAATGCTCGAGGTTACGCCTATGTAGCCATAGAAAACCAATTAGTCCGACTATCTTATGAGTGGGCTAGAGCATATCACTAAGAAATATATTTCACAGGTAAGTTTGTACAGTTTTTATTTTTATTTTTATTTTTAGCCTTTTGATAATAAACGCTAATTTGTTCGCTATAAAGTATTAAATTGGTATTCGATGAAATTAGGTCTTGCGACCGAAATTATTGATATCATACAAAAATTTATTACATCACTGCGAAATTTAACGTTTATTCTTAAGGTATAAATATCTTTAATCAATCAGCCTAAAATATTTCAAAAATTCGTCATGAGTTAAATTAGGTCATGGAACCGAAATTACTTTACCGAAAAGAGGGGCGCATATTTTTGATAATATTTGATTGATTAAAGTGGGATAAAAGCCAAAAAGATTTTTAATTTTATTTTTAAAATGTTTTTAAAAAATTAATAAATTAATATTAAATAAATATTGTAAACTTTTAAAATTGTAAATATTTGGAAAACTAATATTTTTAATATAAGTTTGTATGTATAAAAACAAAAATATAATTTAAGTTTGGTGTCAATTTATAATATGAATTTTTAATTAAGTTTGGTGTGAATTTTTTTAATTTTATGCATTTTAAATTTAAGTTTGGTGTGAATTTAAAAACAAAAATTTACTTTATTTTGCTAAGTTAAAAATATGATTTTTAAAATTCGTCGTAAGTTGAAGACTAGGTCGTTTAACCGAAATTGCTTTACCCGAGGGAGGGACGAGAACTTTTATTATCATTATTTTTAATCTTATTAAATTAAAGTATGCCAAAAACATTAAAAAAACCCAAAAATCTTTGCTTTTAAAACCGCGCTTTAAATAGACAAATTTTAAAATTTTGTCGAGGGACGGACTAGGACATCGATCCGAAACGACCTCGTCCTAAATAACAAGGGAAACAAATTTTTAAAATTAATTAATATTTGTTTTATAAGTTAAAGATTTAAAAAAAATAAAAAAAAATAAACGCCGCGACTCGCGGAGTTTGTAATAGGGAAACACCGCAAGTCGCGGAGTTTGCAAGTTCCAGAAAAAAAATAAAACGCAAGAACAGATCAGTATCCACACAACCATACCCAAAATACTGCGAAAACACACCCAAAACACACACACAAAATCCGAATTTTTTCACCATTTTTCATCAAATCTTTCACAAAATTATGTTGAGAAGGATGCTATCAAGGAATTACTCAAGGAAAACGGTAAATTTCTACACCAAAACACCCTTTAATCCAAAAATTTAGTGTTCTTGAGCAATTTTATACCCAATTCGATTTAGACGCTTTTTAGTGTAATTATGCTTAAATTGCTTATATATTATGCTTGTATAACCTAGATTGATGCTATTTAACATGATTAGAAGCCTTAAACTTCAAATTTTGAGTAATCTAGGGTTTGTGTTCTTGAGCAATTTGGGGCTTTTTGATATAAACAGGTTATGGCCGATTTTTGTCATGAATTATTGCTAAATTAAGTAGTGTAACATGTTTAGGTAGTTAAATGATCCAAACTTGGAGCCTAAACATGATTTTTGAGAATTAAAGTGGACTTTTTCAAGTCTAAAATACATGAACTTGATTTTTGAGAGATAATGCCATTTGAAACTTGTTTAATTGCTAATAATGATTATTTTGACATGTTATTTGAGTTGAATGCTTATGAACTTGGCGAACATTTTCGTATATGCTTATTTGAAAAAGTGTAGATTTGATAAAAATATGAAAATGAGCATAAGTTTGATATAAATTGAACATGTCATTGTAATTATTTTGATTGATGATTTTGCTGACACTAATGCATATTTGGATGCACAAAAATTGTGTTTGATGTGTTTTGCAGACTGAAAGGGGTGAATCTTCATTCCAAGCTCGCATTGCTCCTCCTAAGAATGCAGAACAACAAGATGTTGATAACTATTACAAACAAGATATACCTCATCCAGTTATGACATTTTCAGATATGCACGTGGAAGATTTGCACCCGAACTTGAGATTAGACAGACGTTGGATAGATTATCCAAAATACTAAAGGAGCTTGCACACTCTTCATTTTAAAGCTGTTGAAGTACCTAGGGTAATAGAATGGGAACCGTTAGAAGCCGTAGGATTGGGCGAACGGATTAGAGAATTACTTACACAGAGGTATGGTAATGTAGTGACCCGAACTTTTCCATGTTTATATATATTAATTGAGATTGATATTTACATGATTAAATGTTTCCAACATGTTAAGCAATCAAACTTGTTAAGACTTGATTAATTGAAATATGTTTCATATAGACAATTGACCACCCAAGTTGACCGGTGATTCACGAACGTTAAAACTTGTAAAAACTATATGATGACATATATATGGATATATATATAGTTAACATGATACTATGATAAGTAAACATATCATTAAGTATATTAACAATGAACTACATATGTAAAAACAAGACTACTAACTTAATGATTTTTAAACGAGACATATATGTAACGATTATCGTTGTAAAGACATTTAATGTATATATATCATATTAAGATATATTTATACATGATAATATCATGATAATATAATAATTTAAAATCTAATTTGATATTATAAACATTGGGTTAACAACATTTAACAAGATCGTTAACCTAAAGGTTTCAAAACAACACTTACATGTAACGACTAACGATGACTTAACGACTCAGTTAAAATGTATATACATGTAGTGTTTTAATATGTATTTATACACTTTTGAAAGACTTCAATACACTTATCAAAATACTTCTACTTAACAAAAATGCTTACAATTACATCCTCGTTCAGTTTCATCAACAATTCTACCCGTATTCGTACTCGTACAATACACAGCTTTTAGATGTATGTACCATTGGTATATACACTCCAATGATCAGCTCTTAGTAACCCATGTGAGTCACCTAACACATGTGGGAACCATCATTTGGCAACTAGCATGAAATATCTCATAAAATTACAAAAATATGAGTAATCATTCATGACTTATTTACATGAAAACAAAATTACATATCCTTTATATCTAATCCATACACCAACGACCAAAAACACCTACAAACACTTTCATTCTTCAATTTTCTTCATCTAATTGATCTCTCTCAAGTTCTATCTTCAAGTTCTAAGTGTTCTTCTTATATTCTACAAGTTCTAGTTACATAAAATCAAGAATACTTTCAAGTTTGCTAGCTCACTTCCAATCTTGTAAGGTGATCATCCAACCTCAAGAAATCTTTGTTTCTTACAGTAGGTTATCATTCTAATACAAGGTAATAATCATATTCAAACTTTGGTTCAATTTCTATAACTATAACAATCTTATTTCAAGTGATGATCTTACTTGAACTTGTTTTCGTGTCATGATTCTGCTTCAAGAACTTCGAGCCATCCAAGGATCCGTTGAAGCTAGATCCATTTTTCTCTTTTCCAGTAGGTTTATCCAAGGAACTTAAGGTAGTAATTATGTTCATAACATCATTCGATTCATACATATAAAGCTATCTTATTCGAAGGTTTAAACTTGTAATCACTAGAACATAGTTTAGTTAATTCTAAACTTGTTCGCAAATAAAAGTTAATCCTTCTAACTTGACCTTTAAAATCAACTAAACACATGCTCTATATCTATATGATATACTAACTTAATGATTTAAAACCTGGAAACACGAAAAACACCGTAAAACCGGATTTACGCCGTCGTAGTAACACCGCGGGCTGTTTTGGGTTAGTTAATTAAAAACTATGATAAACTTTGATTTAAAAGTTGTTATTCTGGGAAAATGATTTTTATTATGAACATGAAACTATATCCAAAAATTATGGTTAAACTCAAAGTGGAAGTATGTTTTCTAAAATGGTCATCTAGACGTCGTTCTTTCGACGGAAATGACTACCTTTACAAAAACGACTTGTAACTTATTTTTCCGACTATAAACCTATACTTTTTCTGTTTAGATTCATAAAATAGAGTTCAATATGAAACCATAGCAATTTGATTCACTCAAAACGGATTTAAAATGAAGAAGTTATGGGTAAAACAAGATTGGATAATTTTTCTCATTTTAGCTACGTGAAAATTGGTAACAAATCTATTCCAACCATAACTTAATCAACTTGTATTGTATATTATGTAATCTTGAGATACCATAGACACGTATACAATGTTTCGACCTATCATGTCGACACATCTATATATATTTCGGAACAACCATAGACACTCTATATGTGAATGTTGGAGTTAGCTATACAGGGTTGAGGTTGATTCCAAAATATATATAGTTTGAGTTGTGATCAATACTGAGATACGTATACACTGGGTCGTGGATTGATTCAAGATAATATTTATCGATTTATTTCTGTACATCTAACTGTGGACAACTAGTTGTAGGTTACTAACGAGGACAGCTGACTTAATAAAACATCAAAATATATTAAAAGTGTTGTAAATATATTTTGAACATACTTTGATATATATGTATATATATTGTTATAGGTTCGTGAATCAACCAGTGGCCAAGTCTTACTTCCCGACGAAGTAAAAATCTGTGAAAGTGAGTTATAGTCCCACTTTTAAAATCTAATATTCTTGGGATGAGAATACATGCAGGTTTTATAAATGATTTACAAAATAGACACAAGTACGTGAAACTACATTATATGGTTGAATTATTGAAATCGAATATGCCCCTTTTTATTAAGTCTGGTAATCTAAGAATTAGGGAACAGACACCCTAATTGACGCGAATCCTAAAGATAGATCTATTGGGCTCAACAAGCCCCATCCAAAGTACCGGATGCTTTAGTACTTCGAAATTTATATCATATCCGAAGGGTGTCCCGGAATGATGGGGATATTCTTATATATGCATCTTGTTAATGTCAGTTACCAGGTGTTCACCATATGAATGATTTTTATCTCTATGTATGGGATGTGTATTGAAATATGAAATCTTGTGGTCTATTATTATGATTTGATATATATAGGTTAAACCTATAACTCACCAACATTTTTGTTGACGTTTTAAGCATGTTTATTCTCAGGTGATTATTAAGAGCTTCTACTATCGCATACTTAAATAAGGACGAGATTTGGAGTCCATGCTTGTATGATATTGTGTAAAAATTGCATTCAAGAAACTTATTTTGTTGTAACATATTTGTATTGTAAACCATTATGTAATGGTCGTTTGTAAACATGATATTTTAGATTATCATTATTTGATAATCTACGTAAAGCTTTTTAAACCTTTATTGATGAAATAAAGGTTATGGTTTGTTTTAAAATGAATGCAGTCTTTGAAAAACGTCTCATATAGAGGTCAAAACCTCGCAACAAAATCAATTAATATGGAACGTTTTTAATTAATAAGAACGGGACATTTCAGTTGGTATCAGAGCGTTGGTCTTAGAGAACCGGAATTTTGCATTAGTGTGTCTTATCGAGTTTGTTAGGATGCATTAGTGAGTCTGGACTTCGACCGTGTTTACTTGAAAAATGATTGCTTAACAAATTTTGTTGGAAACTATATATTTTTAACATGTGAATATTATGTGATATATTAATCTCTTAACGCGTTTGATATTATGTGATAGATGTCTACCTCTAGAACAAGTCCCATTGACTCACCTAATAATAATGAAGAGTCAAATGTAAATTGGAATTATTCGTGGACTGATTCACAAGTTCCCGAAGAGGAACCGGAAGAAGAGTCGGAACCGGAAGAAGAATCGGAACCGGAAGAAGAATCGGAACCGGATGAAGAAATAGAACCGGTGGGGAAAATAATAAAATGGTTAAGTAAAAGAAAATCCTCAACCAACCGACCAAGGTTAATTATGGTCAATGGTGTTTCCGCCAAGGAAGCAAAATATTGGGAGGATTACCAATTCTCCGATGAATCGGATTCCGACGAGAATTCCGATGATGTTATAGAAATTACCCCAACTGAATTTAAAAAGGCAAAAGAAAATAATAAGGGAAAGGGCATAAAAATAGAGAAATCTAATTCCAACCCCGGTGAACTTTATATGTATCGTCAACCCTCGAAGTCCTTAAGTTGTAACAATGACCCGGGAACCTCTAAACCACCAGGTTTTTCTAAACCAATGTGGAAAACGACGGCTTGTATTAGGGGAACATCATATATCCCTAGAAACTTGGCAAAACGAACCAAAACCAAAGAAGAAGAAACAAGCGAGTCGGAATAAGATAGTTGTATTCGTGTGGTGTAATATATGTAATATAGTGTGCTTATGCTTTATGATATATGTAAAAATTGCTTGTATTAATAAGTATTTTTTTATGAATCTAACTCTTGTCTATTTTACAGTATAAAAACACAAAATGGATAGACAACCCAATATTTTAAGAGACCTACCCGGAGACATGATTGATGAAATCTTGTCTAGAGTCGGTCAGAATTCTTCGGCACAACTATTTAAGGCGAGATCAGTTTGTAAGACATTCGAAGAACGTTCCAAGAATGCCTTGGTTTATAAAAGGCTTTCGTTCGAAAGATGGGGGATATCACATTGGGAAATCCATAAGTTACGATGTGTTTACTTTGACGCATATATTGCTGGGAACCCAAATGCTATTTTACGCAATGGGTTAAGAAATTATTTTGACTCAATATATCCGAATATTGGACTTCGTGATTTAGAAAAAGCGGCTAACATGCAACATAAAGAAGCATGTTATGCTTACAGATTAGTAATGTCCGCTTCTCACCAAAGTGAGAACAAGAACATCGGGCTACAACTATTAAACAAAACGTTTCCACAAGTGACGGAGTCGGTAATTGGGGTAAGAAATGAGGTTTTTAGATTGTTACGGGACTGTTGGACATTACGTAACCCTCGTCCCTTTGACGACGTTACAACACGCTGTCTTATCAACGGCCATAACGGTTATGTTCCACAAGACCAAGGATGGGAAGTAATCCTAGTAAAACCAGAATGCATGACTTGTTTCTGGACGTATGAATTACGTGTCTTTATTGCCTTTGCTGAATGACTTGTGTACTAGCTAGAATTATCTTCACAACCATCTTGTATCAAATTTATTGTGTGCTATATTTCATGCTATATGTAAAATAAGCGGTATTGTAAGTTTGTAAAATATTGTGTAAAAGTTTGAACGCGAAATATTATTATAATCAGTTTTTCATATAGAATTGTAGTAGTTGAATTGTATATTAGCTACTAAGTATGAACTTAACGGGTAGGTACTACCCGAATTTAAACTTATAAAATGCTAATATGAAGAAAAAGCTTTTATAAATGAGTTCATATTATGCTACGAAATACTATTAACTACTCTTAATATTCTGTATGATTAACTTGTTCCATTTGACTATTTTGAAGGAAATGGCACCGACTACTCGACACACCGTGAATATGAATGAAGAGGAATTCAGTACTTTTCTAGCTTCAAACATAGCCGCAGTACAGGCTGCGCTACATACCAACAATAACCTTGGATCTAGCAGTACAGGAAATCGTGTAGGATGCACCTACAAAGAATTCATTGCCTGCAAACCTTTGGAATTTGATGGAACCGAAGGACCGATCGGATTGAAACGGTGGACCGAGAAGGTCGAATCGGTGTTTGCCATAAGTAAGTGTACTGAAGAGGACAAAGTGAAGTACGCTACACATACCTTCACAGGTTCTACGTTAACATGGTGGAATACCTATCTAGAGCAAGTGGGACAAGACGATGCGTACGCACTACCGTGGTCAGCATTCAAGCACTTGATGAACGAGAAGTATCGTCCCAGAATCGAGGTCAATAAGCTCAAGACAGAACTTAGAGGGTTACGAACCCAAGGATTTGATATTACCACGTACGAAAGACGATTCACAAAATTGTGCCTATTGTGTCCGGGAGCATTCGAAGATGAGGAAGAGAAGATCGACGCGTTTGTGAAAGGATTATCGGAAAGAATCCAAGAAGATATAAGTTCACACGAGCCCGCCTCCATACAACAGGCATGTAGAATGGCTCACAAACTAGTGAACCAGATTGAAGAAAGAATTAAAGAACAGACTGCTGAAGAGGCCAATGTGAAGCAAGTTAAAAGAAAGTGGGAGGAAAACGGTGATAAGAATCACCAATACAACAACAACAGCAATTACAACAATAATCGCAACAATTATCCCAACAATCGCAACATTAATCGCAACTACAACAAACGGCCCAACAACAACAACAACAACAACAACAACTACAACAATCATCCCAACAACAATAATAACCGCAACAACAACAACAATCAGAAGCAGCTATGCCAAAGGTGTGAAAAGTATCACTCGGGGTTCTGCACCAAATTTTGCAACAAGCGTAAAAGAAATGGTCATAGCGCGGCGAAGTGTGAGGTCTACGGACCAGGGGTTAATAGAACGAAAGGAACAAATGGTGTCGGAACGAGTAATGGCGGAGCAAGTAGTGTCGGAGCAAGTTATGCCAATGTAGTTTGTTATAAATGTGGAAAACCGGGCCACATTATTAGAAATTGCCCGAACCAGGAGAACACGAATGGACAAGGCCACGGAAGAGTTTTCAATATTAATGCGGCAGAGGCACAGGAAGACCCGGAGCTTGTTACGGGTACGTTTCTTATTGACAATAAATCTGCTTACGTTTTATTTGATTCGGGTACGGATAGAAGCTATATGAGTAGAGATTTTTGTGCTAAATTAAGTTGTCCATTGATGCCTTTGGATAGTAAATTTTTACTCGAATTAGCAAATGGTAAATTAATTTCAGCAGATAATATATGTCGGAATCGAGAAATTAAACTGGTTAGCGAAACATTTAAGATTGATTTGATACCAGTAGAGTTAGGGAGTTTTGATGTGATAATCGGTATGGACTGGTTGAAAGAAGTGAAAGCAGAGATCGTTTGTTACAAAAATACAATTCGCATTATACGAGAAAAAGGAAAACCCTTAATGGTGTACGGAGAAAAGGGCAACACGAAGCTACATCTTATTAGTAATTTGAAGGCACAAAAACTAATAAGAAAAGGTTGCTATGCTGTTCTAGCACACGTCAAGAAAGTACAAACTGAAGAAAAGAGCATCAATGATGTTCCCGTCGCAAAAGAATTTCCCGATGTATTTCCGAAAGAATTACCGGGATTACCCCCACATCGATCCGTTGAATTTCAAATAGATCTTGTACCAGGAGCTGCACCAATAGCTCGTGCTCCTTACAGACTCGCACCCAGCGAGATGAAAGAACTACAAAGCCAATTACAAGAACTTTTAGAGCGTGGTTTCATTCGACCAAGCACATCACCGTGGGAAGCTCCTGTTTTGTTTGTCCAGAAGAAAGATGGTACATTCAGGTTGTGTATCGACTACCGAGAGTTGAACAAACTTACCATCAAGAACCGCTACCCACTACCGAGAATTGACGACTTATTTGATCAACTACAAGGCTCGTCTGTTTATTCAAAGATTGACTTACGTTCCGGGTATCATCAAATGCGGGTGAAAGAAGATGATATTCCAAAGACTGCTTTCAGAACACGTTACGGTCATTACGAGTTTATGGTCATGCCGTTTGGTTTAACTAATGCACCAGCTGTGTTCATGGACCTTATGAACCGAGTGTGTGGACCATACCTTGACAAGTTTGTCATTGTTTTCATTGATGACATACTTATTTACTCAAAGAATGACCAAGAACACGGTGAACATTTGAGAAAGGTGTTAGAAGTATTGAGGAAGGAAGAATTGTACGCTAAGTTTTCAAAGTGTGCATTTTGGTTGGAAGAAGTTCAATTCCTCGGTCACATAGTGAACAAAGAAGGTATTAAGGTGGATCCGGCAAAGATAGAAACTGTTGAAAAGTGGGAAACCCCGAAAACTCCGAAACACATACGCCAGTTTTTAGGACTAGCTGGTTACTACAGAAGGTTCATCCAAGACTTTTCCAGAATAGCAAAACCCTTGACTGCATTAACGCATAAAGGGAAGAAATTTGAATGGAAAGATGAACAAGAGAAAGCGTTTCAGTTATTGAAGAAAAAGCTAACTACGGCACCTATATTGTCATTGCCTGAAGGGAATGATGATTTTGTGATTTATTGTGACGCATCAAAGAAAGGTCTCGGTTGTGTATTAATGCAACGGACGAAGGTGATTGCTTATGCGTCTAGACAATTGAAGATTCACGAGCAAAATTATACGACGCATGATTTGGAATTAGGCGCGGTTGTTTTTGCATTAAAGACTTGGAGGAACTACTTATATGGGGTCAAAAGTATTATATATACCGACCACAAAAGTCTTCAACACATATTTAATCAGAAACAACTGAATATGAGGCAGCGTAGGTGGATTGAATTGTTGAATGATTACGACTTTGAGATTCGTTACCACCCGGGGAAGGCAAATGTGGTAGCCGATGCCTTGAGCAGGAAGGACAGAGAACCCATTCGAGTAAAATCTATGAATATAATGATTCATAATAACCTTACTACTCAAATAAAGGAGGCGCAACAAGGAGTTTTAAAAGAGGGAAATTTAAAGAATGAAATACCCAAAGGATCAGAGAAGCATCTTAATATTCGGGAAGACGGAACCCGGTATAGGGCTGAAAGGATTTGGGTACCAAAATTTGGAGATATGAGAGAAATGGTACTTAGAGAAGCTCATAAAACCAGATACTCAATACATCCTGGAACGGGGAAGATGTACAAGGATCTCAAGAAACATTTTTGGTGGCCGGGTATGAAAGCCGATGTTGCTAAATACGTAGGAGAATGTTTGACGTGTTCTAAGGTCAAAGCTGAGCATCAGAAACCATCAGGTCTACTTCAACAACCCGAAATCCCGAAATGGAAATGGGAAAATATTACCATGGATTTCATCACTAAATTGCCAAGGACTGCAAGTGGTTTTGATACTATTTGGGTAATAGTTGATCGTCTCACCAAATCAGCACACTTCCTGCCAATAAGAGAAGATGACAAGATGGAGAAGTTAGCACGACTGTATTTGAAGGAAGTCATCTCCAGACATGGAATACCAATCTCTATTATCTCTGATAGGGATGGCAGATTTATTTCAAGATTCTGGCAGACATTACAGCAAGTATTAGGAACTCGTCTAAACATGAGTACTGCCTATCATCCACAAACTGATGGGCAGAGCGAAAGGACGATACAAACACTTGAAGACATGCTACAAGCATGTGTTATTGATTTCGGAAACAGTTGGGATCGACATCTACCGTTAGCAGAATTTTCCTACAACAACAGCTACCATTCAAGCATTGAGATGGTGCCGTTTGAAGCACTTTATGGTAGAAAGTGCAGGTCTCCGATTTGTTGGAGTGAAGTGGGGGATAGACAGATTACGGGTCCGGAGATTATACAAGAAACTACCGAGAAGATCATCCAAATTCAACAACGGTTGAAAACTGCCCAAAGTCGACAAAAGAGCTACGCTGACATTAAAAGAAAAGATATAGAATTTGAAATTTGAGAGATGGTCATGCTTAAAGTTGCACCTTGGAAAGGCGTTGTTCGATTTGGTAAACGAGGGAAATTAAATCCAAGGTATATTGGACCATTCAAGATTATTGATCGTGTCGGACCAGTAGCTTACCGACTTGAGTTACCTCAACAACTCGCGGCTGTACATAACACTTTCCACGTCTCTAATTTGAAGAAATGTTTTGCTAAAGAAGATCTCACTATTCCGTTAGATGAAATCCAAATCAACGAAAAACTTCAATTCATCGAAGAACCCGTCGAAATAATGGATCGTGAGGTTAAAAGACTTAAGCAAAACAAGATACCAATTGTTAAGGTTCGATGGAATACTCGTAGAGGACCCGAGTTCACCTGGGAGCGTGAAGATCAGATGAAGAAGAAATACCCGCATCTATTTCCAGAAGATTCGTCAACACATTCAACAGCTTAAAATTTCGGGACGAAATTTATTTAACGGGTAGGTACTCTAGTGACCCGAACTTTTCCATGTTTATATATATTAATTGAGATTGATATTTACATGATTAAATGTTTCCAACATGTTAAGCAATCAAACTTGTTAAGACTTGATTAATTGAAATATGTTTCATATAGACAATTGACCACCCAAGTTGACCGGTGATTCACGAACGTTAAAACTTGTAAAAACTATATGATGACATATATATGGATATATATATATATAGTTAACATGATACTATGATAAGTAAACATATCATTAAGTATATTAACAATGAACTACATATGTACAAACAAGACTACTAACTTAATGATTTTTAAACGAGACATATATGTAACGATTATCGTTGTAAAGACATTTAATGTATATATATCATATTAAGAGATATTCATACATGATAATATCATGATAATATAATAATTTAAAATCTCATTTGATATTATAAACATTGGGTTAACAACATTTAACAAGATCGTTAACCAAAAGGTTTCAAAACAACACTTACATGTAACGACTAACGATGACTTAACGACTCAGTTAAAATGTATTTACATGTATTGTTTTAATATGTATTTATACACTTTTGAAAGACTTCAATACACTTATCAAAATACTTCTACTTAACAAAAATGCTTACAATTACATCCTCGTTCAGTTTCATCAACAATTCTACTCGTATGCACCCGTATTCGTACTCGTACAATACATAGCTTTTAGATGTATGTACTATTGGTATATACACTCCAATTATCAGCTCTTAGCAGCCTATGTGAGTCACCTAACACATGTGGGAACTATCATTTGGCAACTAGCATGAAATATCTCATAAAATTACAAAAATATGAGTAATCATTCATGACTTATTTACATGAAAATAAAATTACATATCCTTTATATCTAATCCATACACCAACGACCAAAAATACCTACAAACACTTTCATTCTTCAATTTTCTTCATCTAATTGATCTCTCTCAAGTTCTATCTTCAAGTTCTAAGTGTTCTTCATATATTCTACAAGTTCTAGTTACATAAAATCAAGAATACTTTCAAGTTTGCTAGCTCACTTCCAATCTTGTAAGGTGATCATCCAACCTCAAGAAATCTTTGTTTCTTACAGTAGGTTATCATTCTAATACAAGGTAATAATCATATTCAAACTTTGGCTCAATTTCTATAACTATAACAATCTTATTTCAAGTGATGATCTTACTTGAACTTGTTTTCGTGTCATGATTCTGCTTCAAGAACTTCGAGCCATCCAAGGATCCGTTGAAGCTAGATCCATTTTTTTCTTTTCCAATAGGTTTATCCAAGGAACTTAAGGTAGTAATGATGTTCATAACATCATTCGATTCATACATATAAAGCTATCTTATTCGAAGGTTTAAACTTGTAATCACTAGAACATAGTTTAGTTAATTCTAAACTTGTTCGCAAATAAAAGTTAATCCTTCTAACTTGACTTTTAAAATCAACTAAACACATGCTCTATATCTATATGATATACTAACTTAATGATTTAAAACCTGGAAACACGAAAAACACCGTAAAACCGGATTTACGCCGTCGTAGTAACACCGCGGGCTGTTTTGGGTTAGTTAATTAAAAACTATGATAAACTTTGATTTAAAAGTTGTTATTCTGGGAAAATGATTTTTATTATGAACATGAAACTATATCCAAAAATTATGGTTAAACTCAAAGTGGAAGTATGTTTTCTAAAATGGTCATCTAGACGTCGTTCTTTCGACTGAAATGACTACCTTTACAAAAACAACTTGTAACTTATTTTTCCGACTATAAACCTATACTTTTTCTGTTTAGATTCATAAAATAAAGTTCAATATGAAACCATAGCAATTTGATTCACTCAAAACGGATTTAAAATGAAGAAGTTATGGGTAAAACAAGATTGGATAATTTTTCTCATTTTAGCTACGTGAAAATTGGTAACAAATCTATTCCAACCATAACTTAATCAACTTGTATTGTATATTATGTAATCTTGAGATACCATAGACATGTATATAATGTTTCGACCTATCATGTCGACACATCTATATATATTTCGGAACAACCATAGACACTCTATATGTGAATGTTGGAGTTAGCTATACAGGGTTTAGGTTGATTCCAAAATATATATAGTTTGAGTTGTGATCAATACTGAGATACGTATACACTGGGTCATGGATTGATTCAAGATAATATTTATCGATTTATTTCTGTACATCTAACTGTGGACAACTAGTTGTAGGTTACTAACGAGGACAGCTGACTTAATAAAACATCAAAATATATTAAAAGTGTTGTAAATATATTTTGAACATACTTTGATATATATGTATATATTGTTATAGGTTCGTGAATCAACCAGTGGCCAAGTCTTACTTCCCGACGAAGTAAAAATCTGTGAAAGTGAGTTATAGTCCCACTTTTAAAATCTAATATTTTTGGGATGAGAATACATGCAGGTTTTATAAATGATTTACAAAATAGACACAAGTACGTGAAACTACATTCTATGGTTGAATTATCGAAATCGAATATGCCCCTTTTTATTAAGTCTGGTAATCTAAGAATTAGGGAACAAACACCCTAATTGACGCGAATCCTAAAGATAGATCTATTGGGCCCAACAAGCCCCATCCAAAGTACCGGATGCTTTAGTACTTCGAAATTTATATCATATCCGAAGGGTGTCCCGGAATGATGGGGATATTCTTATATATGCATCTTGTTAATGTCGGTTACCAGGTGTTCACCATATGAATGATTTTTATCTCTATGTATGGGATGTGTATTGAAATATGAAATCTTGTGGTCTATTATTATGATTTGATATATATAGGTTAAACCTATAACTCACCAACATTTTTGTTGACGTTTTAAGCATGTTTATTATCAGGTGATTATTAAGAGCTTCCGCTATCGCATACTTAAATAAGGACGAGAGTTGGAGTCCATGCTTGTATGATATTGTGTAAAAACTGCATTCAAGAAACTTATTTTGTTGTAACATATTTGTATTGTAAACCATTATGTAATGGTCGTGTGTAAACAGGATATTTTAGATTATCATTATTTAATAATCTATGTAAAGCTTTTTAAACCTTTATTGATGAAATAAAGGTTATGGTTTGTTTTAAAATGAATGCAGTCTTTGAAAAACGTCTCATATAGAGGTCAAAACCTCGCAACGAAATCAATTAATATGGAATGTTTTTAATCAATAAGAACGGGACATTTCAGGTAATTCTACTTTTAACGATTGGGTACGATTATTCAACATGCGTAGACCTGTATATAAAGTATGGTGTGAAGAATTATTGTGTAGTATAGAAATAAATGATCGGGTAGCTAGTTTAACCGATCGAAATTTTATTAGATTTTTGTTAGGAGGTTCGATGCGCCACATGTCTCTACTAGACATGGCTCAGGCCTTACGTATATATACGCCTGAGGATCTAGCATCTGCCGATTGTCGAGGGTTGATATTAAATGGTAGGAAGATTGATGAAAATTTTGATACGCATGGTGTATGGAGTCAAATGACTAGCCATCACCGATTTAAAGGGGGAAATTACTCTTATTTGGATATAGATAGAGCTAATTTAAGAGTAATTCACAGGTTTCTAGCGAACTCGATTACACAGCGAGGTAAAAATAAGGAAAAGGTAAATGAGCAAGATTTATTTTACCACATGTGTATTCGAGACCCACAAAGCGCTGTAAGTATACCTTATTGTGTGGGTTATTATTTATCAGCTATGGTTAGGGGGATGAGACCGCACAGTATAATAGGAGGTGGTATATTTATTACATTAATTGCTGAGTATCTCGATGTGGATATAAGTCGGGGGGATTATTAATCGAAGAACCAGAACCCCACGATACAATTGGTTTAAATGTATATCATGGTGCTAAGGTTTTGAAGAGGCGAAATAACGCCGCAGTACCATATAATGGAAGACATCCACAGGTTGAGAGAAATCAACAGCCAGGTAATGTGGGAGGGGGAAATGAAATGATAGAAATGCAAAGGTTTATAGCTTCACAAGAGTATGAAAATGCTAGACATCGAGCATTTGAAGATTGGCAAGTTCATCAAAACCACACCATAGCTCATTGCCAACATATAGGTAGAAACTATATTCCTACTCCAAAGCCCGTATTTCCTCCCTGGTCTATAGAGATTCAACCACCGTATCCTACTTATAACCCAGCTGAAGCATTCTATAACACATACGGTTATGCATGGAACCCCTACTGGTATCATTATCAACCCTAGTTTATTTAGTTTTATTTATTTTATTTTTGTAATATTACTACATTTAGCACTTATGTTGATATTGTAATAGTTTTTATAATTTTCTAACTTTTATTATTAAATTTTAATAATTTTTGAATGTGGGGTAATATACCAAACTTCAAAAATATGTATATATGTTTGTAGTTTATCTTATGTACACAACAGGGTAAAACAACGCATTTTCAAAGACTGGCATTAAGTTCAGCAAAAGCAACTAATTTTGACGACAAGATGAAAAATAAATGTGATGTAACAACAAGACGGAATGGACAAATGATATGCACCATTTATCATTCAACACAAACAACAATATGTTTGGAAACTTTGGTAAAATTTAATCATTTTTCTACGCTAATCACTCTCAATAATTTAAATTGTTACTGATTTCTTGCAAATGAGGGCATTGCAAGATCTTAAGTGTGGGAAGGGGTTAAATTCTTTCGGATTTTTAAAAATTTTTATTTAAACACTTGGTTACCATTAAAAATACTAGTAACGCAGTAGTTGTATTAGAATCTAGTGCTCTCTGATAATAAAGAACAGCCCTAGTCTTATATACTGACTACCCAATTCTAGTAAAATTTTTCAAAATTTTCAATTAAATGAACTCAAAATCATGTTTATACATATTTATGAACGATAAAACTAGGTGTTAACACCGAAATTATTGTTACCTTGGAAAGGACTTAAATTGAGAAACAAACCAAAATGTTAGAATTCATTTAAAATGGAATAGAGGACAATAAAAAGGAAAATAAAAGCCAAGTGTGGGAAAATTTACCAAGTTATTTAAAATATAAGTCACATATTTCTGTAACAAATAATTGAAGATAGTTTTGCTTTGGACTAAACTAAACAGTTTTACCCAATTTACTGTAATATATTTGAAAGAAAATATGGATCTACACAATGAATCAATTCCATCATTAAAAGGAAGTAAAGTCTTCCGAAAAAGAAACGCGCTTCTTGATTTAGGTCATGAAGTTGTCGTCCAGACCAGCTGAAGATTGATGAAAAATCTAGAAAAGTCATCACTAAAATCAGCAGGAAATCCACGGACCTCAGCATCAAACAGGGTCGCCAAGTGGTCAGACTTATCCTAACCATGAGAGGATCTGTCTTGTAAAATGGGGAGGACGCCGTGCAAATTAGCTGGATAAGACTAATGAATCAGATCCCCAGAAAGGATAATCTCCTTAAAGATCAAAAATCAGCTTTTAAGACTGATATTACTCAATCCTAGAGATTGACCTTAAAGATTGAGAATTACAAACTCATGGAATTCGATGATATCTAAACTCGAGCTTGAACGAGAAAATATTTTGATCAAAAATAAAACTGATTTGTTTTCTGAAAACCCATTTTCAATGCGTTCATTACCATTGAACGTAAAATCCTAGGAATTCACCTGGAATTTATTAGGTCACCTGAACTAAATCGGGTGTCAACCGTAAGAACGGTGGTTGCATAGCATGGTCAAAGACAGGACCTTGTGCCAGACCGAAAAATTATAAGGGTGAGCTTTACTATTGCTCCTACAAAGGATAGTAATTGCGTCCGACACATTATAGACCATAATTAAAAGCATGTCAGGGGATATTGCCTTAACAGTTGCTTGTTCAACGCTTTCCTTTACAACCGGACGGTAGTTTACCGAAAGGTAATATACGGAGCAAGTATACTGGACGTGTTGCTTTCCCAATACAAGGTTAGCAAGTGGGTAACACAAAACCACAAGTTTTGAGCTAAAATTTTCAAATCTGAAACCCACCAAACCCACAAAAATATTTTGCAAACACCGGTGAAGGGTTATTCCGGAAAACTTATCTATGGTAAAAGCTAGATTTAATTTTCAAAAGATCAAATGTTTTCATAAAGATCCAATTTCCTTAATGGATCTAAATTTTTATAGTCATGTGGGACTGTAAACCATAACATTATTACCATTGTTTATACCGCCGTATAGAAATCACTGATGTACAAAGTGTGAAGAATAAAGAAGTGATTCTAGTATATTTCAAGACTATATTACTTGAGGATAAGCAACGCTCAAATGTGAGAATATTTGATAATGCTAAAAACGAACATATATTTCATAGCATTATTCCTCAAGAAAGACAAACTTTTAGTTGCAATTGTTCTATTTACAAGTGATATTCGTTTAAATAATAAAAGGTGAAGACAACGGACAGATTCGACGAATTGAAGACGCAAACGACCAAAAAACTCAAAAGTACAAAATACAATTAAAGAGGTTCCAATTATTGATAAGAAACGTCTCAGAATTACAAGAGTACAAGATTCAAAACGCAAAGTACAAGATATTAAACTCTCAACGCTCGACGCAACGGACTAAAAATTACAAGTTAACTATGTATATAAATATAATATAATATATAATTAATTATATAAATTATATATATATATTATATTTATATATTAAAACCATCGGCAAAGAAGATCCAAAAATGGATGAGCTGTAAAAGCAAACTCCGCGACTTGCGGATCTTGAAGGGCAAAAATACCGCGACTCGCGGAGCCCCAAATTCTGAAAATGCCTATAAAAGCTCGCGCATTCTGAACGTTTTATATATCCTTTTATCAATCTCTCTATCATGAACGTATATATATATATATATATATATATATATATATATATATATATATATATATATATATATATATATATATATATATATATATATATATATATATATATATTATAATTTTAATTTTAATTATAATTTCTAATAATAAGGGTATGTCAGCGAATGTTGTAATGGTGTAAGTCGAAATTATGTTCGTGTAACGCTACGCTATTTTTAATCATTGTAAGTTATGTTCAACCTTTTTAATTTAATGTCTCGTAGCTAAGTTATTATTATGCTTATTTAAGCCGAAGTAATCATGATGTTGGGCTAAATATTTAAATTTGGGTAATTGGGTTTTGTACCATAATTGGGGTTTGGACAAAAGAACGACACTTGTGGAAATTAGACTATGGGCTATTAATGGGCTTTATATTTGTTTAACTAAATGATAGTTTGTTAATTTTAATATAAAGATTTACAATTGGACGTCCCTATAAATAACCATATACACTCGATCGGACACGATGGGCGGGATATTTATACGTACGAATAATCGTTCATTTAACCGGACACGTGAATGGATTAATAGTCACTAGAATTATTAAAACAGGGGTGAAATTATGTACAAGGACACTTGGCATAATTGATAACAAAGTATTAAAACCTTGGGTTACACACAGTCGATATCCTGGTGTAATTATTAAACAAATTATTAAAACCTTGTTACAGTTTAAGTCTCCAATTAGTTGGAATATTTGACTTCGGGTATAAGGATAATTTGACGAGGATACTCGCACTTTATATTTATGACTGATGGACTGTTATGGACAAAAACCAGACGGACATATTAAATAATCCAGGACAAAGGACAATTAACCCATTGGCATAAAACTAAAATCAACACGTCAAACATCATGATTACGGAAGTTTAAATAAGCATAATTATTTTATTTCATATTTAATTTCCTTTATTTTATATTTAATTGCACTTCTAATTATCGCACTTTTATTTATTGTTATTTAATTGCACTTTTAATTATCGTACTTTTTAATTATTGCAATTTTATTTTATCGCACTTTTATTTATCGCAATTTCATTATTGTTATTTACTTTACGCTTTAAATTAAGTTATATTTATTTTTAATATTTTACATTAGGTTTTAACTGCGACTAAAGTTTTTAAAATCGACAAACCGGTCATTAAACGGTAAAAACCCCCCTTTTATAATAATAATATTACTTATATATATATTTGTATTTTTATAAATTAAACTAATATAGCGTTAAGCTTTGTTTAAAGATTTTCCCTGTGGAACGAACCGGACTTACTAAAAACTACACTACTGTACGATTAGGTACACTGCCTATAAGTGTTGTAGTAAGGTTTAAGTATATCCATTCTATAAATAAATAAATATCTTGTGTAAAATTGTATCGTATTTAATAGTTTTTCCTAGTAAAATATAAGCTATTTCATATACACCTCGCATAACATCAAATGCCAACGAAGACTAAATCCTAATATGTAAGATGTTGTTAAGAAAGAAATTATTAAACTGCTAGATGCAGGTTTAATTTATCCAATTTCTGATAGTCCATGGGTAAGCCCAGTTCAATGCGTTCCTAAGAAGGGTGGCATGAATGTTATCACAAATGAGAAAAATGAGCTTATTCCTACTAGGACTGTAACAGGATGGCGTGTATGTATTGATTATAGAAAATTAAATGACGCCACCAGAAAAGATCACTTTCCCTTACCTTTCATTGATCAAATGTTGGAAAGATTAGCCGGAAACAGTTACTATTATTTTCTATATGGTTTTTCCGGATATTTTCAAATTCCAATAGCACCCGAAGACCAAGAGAAAACCACATTCACGTGCCCTTATGGTTCTTTTGCTTACAAACGCATGCCATTTGGACTTTGCAACGCCCCTGCAACCTTTCAAAGGTGCATGATGGCGATTTTTCACAACATGATAGAAGAATGCATGGAAGTTTTCATGGATGACTTTTCAGTCTTCGGTGATACATTTGAATCATGTCTAGTTAATCTTGAACGAATGCTTATTAGATGCGAACAATCAAATCTAGTACTTAATTGGGAGAAATGTCATTTCATGGTTAAAGAAGGCATCGTTCTTGGTTATAAAATTTCAAAGGAAGGAATTGAAGTGGATAGAGCTAAAGTAGATGTAATTGCTAAACTTCCACATCCCACCAATGTTAGAGGAGTTAGGAGTTTTCTAGGTCATGCCAGTTTTTACCGACGTTTCATAAAAGATTTTTCTAAAATTGCCACTCCTATGAATAAACTCCTAGAAAAGGATGCTCCATTCATCTTTTCAGATGAATGTATCAAATCTTTTAATATACTTAAAGAAAAAATCATTAATGCGCCGATCATGATAGCACCAAATTGGAATCTACCATTTGAACTAATGTGCGATGCAAGTGATTTTGCAATGGGAGCCGTTTTAGGACAAAGGATTGAAAAACGATTTCAACCTATTTATTATGCTAGTAAGACGTTACAAGGAGCACAAACAAATTACATAACTACTGGAAAAGAACTCCTTGCTATTGTCTTTGCTTTTGACAAATTTCGATCATATCTCGTTCTAGCTAAAACGGTGGTCTATACCGACCATTCTGCTCTTAGATACTTATTTTCGAAATAAGATGCCAAACCACGATTAATCCGTTGGATCTTACTCTTACAAGAGTTTGATATTGAAATCCGAGATAAAAAGGGAGCAGAAAATCTCGCTGCTGATCATCTTTCTCGTCTTGAAAATCCCGAATTAGAAGTTCTAAATGAATCGGCCATACAAGACAACTTTCCTGATGAATATCTATTGAAGATAGATTATAATGAAATTCCATGTTTTGCAGACTATGCAAACTACTTAGTATGTGGATTCCTTGAAAAAGGATTGTCGTACCAAAAACGAAAGAAATTCTTTAGTGATATAAAACACTATTTCTGGGAAGATCCACATTTGTTTAAAAGTTGTCCCGATGGAATAATACGCCGATGTGTATTCGGAGATGAAGCTAGTAAAATCTTAAACCATTGTCACACATGACCAACCGGAGGGCATTATGGGCCTCAACTAATAGCAAGAAAAGTTTATGATACTGGATTCTATTGGCCTACAATTTACAAAGACGCACACCTTCTTTGCAAATCCTGTGATGCATGTCAAAGGGCCGGAAAAATAAGTCAACGTGATGAAATGCCACAAAATGTCATTCAAGTATGTGAAGT
The DNA here is from genome assembly GCF_046630445.1 of Rutidosis leptorrhynchoides. NCBI lineage: Eukaryota > Viridiplantae > Streptophyta > Magnoliopsida > Asterales > Asteraceae > Rutidosis > Rutidosis leptorrhynchoides. Next base: position 50,345,158 of record NC_092333.1, read on the forward strand.
ATTTGACATTTGGGGTATTGACTTTATGGGTCCATTTCCAAAATCTCATAATAATCTCTACATTCTCGTAGCCATTGATTATGTATCTAAATGGGCGGAAGCACAAGCTCTCCCAACTAACGATGCACGAGTTGTAGTCAACTTTTTAAAACGTCTTTTTGCAAGGTTTGGAACACTGAAAGGTTTAATAAGTGATCGGGGAACTCATTTCTGTAATAATCAACTTGAGAAAGTTCTCAAAAGATATGGAGTAACTCATAAAATCTCCACTGCTTATCATCCACAGACAAGTGGACAAGTTGAAAATACCAATCGAGCTTTAAAACGTATTTTAGATAAAATCGTAGGATCAAATCCGAAGGAATGGTCCATTAAATTGGAGGATGCACTCTGGGCTTTTAGAACAACCTATAAAACTCCAATTGGAACCACACCTTTTAAACTCGTTTATGAAAAAGCATGTCATCTTCCAGTAGAAATTGAACACAAAGCATTTTGGGCTTTGAAGACATGTAATCTTGATTTACATGAAGCTGGACGTCTACAGTTAAGTCAACTAAACGAATTAGAAGAATTAAGACAAGAAGCATACGAAAATTCGTTAATCTATAAGGAAAGAACGAAGAAATGGCATGATAAAAGAATCAGAAGTTTAAAAGAATTTAAAGAAGGAGACAGAGTTCTTCTTTTCAATTCACGATTCAAGCTATTTCCTGGAAAATTGAAATCAAGATGGTCTGGACCATTTATAGTCAAAAGAGTTTTCCCATACGGAACAGTAGAATTAATAAATTCAAATGGGATTGAATTTAAGGTTAATGGTCACAGAGTTAAACATTACATAGATAGTCCGATGGAAGTCGACAACGAAGTTAATCACAATTTCGATACCACAGCTAACTAAGTGTGGGGAGAATCAAGTCTTTTAAAGGATAATATGTATTTCTGTTAGAGTTAGATTTTCTGTTTTCGTGTAGTTCTCGAAAATGGAACCCGAATGGTCTTTCCCTAGCAGACCCTAAAGAACTAGTCTTCTCCCCCCATTCTGAATTTTTATTTTTTTTAGGTTTTATGAAATGAAGACTTCCTGTGAATTAAACCATGGTCTAATGCTACACGCTTTGATCACTAAACGTAATAATGACACACTTCCAAGTGAATTGGTATCATTAATAAGAGGTAAATTGGACGGAGTAAGAAAAGAATCCAGATGCGAAGATAATAAGTTACAATTTGGTAAAGGAAAATCAAAATCCGCAGCGAAAAGAAGAGCACGACACCTTGAAAAATGTCACAAATGCGGAAAATGGTCACACGAAGGTAAATATTCATATAATCAAACCTATTCAAACACCGAATTTGTTACTTTATGCAGAGACGGACCGTTCATATGTTTAGAAGAAAAAACGTTAAATGCTCGAGGTTACGCCTATGTAGCCATGGAAAATCAATTAGTCCGACTATCTTATGAGTGAGCTAGAGTATATCACTAAGAAATATATTTCACAGGTAAGTTTGTACAGTTTTCATTTTCATTTTTTATTTTAATTTTTAACCTTTTGATAATAAACGCTGATTTGTTCGCTATAAAGTATTAAATTGGTATTCGATAAAATTAGGTCTTGCGACCGAAATTATTAATATCATACAAAAATTTATTACATCACTGCGAAATTTACCGTTTATTCTTAAGGTATAAATATCTTTAATCAATCAAACCAAAATATTTCAAAAATTCGTCATGAGTTAAATTAGGTTATGAAACCGAAATTACTTTACCGAAAAGAGGGGCGTATGTTTTTGATAATATTTGATTGATTAAAGTGGGATAAAAGCCAAAAAGATTTTTAATTTTATTTTTACTTTGTTTTTATAATTAATATTAAAATAATATTGTAAACTTGTTAAAATTAATATATATTTAAAATTGTAAATATTTGAAAAATTAGTATTTTTAATATAAGTTTGTATGTATAAAAATAAAAATTAAATTTAAGTTTGGTGTGAATTTTTAATATGAATTTTTAATTTTATGCATTTTAAATTTAAGTTTGGTGTGAATTTAAAAACAAAAATTTACTTTATTTCGCTAAGTTAAAAATATGATTTTTAAAATTCGTCGTGAGTTGAAGACTAGGTCTTTGAACCGAAATTGCTTTACCCGAGGGAGGGACGAGAACTTTTATTATCATTATTTTTAATCTTATTGAATTAAAGTATGCCAAAAAAAACATTAAAAAACCCAAAAATCTTTGCTTTTAAAATCGCGCTTTGAATTGACAAATTTTAAAATTTTGTCGAGGGACGGACTAGGATATCGATCCGAAAAGCCCTCATCCTAAAAAGAAACAAATTTTTAAAAATTTTTTAATTTTATGTTTTATAAAGTGTAAGGTTTTATATATAAAAAAAAAAGGTCAAAACACTGTAGCCGGCACCCCATGCGATCAAATGGGGTTTACACACCAACCTCATGCGATCGCATGTGGCTGGAAAACTGGCCAGATCAAAAACTCTCAGCGAGTCTGCTTCTACACCACAACACACACACATACCCGAAAATACTCCCAAATATTCACCAAAATTCAGCGTAATTCATCAAATTTTTTGCTCTAATCATGCCTAGATTCGCATTCTTCGGCAAAAAGGTAAAAATTACACCTCTAAACTCATAAATTTTCTAGTTTTTGTGATAATTACCAATATTTTACCTAATGCAATTTTGTTGATTTCTAGTGTAATTAGTGTTAAATTGTTAGTATTTTATGCATGTATAACCTAGATTGATGCTATTTAACATGATTTGAAGCCAAAAACTTCAAAAATTTTAGAAATCTAGGGTTTGTGTTCTTGAGCAATTTGGGGCTTTTTGATATAAACAGGTTATGGCCGATTTTTGTCATGAATTATTGCTAAATTGAGTAGTGTAACATGTTTAGGTAGTTAAATGATCCAAACATTGATCCTAAACATGATTTTTGAAGATTAAAGTGGACTTTTTAAGTCCAAAATTCATGAACTTGATTAATTTGATATATTTGCCATTTGAGACTTGTTTAATTATTAGTAATGACTATTTTGACATGTTATTTGAGTTAAATGCTTATGAACTTTGTCTACATTTCCATATGTGCTTATTTAAAAAAGTATAGAATTGTGAAAAATTTGTGAAAATATGTATAAGTTTAATTTTGATTTAACATGTTATTGTGATTGTTTTAAGTTGTTATTTTGCTAACACTAATGCATATTTGGATGCACAAATTTTGTGTTTAATGTGTTTTGCAGAAAGCCAATACTGGAGGTTCAGGATCATCATCATCTAGACGACCTGTTCCAGCACCAGAACCAGAACCAGAAATGCAACACGAGCCAGAACCCGAACAAGAACCACAACAGGAACCACAACAACAGCCTGATCAACACGTACCTTATTATGATCCGGTACAGTTTGTTAATGAATTCATAGTATTCCCAATGAGGCCGCCAGTAGAATACCCAACGATTCCTGAGCACACTTTGCATCCTAATCTGAGATTTGATAGAAGATGGAGGGATTACGAGACATATCAAAGGAACAAATTCATATTGGTAACTAAAAATGTAGAGGTGCCAAGGGTAATCGATTGGGATCCTTTGGAAAGAGTTCAACTAGCTAATAGAGTCAGACTGCTACTGATTCAGAGGTACAGGAACTCTTCTTTTACAGATTAGGAACGTCTTTTCACCATTCGTAGACATGTATATAAGGAATGGTGTGTTTAGCTCATGAGTACTGTGTAGTGACCCGAACTTTTCCATGTTTATATATATTAATTGAGATTGATATTTACATGATTAAATATTTCCAACATGTTAAGCAATCAAACTTGTTAAGACTTGATTAATTGAAATATGTTTCATATAGACAATTGACCACCCAAGTTGACCGGTGATTCACGAACGTTAAAACTTGTAAAAACTATATGATGACATATATATGGATATATATATATATATATATATATATATATATATATATATATATATATATATATATATATATTGATACTATGATAAGTAAACATATCATTAAGTATATTAACAATGAACTACATATGTAAAAACAAGACTACTAACTTAATGATTTTTAAACGAGACATATATGTAACGATTATCATTGTAAAGACATTTAATGTATATATATCATATTAAGAGATATTCATACATGATAATATCATGATAATATAATAATTTAAAATCTCATTTGATATTATAAACATTGGGTTAACAACATTTAACAAGATCGTTAACCTAAAGGTTTCAAAACAACACTTATATGTAACGACTAACGATGACTTAACGACTCAGTTAAAATGTATATACATGTAGTGTTTTAATATGTATTTATACAATTTTGAAAGACTTCAATACACTTATCAAAATACTTCTACTTAATAAAAATTCTTACAATTACATCCTCGTTCAGTTTCATCAACAATTCTACTCGTATGCACCCGTATTCATACTCGTACAATACACAGCTTTTAGATGTATGTACTATTGGTATATACACTCCAATGATCAGCTCTTAGCAGCCCATGTGAGTCACCTAACACATTTGGGAACCATCATTTGGCAACTAGCATGAAATATCTCATAAAATTACAAAAATATGAGTAATCATTCATGACTTATTTACATGAAAACAAAATTACATATCCTTTATATCTAATCCATACACCAACGACCAAAAATACCTACAAACACTTTAATTCTTCAATTTTCTTCATCTAATTGATCTCTCTCAAGTTCTATCTTCAAGTTCTAAGTGTTCTTCATATATTCTACAAGTTCTAGTTACATAAAATCAAGAATACTTTCAAGTTTGCTAGCTCACTTCCAATCTTGTAAGGTGATCATCCAACCTCAAGAAATCTTTGTTTCTTACAGTAGGTTATCATTCTAATACAAGGTAATAATCATATTCAAACTTTGGTTCAATTTCTATAACTATAACAATCTTATTTCAAGTGATGATCTTACTTGAACTTGTTTTCGTGTCATGATTCTGCTTCAAGAACTTCGAGCCATCCAAGGATCCGTTTAAGCTAGATCCATTTTTCTCTTTTACAGTAGGTTTATCCAAGGAACTTAAGGTAGTAATGATGTTCATAACATCATTCGATTCATACATATAAAGCTATCTTATTCGAAGGTTTAAACTTGTAATCACTAGAACATAGTTTAGTTAATTCTAAACTTGTTCGTAAACAAAAGTTAATCCTTCTAACTTGACTTTTAAAATCAACTAAACACATGTTCTATATCTATATGATATGCTAACTTAATGATTTAAAACCTGGAAACACGAAAAACACCGTAAAACCGGATTTACGCCGTCGTAGTAACACCGCGGGCTGTTTTGGGTTAGTTAATTAAAAACTATGATAAACTTTGATTTAAAAGTTGTTATTCTGAGAAAATGATTTTTATTATGAACATGAAACTATATCCAAAAATTATGGTTAAACTCAAAGTGGAAGTATGTTTTCTAAAATGGTCATCTAGACGTCGTTCTTTCGACTGAAATGACTACCTTTACAAAAATGACTTGTAACTTATTTTTCCGACTATAAACCTATACTTTTTCTGTTTAGATTCATAAAATAGTGTTCAATATGAAACCATAACAATTTGATTCACTCAAAACGGATTTAAAATGAAGAAGTTATGGGTAAAACAAGATTGGATAATTTTTCTCATTTTAGCTACGTGAAAATTGGTAACAAATCTATTCCAACCATAACTTAATCAACTTGTATTGTATATTATATAATCTTGAGATACCATAGACACGTATACAATGTTTCGACCTATCATGTCGACACATCTATATATATTTCGGAACAACCATAGACACTCTATATGTGAATGTTGGAGTTAGCTATACAGGGTTGAGGTTGATTCCAAAATATATATAGTTTGAGTTGTGATCAATACTGAGATACGTATACACTGGGTCGTGGATTGATTCAAGATAATATTTATCGATTTATTTCTGTACATCTAACTGTGGACAACTAGTTGTAGGTTACTAACGAGGACAGCTCACTTAATAAACTTAAAACATCAAAATATATTAAAAGTGTTGTAAATATATTTTGAACATACTTTGATATATATGTATATATTGTTATAGGTTCGTGAATCAACCAGTGGCCAAGTCTTACTTCCCGACGAAGTAAAAATCTGTGAAAGTGAGTTATAGTCTCACTTTTAAAATCTAATATTTTTGGGATGAGAATACATGCAGGTTTTATAAATGATTTACAAAATAGACACAAGTACGTGAAACTACATTCTATGGTTGAATTATCGAAATCGAATATGCCCCTTTTTATTAAGTCTGGTAATCTAAGAATTAGGGAACAGACACCCTAATTGACGCGAATCCTAAAGATAGATCTATTGGGCCTAACAAACCCCATCCAAAGTACCGGATGCTTTAGTACTTCGAAATTTATATCATATCCGAAGGGTGTCCCGGAATGATGGGGATATTCTTATATATGCATCTTGTTAATGTCGGTTACCAGGTGTTCACCATATGAATGATTTTTATCTCTATGTATGGGATGTGTATTGAAATATGAAAAATCTTGTGGTCTATTATTATGATTTGATATATATAGGTTAAACCTATAACTCACCAACATTTTTGTTGACGTTTTAAGCATGTTTATTCTCAGGTGATTATTAAGAGCTTCCGCTGTCGCATACTTAAATAAGGACGAGATTTGGAGTCCATGCTTGTATGATATTGTGTAAAAACTGCATTCAAGAAACTTATTTTGTTGTAACATATTTGTATTGTAAACCATTATGTAATGGTCGTGTGTAAACAAGATATTTTAGATTATCATTATTTGATAATCTACGTAAAGCTTTTTAAACCTTTATTGATGAAATAAAGGTTATGGTTTGTTTTAAAATGAATGCAGTCTTTGAAAAACGTCTCATATAGAGGTCAAAACCTCGCAACGAAATCAATTAATATGGAACGTTTTTAATCAATAAGAACGGGACATTTCAGTTGGTATCCGAGCGTTGGTCTTAGAGAACCAGAATTTTGCATTAGTGTGTCTTATTGAGTTTGTTAGGATGCATTAGTGAGTCTGGACTTCGACCGTGTTTACTTGAAAAATGATTGCTTAACAAATTTTGTTGGAAACTATATATTTTTAACATGTGAATATTATGTGATATATTAATCTCTTAACCTGTTTGATATTATGTGATAGATGTCTACCTCTAGAACAAGTCCCATTGACTCACCTAATAATAATGAAGAGTCAAATGTAAATTGGAATGATTCGTGGACTGATTCACAAGTTCCCGAAGGGGAACCGGAAGAAGAGTCGGAATCGGAAGAAGAATCGGAACCGGAAGAAGAATCGGAACCGGATGAAGAAATAGAACCGGTGGGGGAAATAATAAAACGGTTAAGTAAAAGAAAATCCTCAACCAACCGACCAAGGTTAATTATGGTCAATGGTGTTTCCGCCAAGGAAGCAAAATATTGGGAGGATTACCAATTCTCCGATGAATCGGATTCCGACGAGAATTCCGATGATGTTATAGAAATTACCCCAACTGAATTTAAAAAGGCAAAAGAAAATAATAAGGGAAAGGGTATAAAAATAGAGAAATCTAATTCCAACCCCGATGAACTTTATATGTATCGTCAACCCCCTAAGTCCTTAAGTTGTAACAATGACCCGGGAACCTCTAAACCACCAGGTTTTTCTAAACCAATGTGGAAAATGACGGCTCGTATTATGGGAACATCATATATCCCTAGAAACTTGGCAAAACGAACCAAAACCTTAGAAGAAGAAACAAGCGAGTCGGAATAAGATAGTTGTATTCGTGTGGTGTAATATATGTAATATAGTGTGCTTATGCTTTATGATATATGTAAAAATTGCTTGTATTAATAAGTATTTTTTTTATGAATCTAACTCTTGTCTATTTTACAGTATAAAAACACAAAATGGATAGACAACCCAACATTTTAAGAGACCTACCCGGAGACATGATTGATGAAATCTTGTCTAGAGTCGGTCAGAATTCTTCGGCACAACTATTTAAGGCGAGATCAGTTTGTAAGACATTCGAAGAACGTTCCAAGAATGCCTTGGTTTATAAAAGGCTTTTGTTCGAAAGATGGGGGATATCACATTGGGAAATCCATAAGTTACGATGTGTTTACTTTGACGCATATATTGCGGGGAACCCAAATGCTATTTTACGCAATGGGTTAAGAAATTATTTTGACTCAATATATCCGAATATTGGACTTCGTGATTTAGAAAAAGCGGCTAACATGTAACATAAAGAAGCATGTTATGCTTTCGGATTAGTAATGTTCGCTTCTCACCAAAGTGAGAACAAGAACATCGGGCTACAACTATTAAACAAAACGTTCCCACAAGTGACGGAGTCGGTAATTGGGGTAAGAAATGAGGTTTTTAGATTGTTACGGGACTGTTGGACATTACGTAACCCTCGTCCCTTTGACGACGTTACAACACGCTGTCTTATCAACGGCCATAACGGTTATGTTCCACAAGACCAAGGATGGGAAGTAATCCTAGTAAAACCAGAATGCATGACTTGTTTCTGGACGTATGAATTACGTGTCTTTATTGCCTTTGCTGAACGACTTGTGTACTAGCTAGAATTATCTTCACAACCATCTTGTATCAAATTTATTGTGTGCTATATTTCATGCTATATGTAAAATAAGCGGTATTGTAAGTTTGTAAAATATTGTGTAAAAGTTTGAACGCGAAATATTATTATAATCAGTTTTTCATATAGAATTGTAGTAGTTGAATTGTATATTATCTACTAAGTATGAACTTAACGGGTAGGTACTACCCGAATTTAAACTTATAAAACGCTAATATGAAGAAAAAGCTTTTATAAATGAGTTCATATTATGCTACGAAATACTATTAACTACTCTTAATATTCTGTATGATTAACTTGTTCCATTTGACTATTTTGAAGGAAATGGCACCGACTACTCGACACACCGTGAATATGAATGAAGAGGAATTCCGTACTTTTCTAGCTTCAAACATAGCCGCAGTACAGGCTGCGCTACATACCAACAATAATCTTGGATCTAGCAGTACAGGAAATCGTGTAGGATGCACCTACAAAGAATTCACTGCCTGCAAACCTTTGGAATTTGATGGAACCGAAGGACCGATCGGATTGAAATGGTGGACCGAGAAGGTCAAATCGGTGTTTGCCATAAGTAAGTGTACTGAAGAGGACAAAGTGAAGTACGTTATGCATACCTTCACAGGTTCTGTGTTAACAAGGTGGAATACTTATCTAGAGCAAGTGGGACAAGACGATGCGTACGCACTACCGTGGTCAGCATTCAAGCACTTGATGAACGAGAAGTACCGTCCCAGAACCGAGGTCAATAAGCTCAAGACAGAACTTAGAGGGTTACGAACCCAAGGATTTGATATTACCACGTACGAAAGACGATTCACAGAATTGTGCCTATTGTGTCCGGGAGCATTCGAAGATGAGGAAGAGAAGATCGACGCGTTAGTGAAAGGATTACCGGAAAGAATCCATGAAGATATAAGTTCACAAGAGCCCGCCTCCATACAACAGGCATGTAGAATGGCTCACAAACTAGTGAACCAGATTGAAGAAAGAATTAAAGAACAAACTGCTGAAGAGGCCAATGTGAAGCAAGTCAAAAGAAAGTGGGAGGAAAACGGTGATAAGAATCACCAATACAACAACAACATCAATTACAACAATTATCCCAACAATTATCCCAACAATCGTAACATCAATTGCAACTACAACAAACGGCCAAACAACAACAACAACAACAACAACAACTACAACAATCATCCCAACAACAATAATAACCGCAACAACAACAACAATCAGAAGCAGCTATGCCAAAGGTGTGAAAAGTATCACTCGGGGTTCTGCACCAAATTTTGCAACAAGTGTAAAAGAAATGGTCATACCGAAGTGTGAGGTCTACGGACCAGGGGTTAATAGAACGAAAGGAACAAATGGTGTCGGAACGAGTAATGGCAGAGCAAGTAGTGTCGGAGCAAGTTATGCCAATGTAGTTTGTTATAAATGTGGAAAACCGGGCCACATTATTAGAAATTTCCCGAACCAGGAGAACACGAATGGACAAGGCCGCGGAAGAGTTTTCAATATTAATGCGGCAGAGGCACAGGAAGACCCGGAGCTTGTTACGGGTACGTTTCTTATTGACAATAAATCTGCTTACGTTTTATTTGATTCGGGTGCGGATAGAAGCTATATGAGTAGAGATTTTTGTGCTAAATTAAGTTGTCCATTGACGCCGTTGGATAGTAAATTTTTACTCGAATTAGCAAACGATAAATTAATTTCAGCAGATAATATATGCCGGAATCGAGAAATTAAACTGGGTAGCGAAATATTTAAGATTGATTTGATACCAGTAGAGTTAGGGAGTTTTGATGTAATAGTTGGCATGGACTGGCTGAAGAAGGTGAAAGCAGAGATCGTATGTTATAAAAATGCAATTCGCATTGTACGAGAAGAACGAGAACCCTTAATGGTGTACGGAGAAAAGGGCAACATGAAGCTACATCTTATTAGTAATTTTAAGGCACAAAAACTAATAAGAAAAGGTTGCTATGATGTTCTAGCACACGTCGAGAAAGTACAAACTGAAGAAAAGAGCATCAATGATGTTCCCGTCGCAAAAGAATTTCCCGATGTATTTCTGAAAGAATTACCGGGACTACCTCCACATCGATCTGTTGAATTTCAAATAGATCTTGTACCAGGAGCTGCACCGATAGCTCGTGCTCCTTATAGACTCGCACCCAGCGAGATGAAAGAACTGCAAAGCCAACTGCAAGAACTATTAGAACGTGGTTTCATTCGACCAAGCACATCACCATGGGGAGCTCCTGTTTTGTTTGTCAAGAAGAAGGATGGTACATTTAGGTTGTGTATTGACTACAGAGAGTTGAACAAACTTACCATCAAAAACCGTTATCCACTGCCGAGAATTGACGACTTATTTGATCAACTACAAGGCTCGTCGGTTTATTCGAAGATCGATTTACGTTTTGGATATCATCAAATGTGAGTAAAGGAGGATGATATTCCAAAAACTACTTTTAGGACGCGTTATGGTCATTATGAGTTTATGGTTATGCCGTTTGGATTGACTAACGCACCAGCTGTGTTCATGGACCTTATGAACCGAGTGTGTGGGCCATATCTTGACAAGTTTGTCATTGTTTTCATCGATGACATACTTATTTACTCAAAGAATGATCAAGAGCACGAAGAACATTTGAGAAAAGTGCTAGAAGTATTGAGGAAAGAAAAACTGTACGCTATGTTTTCAAAGTGTGCATTTTGGTTGGAAGAAGTTCAATTCCTCGGTCACATAGTGAACAAAGAAGGTATCCAGGTGGACCCGGCAAAGATCGAAATCGTTGAAAAGTGGGAAACCCCAAAAACTCCGAAGCATATACGTCAATTTTTAGGATTGGCTGGTTACTACAGAAGATTCATCCAAGATTTCTCCAAAATAGCAAAACCCTTGACTGCATTAACGCATAAAGGGAAGAAATTTGAATGGAAAGATGAACAAGAGAAAGCGTTTCAGTTATTGAAGAAAAAGCTAACTACGGCACCTATATTGTCATTGCCTGAAGGGAATGATGATTTTGTGATTTATTGTGATGCATCAAAGCAAGGTCTCGGTTGTGTATTAATGCAACGGACGAAGGTGATTGCTTATGCGTCTAGACAATTGAAGATTCACGAGCAAAATTATACGACGCATGATTTGGAATTAGGCGCGGTTGTTTTTGCATTAAAGACTTAGAGGCACTACTTATATGGGGTCAAAAGTATTATATATACCGACCACAAAAGTCTTCAACACATATTTAATCAGAAACAACTGAATATGAGGCAGCGTAGGTGGATTGAATTGTTGAATGATTACGACTTTGAGATTCGTTACCACCCGGGGAAGGCAAATGTGGTAGCCGACGCCTTGAGCAGGAAGGACAGAAAACCCATTCGAGTAAAATCTATGAATATAATGATTCACACTAACCTTACTACTCAAATAAAGGAGGCACAACAAGGAGTTTTAATAGAGGGAAATTTAAAGGATGAAATACCCAAAGGATCGAAGAAGCATCTTAATATTCGGGAAGACGGAACCCGGTATAGGGCTGAAAGGATTTGGGTACCAAAATTTGGAGATATGAGAGAAATGGTACTTAGAGAAGCTCATAAAACCAGATACTCAATACATCCTGGAACGGGGAAGATGTACAAGGATCTCAAGAAACATTTTTGGTGGCCGGGTATGAAAGCCGATATTGCTAAATACGTAGGAGAATGTTTGACATGTTCTAAGGTCAAAGCTGAGCATCTGATAATGCTAAAAACGAACATATATTTCATAGCATTATTCCTCAAGAAAGACAAGCTTTTAGTTGCAATTGTTCTATTTACAAGTGATATTCGTTTAAATAATAAAAGGTGAAGACAAAAGACAGATTCGACGAATTGAAGACGCAAACGACCAAAAAGCTCAAAAGTACAAAAGACAATCAAAGAGGTTCCAATTATTGATAAGAAACGTCTCGAAATTACAAGAGTACAAGATTCAAAACGCAAAGTACAAGATATTAAATTGTACGCGAGGACGTTCGAAAATCCGGAACCGGGACCAGAGTCAACTCTTAACGCTCGACGCAACGGACTAAAAATTACAAGTTAACTATGCATATAAATATAATATAATATATAATTAATTATATTAATTATATATATATTATATATATATATTATAAAACCGTCGGCAGAGAAACTCCAAGGGTGTGAGCTGTAAATACATTCTCCGCGACTCGCGGAGTTTGAAGAGGATTTTACCGCGAGTCGCGGAGCCCCAAAAATCAACTCTGGCTATAAAGCAAACCGAATTCTGATCATTTTTCATATTCTAATTTCTCTCTTCTCTCATATATACGATATATATATATATATATATATAATTTATATTTTAATTTTAATTTTAATTATAATTCTAATAATAAGGGTATGTTAGCGAATGTTGTAAGGGTGTAAGTCGAAATTCTGTCCGTGTAACGCTACGCTATTTTTAATCATTGTAAGTTATGTTCAACCTTTTTATATTAATGTCTCGTAGCTAAGTTATTATTATGCTTATTTAAAACGAAGTAATCATGATGTTGGGCTAATTACTAAAATTGGGTAATTGGGCTTTGTACCATAATTGGGGTTTGGATAAAAGAACGACACTTGTGGAAATTAGACTATGGGCTATTAATGGGCTTTATATTTGTTTAACTAAATGAAAGTTTGTTAATGTTAATATAAAGATTTACAATTGGGCGTCCCTATAAATTACCATATACACTCAATCGGACACGATGGGCGGGGTATTTATATGTACGAATAATCGTTCATTTAACCGGACACGGGAATGGATTAATAGCCACTAGAATAATTAAAACAGGGGTGAAATTACATTCAAGGGTAATTGGTGTAATTGTTAACAAAGTAGTAAAACCTTGGTTTACACGCAGTCGATAACCTGGTGTATTCATTAAACAAAGTATTAAAACCTTGTTACAATTCGAATCCCCAATTAGTTGGAATATTTAACTTCGGGTATAATAATAATTTGACGAGGACACTCGCACTTTATATTTATGACTGATGGACTGTTATGGACAAAAACCAGACGGACATATTGAATAATCCAGGACAAAGGACAATTAACCCATGGGCATAAAACTAAAATCAACACGTCAAACATCATGATTACGGAAGTTTAAATAAGCATAATTCTTTTATTTCATATTTAATTTCCTTTATTTTATATTTAATTGCACTTCTAATTATCGCATTTTTATTGTTAATTTATTTTATCGCACTTTTAATTATCGTACTATTTAATTATCGTAAGTTTATTTTATCGCACTTTTATTATTCGCAATTTCATTATCGTTATTTACTTTACGCTTTAATTTAAGTCTTGTATTTATTTTATATTTTACATTAGGTTTTAACTGCGACTAAAGTCTTAAAATCGACAAACCGGTCATTAAACGGTAAAAACCCCCCTTTATAATAATAATATTACTTATATATATATTTGTATTTTTAATAAAAGTAAACTAATATAGCGTTGAGCTTTGTTTAAAGATTTCCCTGTGGAACGAACCGGACTTACTAAAAACTACACTACTGTACGATTAGGTACACTGCCTATAAGTGTTGTAGCAAGGTTTAAGTATATCCATTCTATAAATAAATAAATATCTTGTGTAAAATTGTATCGTATTTAATAGTATTTCCTGCTAAAATTAATAACTATTTTATATACACCTCGCATAACATCAAGTATTTTTGGCGCCGCTGCCGGGGACTATCTTAAAAGCCGGAAGCGCAACGCTAATATAAAAAAAAAAAGATTTTTAGTTACTTTTATTAAAATTCGTTTTGTAAAAATACGTTTTAAATATTCGAAAAATATAAAAAGAAAAACAAAAATATAAGTATTTTTAAGATTTTGTTTAATATTTAAGTTTTATAAGTTTCTTTATTTTTATTTTAGTTTATAAAAATATACGTTTTAATATCTTTTATTTAATTAAAAAACAAAAAACAGAAAATAAAAAAAAATAAAAAATAAAGAAAAACGCGTAAAAATTCAAACCTGTCAGCTGAATTCTGGAACCCCGCGACTCGCGGGGTTTGATGCAATAAATGCCGCGACTCGCGGAGCTTCTCTGACACGCGACAGGAAGCCCTAATTCAGCATTAATTACGGTTTATTATTAATTATAATTATTATTTAAACCTAATTATTATTATTATTATTAGTTTTATTTTTATTTTTACTTTTTATTTAATTTATGTATTTAGTATTAATTAGTTTAATTAATTTGTAAAATTAGTAGTTTTATTAAATAATAATATAAAAATAATATTTTTATAAAATTGTACTTTTTACAACTTTTTGTATATTTTTATATTTTGTACCTTTTTAATCGTTGTAGCATAACTTTTGTATTTTTAGCTCATATTTAATTTTAAACTTAGTTTTTGCTATAGTAATTTTTACTCCTAGATTTTTAGGCTTTGCCGTAGAATTCCTTAAGTGCTTTTTCTTTAGACTAAGATTTAGGTGCTTTAGAATTTTGCGACGCCTTTTTAAGTTTTAGTTTCTTTTTAAGTTATTTCCATTTGGGATTTAGTTTTTCCTGTAAGCTTTAATATTTTTAGACTTTTACTATGTACCAATTGTCATTCCAATTAGTAATCTCAATTTGCGATTATAATTTTAAGTTAGTTGTAGTAATAAGGTTAGGTTAGTTAAGTATTTTTAAGTTTTTATAAGTTTCTTTTATTTTTCCGTCACCTTTTATTTTTCAACCATTTTTTTTTTCTTTTTCAACCTTTTTCGACGAACTCTTTTTCTCTCTTATTTCTCGCCATTCTAGTTTTTAGGACTTAGAATTTTTTCTACTTCTTATCTAAATTTCTTAAAATTACGAAAATTTATTTTAAGTGGTTAAATTAATAGACATCAAAATTTTCTGGTTCGTAGTAATAGTTGGATTTGTACGTGGACCGGGTTATTGGAGCCAAACAGTCCTCAATTATATTGAGACCAAACGAATCCTGCCCCTCTGCTGCATCTTTTGGCTATTCGAAACGTGGGCAAAATCAGAAAAGTCTATTAATTGGATAACTTATTATAATTTTTCTTTCCTTTTAAAAACTAATAGGATATTCAGTGAATGCACCGAGCAAGACGTTCATCACCTTTTGTACGTTCACCACCTGTAACTAGATCAAGACATTTAGCAAATATAACCGCCGTTGATTTTTCTTTAGAATCGTCATCCAGTCAACCAAGTACTTCAGTTCCAATTTCCGATAATCCATTTTTTGAACCCAACCTCACAATTGAGAATCCAGAGAATATTCAGGAACGGTTCATAGATCCTGAACCATTAAACTTTCCTCCGGAACCACCAATCATTCAAACAGAGATTGTTGAGGAACGAACCATTAAATCAGAATCATCTAGTGATACCGATTCAACAAATTCAATTATGGAGAATCTGGAACCTTTAAGTATGGAAGACCGAATGAGAGCTAAACGCACTGGCCAAGGTCACGCAATTACTCATCCAGACGTTAATGCGCCAGATTATGAAATCAAAGGACAAATTCTACACATGGTGACTAATCAATGCCAATTTAGTGGTGCGCCGAAGGAAGATCCAAATGAACATCTACGTACCTTTAATAGGATCTGCACACTATTTAAAATCCGAGAAGTGGAGGATGAACAGATATATCTCATGTTATTTCCCTGGACTTTAAAGGGAGAAGCCAAAGATTGGTTGGAATCGTTACATGAAGGGGCGATCGATACATGGGACGTTTTAATTGACAAATTTCTTAAACAATTCTTTCCTGCATCTAAAGCCGTAAGACTTCAAGCAGAAATTGTTACGTTCACACAGAAACCAAATGAAACTCTATATGAGGCGTGGACAAGATATGGAAAGTTATTAAGAGGATGTCCGCAACATGGTTTAGACACCTGTCAAATAGTACAAATATTCTACCAAGGATGCGACATCACTACAAGAAAAGACATAGATATAGCAGCTGGTGGTTCTATTATGAAGAAAACCGAAACTGATGCTTACAAAATTATTGATAATACTGCTTCCCACTCACATGAGTGGCACCAAGAAAAAGATATCATTAGATCATCTAAAGCAGCTAGAGCCGATTCTAGCCATGACTTAGATTCCATTTCCGCAAAGATAGATGCTGTGGAGAGACGAATGGAAAAGATGACTAAGGATATTCACTCAATACGAATTAGTTGTGAGCAGTGTGGAGGACCACATTTGACAAAAGATTGTCTCAGTATTGAATTAACAATGGAACAAAGAGAGAATATTTCATACATAAACCAAAGGCCTGGAAATAATTATCAGAATAATTATCAACCGCCAAGACCGATTTACAATCAAAACCAGAATTATAACCGAAATATTCCATACAACAACCAACAAGGTCCTAGCAATCAACAAGTATCCAATAATACTTACAACCAGCAAAGACCTAATTTTCAAAACAAACCACCACAACAAACCGATGATAAAAAGCCGAATTTAGAAGATATGATGACAAAGCTAGTTGAAACTCAAACACAGTTTTTCACATCTCAGAAACAAACCAATGAACAAAATGCTCAAGCATTTAGAAATCAACAAGCTTCTATTCAAAATCTGGAACAAGAAGTAAGTAACCTAGCAAGGTTAATAGGTGAAAGAAAACCGGGAAGTTTACCAAGCGATACAAATGCTAACCCCCGGAATGAAACAGCTAAAGCCATTACCACAAGAAGTGGTACAACACTTAAACCACCTGAAATACCTGTAACTTCTGATGAAACCATTCCTACTCCACAAGAACCACAACCTGATCAAGATAAGGAAAAAGAACCGGTAGTTGAAAAAGTTAATGAAGATAACACAGTTAAGGATAAACCTTATGTTAAACCATACCAACCACCACTTCCTTACCCGAGTAAAATGAAGAAAGAAAAACTTGAAGCCGAGCAATCCAAATTCTTGGATATGTTTAAACAGATAAATGTAAATCTTACTTTCATTGATGTGATTTCAGGAATGCCAAGATATGCTAAATTCTTGAAAGATCTAATCTCAAATAGAAAGAAAATGGAAGAACTCTCGGCTGTTACTATGAATGCTAATTGTTCAGCAGTGCTGTTGAATAAGATACCAGAAAAACTATCTGATCCAGGAAGTTTCACAATTCCATGTTTTCTGGGTAGTCTTAGTTCAATAGAAGCATTGGCAGACTTAGGTGCTAGTATAAATCTAATGCCGTATTCACTATACGCTAAACTAGACCTTGGAGAATTGAAACCAACCAGAATAAGCATACAACTAGCCGATAGATCAATAAAATATCCTAGAGGGATAATGGAGAACATGCTAGTTAAAGTTGGTACTTTAGTATTTCCAGTAGATTTTGTTGTTCTGGACATGGAAGAAGATTCTCAAGTTCCTCTCATATTAGGAAGACCATTCTTAAACACGGCTAAAGCAATGATAGACGTGTTCGGTAAGAAACTGACCCTAAGTATAGAGGATGAGAGTGTTACCTTTTCAGTTGATAGAGCAATGCAACAGCCACAATCTGCAGATGATACATGTTATTATATTCAAACTATAGATGCACATGCAGAATTATTAGAAGAATTTCCAGAATTACAAGGAACAGGAGAATGTTCTTTAGGAGAAGGTAATGAACCAATTGATGAAGCTGAAATGTTAGCTACACTTATAGCTAATGGATATGAACCAACAACAGAAGAAATTCAAATGCTAAAAGAAGAAGACAGATATCGATATAAATCATCGATAGAAGAACCTCCGAAATTAGAGTTAAAGCCACTTCCAAACCATTTGGAATACGCTTATTTACATGGTGAATCTGAATTACCTGTAATAATATCGTCTTCTCTTACTGAAAATGAGAAATCACAACTCATTTCTGTGTTGAAAGCTCATAAACCAGCCATTGCATGGAAGATTCATGATATTAAAGGAATAAGTCCTTCGTATTGCACACATAAAATCCTTATGGAAGAAGGTCATAAAACGTATGTGCAACGCCAACGAAGACTAAATCCTAATATGCAAGATGTAGTTAAGAAAGAGATTATTAAACTGCTAGATGCAGGTTTAATTTATCCAATCTCTGATAGTCCATGGGTAAGCCCAGTTCAATGCGTGCCTAAGAAGGGTGGCATGACTGTCATTACAAATGAGAAAAATGAGCTTATTCCTACTAGGACTGTAACAGGATGGCGTGTATGTATTGATTATAGAAAATTAAATGACGCCACCAGAAAAGATCACTTTCCCTTACCTTTCATAGATCAAATGTTGGAAAGATTAGCCGGAAATAGTTACTATTGTTTTCTAGATGGATTTTCCGGATATTTTCAAATTCCAATAGCACCCGAAGACCAAGAGAAAACCACATTCACGTGCCCTTATGGTACTTTTGCTTACAAACGCATGCCATTTGGACTTTGCAACGCCCCTGCAACCTTTCAAAGGTGTATGATGGCGATTTTTCACGACATGATAGAAGAATGCATGGAAGTATTCATGGATGACTTTTCAGTCTTCGGTGATACATTTAAATCATGTCTAGTTAATCTGGAACGAATGCTAATTAGATGCGAACAATCAAATCTAGTACTTAATTGGGAGAAATGCCATTTCATGGTTAAAGAAGGCATCGTTCTTGGACATAAAATTTCAAAAGAAGGAATTGAAGTGGATAGAGCTAAAGTAGATGTAATTGCTAAACTTCCACATCCCACCAATGTTAGAGGAGTTAGGAGTTTTCTAGGGCATGCCGGTTTTTACCGACGTTTCATAAAAGATTTTTCTAAAATTGCCACTCCTATGAATAAACTCCTAGAAAAGGATACGCCATTCATCTTTTCAGATGAGTGTATCAAATCTTTTAATATTCTTCAAGAGAAACTCACTAATGCACCGATCATGATAACACCAAATTGGAATCTACCATTTGAACTAATGTGCGATGCAAGTGATTTTGCAATGGGAGCCGTTTTAGGACAAAGGATTGAAAAACGATTTCAACCTATATATTATGCTAGTAAGACGTTACAAGGAGCACAAACGAACTATACAACTACTAAAAAAGAACTCCTTGCTATTGTCTTTGCTTTTGACAAATTTCGATCATATCTCGTTCTAGCAAAAACGGTGGTCTATACCGACCATTCTGCTCTTAGATACCTATTTTCAAAACAAGATGCTAAACCAAGATTAATCCGTTGGATCTTACTCTTACAAGAGTTTGATATTGAAATCAGAGATAAAAGAGGAGCAGAAAATCTCGCCGCTGATCATCTTTCTCGTCTTGAAAATCCGGAATTAGAAGTTCTAAATGAATCAGCCATACAAGACAACTTTCCTGATGAATATCTATTGAAGATAGATTATAAAGAAATCCCATGGTTTGCAGACTATGCAAACTACTTAGTTTGTGGATTCCTTGAAAAAGGATTATCGTACCAAAGACGAAAGAAATTCTTCAGTGATATAAAACACTATTTTTGGGAAGATCCACATCTGTTTAAAAGTTGTCCCGATGGAATAATACGACGATGTGTATTTGGAGATGAAGCTAGTAAAATTTTAAACCATTGTCACACAGGACCAACAGGAGGGCATTATGGGCCTCAACTAACAGCAAGAAAAGTTTATGAAGCTGGATTCTATTGGCCTACAATTTACAAAGACGCACACCTTCTTTGCAAATCCTGTGATGCATGTCAAAGGGCCGGAAAAATAAGTCAACGTGATGAAATGCCACAAAATGTCATCCAAGTATGTGAAGTATTTGACATTTGGGGTATTGACTTTATGGGTCCATTTCCAAAATCTCATAATAATCTATATATACTCGTAGCCATTGATTATGTATCTAAATGGGCGGAAGCACAAGCTCTCCCAACTAACGATGCACGAGTTGTAGTCAACTTTTTAAAACGTCTTTTTGCAAGGTTTGGAACACCGAAAGCTTTAATAAGTGATCGGGGTACTCATTTCTGTAATAATCAACTTGAGAAAGTTCTTAAAAGATATGGAGTAACTCATAAAATCTCCACCGCATATCATCCACAAACAAGTGGACAAGTTGAAAATACCAACCGAGCTTTAAAACGTATTCTAGAGAAAACCGTAGGATCAAATCCGAAGGAATGGTCCATTAAATTGGAGGATGCACTCTGGGCTTTTAGAACAGCCTATAAAACTCCAATTGGAACCACACCTTTTAGACTTGTTTATGGAAAAGCATGTCATCTTCCAGTAGAAATTGAACACAAAGCATTTTGGGCTTTGAAGACATGTAATCTTGATTTACATGAAGCCGGACGTCTACGATTAAGTCAACTAAACGAATTAGAAGAATTAAGACATGAAGCATACGGAAATTCGTTAATCTATAAAGAAAGAACGAAGAAATGGCATGATAAAGAATCAGAAGTTCAAAAGAATTTAAAGAAGGAGACAGAGTTCTTCTTTTCAATTCACGATTCAAGCTATTTCCTGGAAAATTGAAATCAAGATGGTCTGGACCATTCATAGTCAAAAGAGTTTTCCAATACGGAACGATAGAATTAATAAATTCAAATGGGATTGAATTTAAAGTTAATGGTCACAGAGTTAAACATTACATACATGGTCCGATGGAAGTCGACAACGAAGTTAATCACAATTTCGACACCACAGCTAACTAAGTGTGGGGAGAATCAAGTCTTTAAAGGATAATATGTATTTTTGTTAGAGTTAGATTGTCTGTTTTCGTGTAGTTCTCGAAAATGGAACCCGAATGGTCTTTCCCTAGCAGACCCTAAAGAACTAGTCTTCTCCCCCCATTCTGAATTTTTATTTTTTTTAGGTTTTTACAAAATGAAGACTGCCTGTGAACTAAACCATGGTCTAATGCTACACGCTTTGATCACTAAACGTAATAATGACATACTACCGAGTGAAATAGTATCAGTAATCAGAGAAAGAATGGACGGAGTTAGAAAAGAATCCAGATGCGAAGATAATAAGTTACAATTTGGTAAAGGAAAATCAAAATCCGCAGCGAAAAGAAGAGCACGACACCTAGAAAGATGTCACAAATGCGGAAAATGGTCACATGGAGGTAAATGTTCAAATAATCAAACCTATTCAAATACCGAATTTGTTACTTTATGCAGAGACGGACCGTTCATATGTTTAGAAGAAAAGACTCTGAATGCTCGAGGTTACGCCTATGTAGCCATGGAAAATCAATTAAACCGACTATCTTATGAATGGGATAGATCATATAACTAATAAATCTATTTCACAGGTATGTCTGTACAGTTTTTATTTATTTTTATTTTTAACCTTTTGATAATAAACGCTAATTTGTTCGCTAAAAAGTATTAAATTGGTATTAAATAAAATTAGGTTTGGCGACCGAAATTATTGATATCATTCAAAAATTTATTACATCACTGCGAAATTTAACGTTTATTATAAGGTATAAATATCTTTAAACAATCAACCCAAAATATTTCAAAAATTCGTCATGAGTTAAATTAGGTCTTGGAACCGAAATTACTTTACCGAAAAGAGGGGCGCATATTTTTGATAATATTTGATTGATTAAAGTGGGATAAAAAGACAAAAAGATTTTTAATTTTATTTTTACCATATTTTTAAAATTAATATTTAAATCTTAAATTAATATTGTAAACTTTGTAAAAACAATATAATTAAAATTGTAAATATTTGAAAATTAATATAAGTTTAATATGAATTTATAAATTTTTAAATTAAGTTTGGTGTGAATTTTTAATTTTTAAAATATAAATTTTTAATTTTATGCATTTTAAATTTTAAGTTTGGTGTGAATTTTTAATAATAATTTTGAATTTTATATTTAAGTTGTGTGAATTTAAAAACAAAAATTTACTTTATCTCATTAAGTTAAGAATATGATTTTTAAAATTCGTCGTAAGTTGAAGACTAGGTCTTTGAACCGAAATTGCTTTACCCGAGGGAGGGACGAGAACTTTTATTATCATTATTTTTAATCTTATTGATTTAAAGTATGCCAAAAACATTAAAAAAACCCAAAAATCTTAGCTTTTAAAACAATCGCTACAAAAAGACAAATTTTAAAATTTTGTCGAAGGACGGACTAGGACATCGATCCGAAACGACCTCGTCCTAAATAACAAGGGAAACAAAATTTTAAAATTAAATACTTAATTGTTTTATAAGTTAAAGATTATAAAAAAAAAAAAAAAAAAAAAAAGAGCAAACTCCGCGACTCGCGGAGTTTGAAAGGGAAATCTCCGCGACTCGCGGAGGGACTAAAAATCAGAAAAAAATATAACCGAACAACAGATCAGTCCCAACCCCAAAACAATAAAAACACTGCGAAAATAGCTGCGAAAAAACCCGAAAACCACCCCCAAAAATCCCAATTTTTAACCGTTAATCACCAAATTTTTTGCTAAAATCATGTTGAGAAGGATGCTATCTAAGAATTACTCAAGAAAAACGGTAAATTTCTACACCTAAACACCATTTAATTCGAAATTTGATGTTCTTGAGCTATTTTTTCCCCAATTTGATTTTGATGCTTTTTAGTGTAATTAGACTTAAATTGTTTATGTATTATGCTTGTATAACCTAGATTGATGCTGTTTAACATGATTAGAAGCCTTAAACTTCAAATTTTGAGTAATCTAGGGTTTGTGTTCTTGAGCAAATTTGGGGCTTTTTGATATAAACAGGTTATGGCCGATTTTTGTCATGAATTGTTGCTAAATTGAGTAGTGTAACATGTATAGGTAGTTAAATGATCCAAACTTTGAACCTAAACATGATTTTGAGAATTAAAGTGGACTTTTTCAAGTCTAAAATTCATGAACTTGATTTTTGAAAGATAATGCCATTTGAGACTTGTTTAATTGCTAGTAATGATTATTTTGACATGTTATTTGAGTTGAATGCTTATGAACTTGACGAACATTTTCGTATATGCTTATTTGAAAAAGTGTAGATTTGATAAAAATGTGAAAATGAGCTTAAGTTTGATATAAATTGATAATGTCATTGTAATTATTTTGATTGATGATTTTGCTGACACTAATGCATATTTGGATGCACAAAAATTGTGTTTGATGTGTTTTGCAGAATGAAAGGGGTGAATCTTCATCCCAAGCCCGCAATGCTCCTGTTGAGAATTTGGAACAACAGGAGGTGGATAACTACTACAAGCAGGATGTACCTCATCCAGTCATGACCTTTACCGATATGCATTTGGAAGAGTTGCACCCGAACCTGAGATTTGACAGACTTTGGATAGATTATCCAAAATATCAAAGGGGTTTGCATACTCTTCATTCTAAGGTTGTTGAGGTACCGAGGGTCATAGAATGGGGACCCTTAGAAGCTGTAGAATTGGCCGGGCCAATTAGGGAATTACTTGTACAGAGGTATGGTAATTCTTCTTTTAATGACTGGGTACATTTATTCACCATACGTAGACCTGTATATAAAGTATGGTGTGAAGAATTGTTATGTAGTATAGAGTTGAATGATCGGGTAGCTAGTTTAACCGATCGTTCTTTTATTAGATTTTTGTTAGGCGGTTCGATGCGCCACATGTCTTTACTGGACATGGCTCAGGATTTACGTATATATACGCCTGAGGAATTAGCGTCTGCCGATTGTAGAGGATTGATACTAAACGGTAGAAAGATAGATGAAAATTTTGATACACACGGTGTGTGGAGTCAAATGACAAGCCATCACCGTTTCAAAGGGGGAAATTACTCTTATTTGGATATAGATAGAGCCGAATTAAGAGTGATACATAGGTTTTTAGCTAATTCGATTACACAAAGGGGTAAGAACAAAGAAAAAGTAAATGAACAGGATTTGTTTTACCATATGTGTATTCGAGACCCACAAAGCGCTGTAAGTATACCATATTGTGTGGGTTATTATTTATCAGCTATGGTTCGGGGGATGCGACCACATAGCATAATAGGAGGTGGTATTTTTATTACTTTGATTGGTGAATATCTCGGTGTGGATATAAGTCGGGGGGGATTATTACTAGAAGAGCCGGAACCCCGCGATACTATAGGTTTAAATGTATACCATGGTGCGAAAGTTTTGAAGAGGCGAAATAACGCCGCAGTACGATACCATGGTAGACATCCACAGGTGGAGAGAAACCAGCAGCAAGGTAATGTAGGAGGGGGGAATGAGATGCAAGAAATGCATAGGTTTATAGCTTCTCAGGAATACGAAAATGCTAGACAGAGAGCATTTGAAGATTGGCAAGTTCATCAGAACCAGATCATAGCTCATTGCCAACATATAGGTAGAAACTATATTCCTACACCGAAACCCATCTTCCCTCCTTGGTCTATAGAGATGCAGCCACCATATCCTACGTATGACCCTGCCGAAGCATTCTATAGCACTTATGGTTATGCCTGGAACCCCTATTGGTACCAATATCATCCTTAGTTTACTTATTATTATTTTTTTTTTGTAATTTGTAATTATTGATACGTTTAATACTTTTGTTAATATTGTAATCATTTTTATAATTATCTAACTTTTATTCTTAGATTTTAATAATTTTTGAATGTGGGGTAATATACCAAACTTCAAAAATATGTATATATGTTTGCAGTTTATCTTATGTACACAACAGGGTAAAACAACGATTTTCAAAGACTGGCATTAAGTTCAGCAAAAGCAACTAATTTTGACGACAAGATGCAAAATATATGTGAAATAACAACAAGACGGAATGAACAAATGATGTGCACCATTTATCATTCAGCAAACAAACGCCAATATATTTGGAAACTTTGGTAAAAAATTAATCATTTTCACACAAATCACCCTCAATAATTTAAATTGTTACTGATTTCTTGCAAATGAGGGCATTGCAAGATCTTAAGTGTGGGAAGGGGTTAAATTCTTTCGGATTTTAAAATTTTTTACTTTATACACTTGGTTACCATTAAAAATACTAGTAAAGCAGTAGTTGTATTAGAATCCAGTGCTCTCTGATAAAAAAAGAACAGCCCTAGTCTTATATACTGACTACCCAATTCTAGTACGATTTTTCAAAATTTTCAATTAAATGAATTCAAAATCATGTTTATACATATTTATGAACGATAAAACTAGGTTTTAACACCGAAATTATTGTTATCTCAGAAAGAACATAAATTAAGAAACAAACTAAAATGTCAAAATTCATTTAAAATGGAATAGAGGACGATAAAAAGAAAAATAAAAAGCCAAGTGTGGGAAAATTTACCAAGTTATTTTAAACATATGTCACATATATCTGTAACAAATAACTGAAAATACTTTTGCTTTGGACTAAACTAAACTGTTTTACCCGATGAAAGAAAAGAAAAGATGGATCTACACGATGAATCAATTCCATCATTAAAAGGAAGTAAAGTCTTCCAAAAAAGAAACGCGCTTCTTGATTTAGGTCATGAAGTTGTCGTCCAGACCAGCTGTAGGTTGACGAAAAATCTAGAAAAGTCATCACTAAAATCAGCAGGAAATCCACGGACCTCAGCATTAAACAGGGTCGCCAAGTGGTCAGATTTATCCTAACCATGAGAAGGATTTATCTCGTACAATGGGGGGGCACCGTGCAAATTAGCTTGATAAGACTAATGAATCAGATCCCCAGAAAGGATAATCTCCTTAAAGATTAAAAATCAGCTTTTAAGACTGATATTACTCAATCCTAGAGATTGACCTTAAAGATTGAGAATTACAAACTCATGGAATTCAATGATATCTAGACTCGAGCTTAAACGAGAAAATATTTTGATCAAAATTACAAACCGATTTGTTTTCTGAAAACCCTATTTTCAATGCGTTCATTACCATTGAACGTAAAATCCTAGGAATTCACCTGGAATTCATTAGGTCACCTGAACTAAATCGGGTGTCAACCGTAAGAACGGTGGTTGCATAGTGGTCAAAGACAGGACCTTGTGCCAGACCGAAAAATTATAAGGGTGAGCTTTACTATTGCTCCTACCAAGGATAGTACTTGCGTCCGACACGTTATAGACCATAATCAAAAGCATGTCACGGGACATTGCCTTAACAGTTGCTTGTTCAACGCTTTCCTTTACAACCGGATGGTAGTTTGCCGAAAGGTAATATACGGAACAAGTAAACTGGACGTGTTGCTTTCCAAATACAAGGTTAGCAAGTGGGTGACACAAAACCGCAAGTTTGAGCTAAAATTTTCAAATCTGAAACCCACCAAACCCACAAAAATATTTTGCAAACACCGGTAAAGGGTTATTCCGGAAAACTTATCTAAGGTAAAAACTAGATTTAATTTTCAAAAGATCAAATGTTTTCATAAAGATCCAATTTCCTTAATGGATCTAAATTTTTATAGTCATGTGGGACTGTAAACCATATCGTTACTACCATTGTTTATACCGCCGTATAGAAATCACTGATGTACAAAGTGTGAAGAATAAAGAAGTGATTCTAGTATTTCAAGACGATATTGCTTGAGGACAAGCAACGCTCAAGTGTGGGAATATTTGATAATGCTAAAAACGAACATATATTTCATAGCATTATTCCTCAAGAAAGACAAGCTTTTAGTTGCAATTGTTCTATTTACAAGTGATATTCGTTTAAATAATAAAAGGTGAAGACAAAAGACAGATTCGACGAATTGAAGACGCAAACGACCAAAAAGCTCAAAAGTACAAAAGACAATCAAAGAGGTTCCAATTATTGATAAGAAACGTCTCGAAATTACAAGAGTACAAGATTCAAAACGCAAAGTACAAGATATTAAATTGTACGCGAGGACGTTCGAAAATCCGGAACCAGGACCAGAGTCAACTCTTAACGCTCGACGCAACGGACTAAAAATTACAAGTTAACTATGCATATAAATATAATATAATATATAATTAATTATATTAATTATATATATATTATATATATATATTATAAAACCGTCGGCAGAGAAACTCCAAGGGTGTGAGCTGTAAATACATTCTCCGCGACTCGCGGAGTTTGAAGAGGATTTTGCCGCGAGTCGCGGAGCCCCAAAAATCAACTCTGGCTATAAAGCAAACCGAATTCTGATCATTTTTCATATTCTAATTTCTCTCTTCTCTCATATATACGATATATATATATATATATATATATATAATTTATATTTTAATTTTAATTTTAATTATAATTCTAATAATAAGGGTATGTTAGCGAATGTTGTAAGGGTGTAAGTCGAAATTCTATCCGTGTAACGCTACGCTATTTTTAATCATTGTAAGTTATGTTCAACCTTTTTATATTAATGTCTCGTAGCTAAGTTATTATTATGCTTATTTAAAACGAAGTAATCATGATGTTGGGCTAATTACTAAAATTGGGTAATTGGGCTTTGTACCATAATTGGGGTTTGGATAAAAGAACGACACTTGTGGAAATTAGACTATGGGCTATTAATGGGCTTTATATTTGTTTAACTAAATGAAAGTTTGTTAATGTTAATATAAAGATTTACAATTGGGCGTCCCTATAAATTACCATATACACTCAATCGGACACGATGGGCGGGGTATTTATATGTACGAATAATCGTTCATTTAACCGGACACGGGAATGGATTAATAGCCACTAGAATAATTAAAACAGGGGTGAAATTACATTCAAGGGTAATTGGTGTAATTGTTAACAAAGTAGTAAAACCTTGGTTTACACGCAGTCGATAACCTGGTGTATTCATTAAACAAAGTATTAAAACCTTGTTACAATTCGAATCCCCAATTAGTTGGAATATTTAACTTCGGGTATAATAATAATTTGACGAGGACACTCGCACTTTATATTTATGACTGATGGACTGTTATGGACAAAAACCAGACGGACATATTGAATAATCCAGGACAAAGGACAATTAACCCATGGGCATAAAACTAAAATCAACACGTCAAACATCATGATTACGGAAGTTTAAATAAGCATAATTCTTTTATTTCATATTTAATTTCCTTTATTTTATATTTAATTGCACTTCTAATTATCGCATTTTTATTGTTAATTTATTTTATCGCACTTTTAATTATCGTACTCTTTAATTATCGTAAGTTTATTTTATCGCACTTTTATTATTCGCAATTTCATTATCGTTATTTACTTTACGCTTTAATTTAAGTCTTGTATTTATTTTATATTTTACATTAGGTTTTAACTGCGACTAAAGTCTTAAAATCGACAAACCGGTCATTAAACGGTAAAAACCCCCCTTTATAATAATAATATTACTTATATATATATATTTGTATTTTTAATAAAAGTAAACTAATATAGCGTTGAGCTTTGTTTAAAGATTTCCCTGTGGAACGAACCGGACTTACTAAAAACTACACTACTGTACGATTAGGTACACTGCCTATAAGTGTTGTAGCAAGGTTTAAGTATATCCATTCTATAAATAAATAAATATCTTGTGTAAAATTGTATCGTATTTAATAGTATTTCCTGCTAAAATTAATAACTATTTTATATACACCTCGCATAACATCAGCATCAGAAACCATCAGGTCTACTTCAACAACCCGAAATCCCGGAATGGAAATGGGAAAACATTACCATGGATTTCATCACTAAATTGCCAAGGACTGCAAGTGGTTTTGATACTATTTGGGTAATAGTTGATCGTCTCACCATATCAGCACACTTCCTGCCAATAAGAGAAGATGACAAGATGGAGAAGTTAGCACGACTGTATTTGAAGGAAGTCGTCTCCAGACATGGAATACCAATCTCTATTATCTCTGATAGGGATGGCAGATTTATTTCAAGATTCTGGCAGACATTACAGCAAGCATTAGGAACTCGTCTAGACATGAGTACTGCCTATCATCCACAAACTGATGGGCAGAGCGAAAGGATGATACAAACGCTTGAAGACATGCTACGAGCAAGTGTTATTGATTTCGGAAACAGTTGGGATCGACATCTACCGTTAGCAGAATTTTCCTACAACAACAGCTACCATTCAAGCATTGAGATGGCGCCGTTTGAAGCATTTTATGGTAGAAAGTGCAGGTCTCCGATTTGTTGGAGTGAAGTGGGGGATAGACAGATTACGGGTCCGGAGATTATACAAGAAACTACCGAGAAGATCATCCAAATTCAACAATGGTTGAAAACCGCCCAAAGTCGACAAAAGAGCTACGCTGACATTAAAAGAAAAGATATAGAATTTGAAATTGGAGAGATTGCCATGCTTAAAGTTGCACCTTGGAAAGGCGTTGTTCGATTTGGTAAACGAGGGAAATTAAATCCAAGGTATATTGGACCATTCAAGATTATTGATCGTGTCGGACCAGTAGCTTACCGACTTGAGTTACCTCAACAACTCGCGGCTGTACATAACACTTTCCACGTCTCGAATTTGAAGAAATGTTTTGCTAAAGAAAATCTCACTATTCCGTTAGATGAAATCCAAATCAACGAAAAACTTCAATTCATCGAAGAACCCGTCGAAATAATGGATCGTGAGGTTAAAAGACTTAAGCAAAACAAGATACCAATTGTTAAGGTTCGATGGAATGCTCGTAGAGGACCCGAGTTCACCTGGGAGCGTGAAGATCAGATGAAGAAGAAATACCCGCATCTATTTCCAGAAGATTCGTCAACACCTTCAACAGCTTAAAATTTCGGGACGAAATTTATTTAACGGGTAGGTACTGTAGTGACCCGAACTTTTCCATGTTTATATATATTAATTGAGATTGATATTTACATGATTAAATATTTCCAACATGTTAAGCAATCAAACTTGTTAAGACTTGATTAATTGAAATATGTTTCATATAGACAATTGACCACCCAAGTTGACCGGTGATTCACGAACGTTAAAACTTGTAAAAACTATATGATGACATATATATGGATATATATATATATAGTTAACATGATACTATGATAAGTAAACATATCATTAAGTATATTAACAATGAACTACATATGTAAAAACAAGACTACTAACTTAATGATTTTTAAACGAGACATATATGTAACGATTATCGTTGTAAAGACATTTAATGTATATATATCATATTAAGAGATATTCATACATGATAATATCATTATAATATAATAATTTAAAATCTCATTTGATATTATAAACATTGGGTTAACAACATTTAACAAGATCGTTAACTTAAAGGTTTCAAAACAACACTTACATGTAACGACTAACGATGACTTAACGACTCAGTTAAAATGTATATACATGTAGTGTTTTAATATGTATTTATACACTTTTGAAAGACTTCAATACACTTATCAAAATACTTCTACTTAACAAAAATGCTTACAATTACATCCTCGTTCAGTTTCATCAACAATTCTACTCGTATGCACCCGTATTCGTACTCGTACAATACACAGC
The DNA here is from genome assembly GCF_046630445.1 of Rutidosis leptorrhynchoides. Classification (NCBI taxonomy): domain Eukaryota; kingdom Viridiplantae; phylum Streptophyta; class Magnoliopsida; order Asterales; family Asteraceae; genus Rutidosis; species Rutidosis leptorrhynchoides. The sequence continues at coordinate 50,376,412 of NC_092333.1, forward strand.
TTTTAGATGTATGAACTATTGGTATATACACTCCAATGATCAGCTCTTAGCAGCCCATGTGAGTCACCTAACACATGTGGGAACCATCATTTGGCAACTAGCATGAAATATCTCATAAAATTACAAAAATATGAGTAATCATTCATGACTTATTTACATGAAAACAAAATTACATATCCTTTATATCTAATCCATACACCAACGATCAAAAACACCTACAAACACTTTCATTCTTCAATTTTCTTCATCTAATTGATCTCTCTCAAGTTTTATCTTCAAGTTCTAAGTGTTCTTCATAAATTCTACAAGTTCTAGTTACATAAAATCAAGAATACTTTCAAGTTTGCTAGCTCACTTCCAATCTTGTAAGGTGATCATCCAACCTCAAGAAATCTTTGTTTCTTACAGTAGGTTATCATTCTAATACAAGGTAATAATCATATTCAAACTTTGGTTCAATTTCTATAACTATAACAATCTTATTTCAAGTGATGATCTTACTTGAACTTGTTTTCGTGTCATGATTATGCTTCAAGAACTTCGAGCCATCCAAGGATCCGTTGAAGCTAGATCCATTATTCTCTATTCCAGTAGGTTTATCCAAGGAACTTAAGGTAGTAATGATGTTCATAACATCATTTGATTCATACATATAAAGCTATCTTATTCGAAGGTTTAAACTTGTAATCACTAGAACATAGTTTAGTTAATTCTAAACTTGTTCGCAAACAAAAGTTAATCCTTCTAAATTGACTTTTAAAATCAACTAAACACATGTTCTATATCTATATGATATGCTAACTTAATGATTTAAAACCTGGAAACACGAAAAACACCGTAAAACCGGATTTACGCCGTCGTAGTAACACCGCGGGCTGTTTTGGGTTAGTTAATTAAAAACTATGATAAACTTTTATTTAAAAGTTGTTATTCTGGGAAAATGATTTTTATTATGAACATGAAACTATATCCAAAAATTATGGTTAAACTCAAAGTGGAAGTATGTTTTCTAAAATGGTCATCTAGACGTCGTTCTTTCGACTGAAATGACTACCTTTACAAAAACGACTTGTAACTTATTTTTCTGACTATAAACCTATACTTTTTCTGTTTAGATTCATAAAATAGTGTTCAATATGAAACCATAGCAATTTGTTTCACTCAAAACGGATTTAAAATGAAGAAGTTATGGGTAAAATAAGATTGGATAATTTTTCTCATTTTAGCTACGTGAAAATTGGTAACAAATCTATTCCAACCATAACTTAATCAACTTGTATTATATATTATATAATCTTGAGATACCATAGACACGTATACAATGTTTCGACCTATCATGTCGACACATCTATATATATTTCGGAACAACCATAGACACTCTATATGTGAATGTTGGAGTTAGCTATACAGGGTTTAGGTTGATTCCAAAATATATATAGTTTGAGTTGTGATCAATACTGAGATACGTATACACTGGGTCGTGGATTGATTCAAGATAATATTTATCGATTTATTTCTGTACATCTAACTGTGGACAACTAGTTGTAGGTTACTAACGAGGACAGCTGACTTAATAAACTTAAAACATCAAAATATATTAAAAGTGTTGTAAATATATTTTGAACATACTTTGATATATATGTATATATTGTTATAGGTTCGTGAATCAACCAGTGGCCAAGTCTTACTTCCCGACGAAGTAAAAATCTGTGAAAGTGAGTTATAGTCCCACTTTTAAAATCTAATATTTTTGGGATGAGAATACATGCAGGTTTTATAAATGATTTACAAAATAGACACAAGTACGTGAAACTACATTCTATGGTTGAATTATCGAAATCGAATATGCCCCTTTTTATTAAGTCTGGTAATCTAAGAATTAGGGAACAGACACCCTAATTGACGCGAATCCTAAAGATAGATCTATTGGGCCTAACAAACCCCATCCAAAGTACCGGATGCTTTAGTACTTCGAAATTTATATCATATCCGAAGGGTGTCCCGGAATGATGGGGATATTCTTATATATGCATCTTGTTAATGTCGGTTACCAGGTGTTCACCATATGAATGATTTTTATCTCTATGTATGGGATGTGTATTGAAATATGAAAAATCTTGTGGTCTATTATTATGATTTGATATATATAGGTTAAACCTATAACTCACCAACATTTTTGTTGACGTTTTAAGCATGTTTATTCTCAGGTGATTATTAAGAGCTTCCGCTATCGCATACTTAAATAAGGACGAGATTTGGAGTCCATGCTTGTATGATATTGTGTAAAAACTGCATTCAAGAAACTTATTTTATTGTAACATATTTGTATTGTAAACCATTATGTAATGGTCGTGTGTAAACAAGATATTTTAGATTATCATTATTTGATAATCTACGTAAAGCTTTTTAAACCTTTATTGATGAAATAAAGGTTATGGTTTGTTTTAAAATGAATGCAGTCTTTGAAAAACGTATCATATAGAGGTCAAAACCTCGCAACGAAATCAATTAATATGGAACGTTTTTAATCAATAAGAACGGGACATTTCATACTGTATCACTTGATACAAATATAGTTAGAATATATGATAGAAGATTTCTTAGGTTTATCCTTGGCGGTAGGATGTACAGAATGTCCATGTTGGACATGGCCAGGGCCTTACAGATATATACTCCTGGTGAGTTGCTACTACCCGATTGTACAAATTTGATTCATTATGGTGAAAGGTTAGATAGCAACTTTGACGCTGACGCCATTTGGAGGCGTATGTCACATTTTGATGTTTTTACACGAGCGGGAGGACACTCTGATAATGCTAAAAACGAACATATATTGCATAGCATTATTCCTCAAGAAAGACAAGCTTTTAGTTGCAATTGTTCTATTTACAAGTAATATTCGTTTAAAATAATAAAAGGTGAAGACAAAAGACAGATTCGACGAATTGAAGACGCAAACGACCAAAAAGCTCAAAAGTACAAAATACAATCAAAGAGGTTCCAATTATTGATAAGAAACGTCTCGAAATTACAAGAGTACAAGATTCAAAACGCAAAGTACAAGATATTAAATTATTCGCAAAGACGTTCGAAAATCCGGAACCGGGACCAGAGTCAACTCTTAACGCTCGACGCAACGGACTAAAAATTACAAGTTAACTATGTATATAAATATAATATAATATATAATTAATTATATAAATTATATATATATATTATATTTATATAATAATCCGTCGGCAAGAAAGGCTCCAAAATGGTGTGAGCTGTAAAATCGAACTCCGCGACTTGCGGAGTTCAAAGAGGGAAAAGGCCGCAACTCGCGGAGCTCACCTGGACTCAAATCCCTATAAAAGCAAACGCAGTTTGATCGCAAAAAGATCCAAAAAAAATCTCTCTATATATATGTATACGTAAATATATATAATTTATATTTTAATTTTAATTTTAATTTTAAATTCTAATAATAAGGGTATGTTAGCGAATGTTGTAAGGGTGTAAGTCAAAATTCTGTCCGTGTAATGCTACGCTATTTTTAATCATTGTAAGTTATGTTCAACCTTTTTAATTTAATGTCTCGTAGCTAAGTTATTATTATGCTTATTTAAAACGAAGTAATCATGATGTTGGGCTAATTACTAAAATTGGGTAATTGGGCTTTGTACCATAATTGGGGTTTGGACAAAAGAACGACACTTGTGGAAATTAGACTATGGGCTATTAATGGGCTTTATATTTGTTTAACTAAATGATAGTTTGTTAATTTTAATATAAAGATTTACAATTGGACGTCCCTATAAATAACCATATACACTCAATCGGACACGATGGGCGGGATATTTATATGTACGAATAATCGTTCATTTAACGGGACACGAGAATGGATTAATAGCCACTAGAATTATTAAAACAGGGGTGAAATTATGTACAAGGACACTTGGCATAATTGATAACAAAGTATTAAAACCTTGGGTTACACTCAGTCGACATCCTGATGTAATTATTAAACAAAGTATTAAAATCTTGTTACAGTTTAAGTCCCCAATTAGTTGGAATATTTGACTTCGGGTATAAGGATAATTTGACGAGGACACTCGCACTTTATATTTATGGCTGATGGACTGTTATGGACAAAAACCAGACGGACATATTAAATAATCCAGGACAAAGGACAATTAACCTATGGGCATAAAACTAAAATCAACACGTCAAACATCATGATTACGGAAGTTTAAATAAGCATAATTCTTTTATTTCATATTTAATTTCCTTTATTTTATATTTAATTGCACTTCTAATTATCGCACTTTTATTTATTGTTATTGTATTTAATTGCACTTCTAATTATCGCACTTTTATTTATTGCAATTTCATTATCGTTATTTACTTTACGCTTTAAATTAAGTCTTTTATTTATTTTTAATATTTTACATTTGGTTTTAACTGCGACTAAAGTTTTTAAAATTGACAAACCGGTCATTAAATGGTAAAAACCCCCCTTTATAATAATAATATTACTTATATATATATATATATTTGTATTTTTATAAATTTAAACTAATATAGCGTTAAGCTTTGTGAAAAAGATTTCCTGTGGAACGAACCGGACTTACTAAAAACTACACTACTGTACGATTAGGTACACTGCCTATAAGTATTGTAGCAAGGTTTAAGTATATCCATTCTATAAATAAATAAATATCTTGTGTAAAATTGTATCATATTTAATAGTATTTCCTTGTAAAATATAAGCTATTTTATATACACCTCGCATAACATCAAGTATTTTTAGCGCCGCTGCCGGAGAACTTAAACGCCGAAAGCGCAACGCTAATAAAAAGAGAAAAAAAATTATTTTTAGTTTGCTAATATAAAAAAAATACGCTTTTGTAAAAATACGTTTTAAATATTCAAAAATATAAAAAGAAAAACAAAAATATAAATATTTTAAGAGTTTGTTAAATATTTAAGTTTTATAAAGTTTCTTTATTTTTATTTTATAAAAAAATTATAAGTTTTATTTAAATATTTTGTTTTTATTAAAACATAAAAAAAACTGAAAAAAATATATATATATAAATCTAGTTTTAAGATTTTTATTTATAAAATTATAAAGTATTTTATTTCTATTTTAGTTTTTTAAGATAAGTTTTATTTAAATTATATAAATATATTAATTAAATTAAAAACAGAAGAAAAAAAATAATTACGTCGAAAAACTGAAACGAAACAGCGTGTCATCTGAAATTTCGATCACCGCGACTCGCGGAGTTTGTTGCCTGGAATACCGCAACTCGCGGAGCCGTCTGACACGGGTTACACAGAACCCTTATTTCGCATTAATTACGTAATTATTATTATTATTATTAATTAAAAACCCTAATTAGGTTTTAATTTTTAATTAATTAAGTTTAGTTTATTTATTTAATTTGTATATTTAGTTTAATTAATTTAAATAAATTATAAAATTAACACTCTTAATAAATAAATAATATAAAAATAATATTTTTATAAAAATTGTACTTTTTACAACTTTTAGTATATTTTTATATTTTGTCCCTTTTTAATTGTTTTAACGTAATATTTGTGTTTTTCGCTAGTTTTTAGTTTTAAACATAGTTTTTGCCATAGTTATTTTTACTTCTAGATTTTTAAGCTTTGCCGTAAAATCCCTTAAGTGCCTTTTCTTTAGACTAAGATTTAAGTGCTTTAGAATTTTGCGACGCCTTTTTAAGTTTTAGTTTCTTTTTAAGTTATTTCCATTTGGGATATAGTTTTACTTGTAAGCTTTAATATTTTTAGACGCCTTTTACCTATGTATCAATTATCATTCCAATTAGTAATCTCAATTTGCGATTATAATTTTAAGTTAGTGATAGTAATAAGGTTGGATTAGTCGAGTGTTTTTAAGTTCTATAAGTCATTTCTTTTTATTTCTTATTTTCCGACGCCTTTTATTTTTCAACCCTTTTCTTTTTCTTTTTCAACGCTCTCTTTTTCTTTCTTATTTCTCGCAATTCTAGTTTTAGGACATAGATTTTTATTCTACTTCTTATCTAAATTTCTTAAAATTGCAAAAATTTATTTTAATTGGTTAAATTGATAGACATCAAAATTTTCTGGTTCGTAGTAATAGTTGAATTTGTACGTGGACCGGGTTATTGGAGCCAAACAGTCCTCAATTATATTGAGACTAAACGAATCCTGCCCCTCTGCTGCATCTTTTGGCTATTCGAAACGTGGGCAAAATCAGAAAAGTCTATTAATTGGATAACTTATATAATTTTTTCTTCCCTTTTAAAAACTAATAGGATATTCAGTGAATGCACCGAGCAAGACGTTCACCACCTTTTGTACGTTCACCACCTGTAACTAGATCAAGACATCTAGCAAATATTACCGCCATTGATTTTCCTTTAGAATCGTCATCCAGTCGACCAAGTACTCCAATTCAAATTTCCGATAATCCATTTTTTGAACCCGACCTCACAATTGAGAATCCGGATAATATTCAGGGACAATTCATAGATCCTGAACCATTAAATTTTCCTCCGGAACCACCAATCATTCAAACAGAGATTGTTGAGGAACGAACCATTAAATCAGAATCCTCTAGTGATTCGGATTCAACAAATTCAATCATGGAAAATCTGGAACCTTTAAGTATGGAAGACCGAATGAGAGCTAAACGCACTGGCCAAGGTCACGCAATTACTCATCCAGACATTAATGCGCCAGATTATGAAATCAAAGGACAAATTCTACATATGGTGACTAATCAATGCCAATTTAGTGGTGCGCCGAAGGAAGATCCAAATGAACATCTTCGTACCTTTAATAGGATCTGCACTCTATTTAAAATAAGAGAAGTTGAGGATGAACAGATATATCTCATGTTATTTCCCTGGACTTTAAAGGGAGAAGCCAAAGATTGGTTGGAATCGTTACCTGAAGGGGCGATTGATACATGGGACGTTTTAGTTGAAAAATTTCTTAAACAATTCTTTCCGGCATCTAAAGCCGTAAGACTTCAAGGAGAAATTGTTACGTTCACACAGAAGCCAAATGAAACTCTATATGAGGCGTGGACAAGATTTGGAAAGTTATTAAGAGGATGTCCGCAACATGGTTTAGATACCTATCAAATAGTACAAATATTCTACCAAGGATGCGACATCACTACAAGGAAAGACATAGATATTGCAGCTGGTGGTTCCATTATGAAGAAAACCGAAACTGATGCTTACAAAATTATTGATAACACTGCTTCCCACTCACATGAGTGGCACCAAGAAAAAGATATCGTTAGGTCATCTAAAGCAGCTAGATCCGATTCTAGCCATGACTTAGATTCCATTTCAGCAAAGATAGATGCTGTCGAGAGACGAATGGAAAAGATGACTAAGGATATTCACTCAATACGAATTAGTTGTGAGCAGTGTGGAGGACCACATTTGACAAAAGATTGTCTCAGTATTGAATTAACAATGGAACAAAGAGAGAATATTTCATACATAAACCAAAGGCCTGGAAATAATTATCAGAATAATTATCAACCGCCAAGACCGATCTACAATCAAAACCAGAATTATAACAGAAATGTTCCATACAACAACCAACAAGGTCCTAGCAATCAACAAGTATCCAATAATACTTACAATCAGCAAAGACCTAATTTTCAAAACAAACCACCACAAACCGATGATAAAAAGCCAAATTTAGAAGATATTATGACGAAGCTAGTTGAAACTCAAACGCAGTTTTTCACATCTCAAAAATAAACTAATGAACAAAATGCTCAAGCATTTAGAAATCAACAAGCTTCTATTCAAAACTTGGAACAAGAAGTAAGTAACCTAGCAAGGTTAATAGGTGAAAGAAAACCGGAAAGTTTACCTAGTGATACAAATGCTAACCCCCGGAATGAAACAGCTAAAGCCATTACCACAAGAAGTGGTACAACACTTAAACCACCTGAAATACCTGTAACTTCTGATGAAGCTATTCCTACTCCACAAGAACCACAACCTGATCAATATAAGGAAAAAGAACCGGTAGTTGAAAAGGTTAATGAAGATAACACAGCTAAGGATAAACCTTATGTTAAACCATACCAACCACCACTTCCTTACCCGAGTAAAATGAAGAAAGAGAAACTTGAAGCCGAGCAATCCAAATTCTTGGATATGTTTAAACAGATAAATGTAAATCTTCCTTTCATTGATGTGATTTCAGGAATGCCTAGATATGCTAAATTCTTGAAAGATCTAATCACAAATAGAAAGAAAATGGAAGAACTCTCGGCCGTTACTATGAATGCTAATTGTTCAGCAGTGATGTTGAATAAGATACCAGAAAAATTATCTGATCCAGGAAGTTTCACAATTCCATGTTTTCTGGGTAGTCTTAGTTCAATAGAAGCATTGGCAGACTTAGGTGCTAGTATAAATTTAATGCCGTATTCACTATACGCTAAACTAGACCTTGGAGAATTGAAACCAACAAGAATAAGCATACAACTAGCCGATCGATCAATAAAATATCCTAGAGGGATAATGGAGAACATGCTAGTTAAAGTTGGTACTTTAGTATTTCCAGTAGATTTTGTTGTTCTAGACATGGAAGAAGATTCTCAAGTTCCTCTCATATTAGGAAGACCATTCTTAAACACGGCTAAAGCAATGATAGACGTGTTTGGTAAGAAACTGACCCTAAGTATAGAGGATGAGAGTGTTAACTTTTCAGTTGATAGAGCAATGCAACAACCGCAATCTGCAGATGATACATGTTATTATATTCAAACTATAGACTCACATGCAGAATTGTTAGAAGAATTTCCAGAATTACAAGGAACAGGAGAATGTTCTTTAGGAGAAGGTAATGAACCAATTGATGAAGCTGAAATGTTAGCTACACTAATAGCTAATGGATATGAACCAACAACAGAAGAAATTCAAATGCTAAAAGAAGAAGACAGATATCGATATAAATCATCGATAGAAGAACCACCGACATTAGAATTAAAACCACTTCCAAACCATTTGGAATACGCTTATTTACATGGTGAATCTGAATTACCTGTAATAATATCGTCTTCTCTTACTGAAAATGAGAAATCACAACTCATTTCTATGTTGAAAGCTCATAAACCAGCCATTGCATGGAAGATTCATGATATTAAAGGAATAAGTCCTTCGTATTGCACACATAAAATCCTTATGGAAGAAGGTCATAAAACGTATGTGCAACGCCAATGAAGACTAAATCCGAATATGCAAGATGTTGTTAAAAAGAAATAATTAAACTGCTAGATGCAGGTTTAATTTATCCAATTTCTGATAGTCCATGGGTAAGCCCAGTTCAATGCGTGCCTAAGAAGGGTGGCATGACTGTCATTACAAATAAAAAAAAATGAGCTTATTCCTACTAGGACTGTAACAGGATGGCGTGTATGTATTGATTATAGAAAATTAAATGACGCCACTAGAAAAGATCACTTTCCCTTACCTTTTATTGATCAAATGTTGGAAAGATTAGCCGGAAATAGTTATTATTGTTTTCTTGATGGATTTTCCGGATATTTTCAAATTCCAATAGCACCCGAAGATCAAGAGAAAACCACGTTCACGTGCCCTTATGGTACTTTTGCTTACAAACGCATGCCATTTGGACTTTGCAACGCCCCTGCAACCTTTCAAAGGGGTATGATGGCGATTTTTCACGACATGATAGAAGAATGCATGGAAGTTTTCATGGATGACTTTTCAGTCTTCGGTGATACTTTTGAAACATGTCTAGCTAATCTTGAACGAATGCTGATTAGTTGCGAACAATCAAATCTAGTTCTTAATTGGGAGAAATGCCATTTCATGGTTAAAGAAGGCATCGTTCTTGGACATAAAATTTCAAAAGAAGGAATTGAAGTGGATAGAGCGAAAGTAGATGTAATTGCTAAACTTCCACATCCCACCAATGTTAGAGGAGTTAGGAGTTTTCTAGGGCATGCCGGTTTTTACCGACGTTTCATAAAAGATTTTTCTAAAATTGCCACTCCTATGAATTAACTCCTAGAAAAAGATGCTCCATTCATCTTTTCAGATGAATGCATCAAATCTTTTAATATTCTTAAAGAGAAACTCACTAATGCACCGATCATGATAACACCAAATTGGAATCTACCGTTTAAACTAATGTGTGATGCAAGTGATTTTGCAATGGGAGCCGTTTTAGGACAAAGGATTGAAAAACGATTTCAACCTATATATTATGCTAGTAAGACATTACAAGGAGCACAAACTAATTACACAACTACTGAAAAAGAAATCCTTGCTATTGTCTTTGCTTTTGATAAATTTCGTTCATATCTCGTTCTAGAAAAAACGGTGGTCTATACAGACCATTCTGCTCTTAGATACCTATTTTCGAAACAAGATGCCAAACCAAGATTAATCCGTTGGATCTTACTCTTACAAGAGTTTGATATTGAAATCCGAGATAAAAAAGGAGCAGAAAATCTCGCCGCTGATCATCTTTCTCGTCTTGAAAATCCCGAATTAGAAGTTCTAAATGAATCGGCCATACAAGACAACTTTCCTGATGAATATCTATTGAAGATAGAATATAATGAAATTCCATGGTTTGCAGACTATGCAAACTATTTAGTATGTGGATTCCTTGAAAAAGGATTATCGTACCAAAAACGAAAGAAATTCTTCAGTGATATAAAACACTATTTCTGGAAAGATCCACATCTGTTTAAAAGTTGTCCAGATGAAATAATACGCCGATGTGTATTCAGAGATGAAGCTAGTAAAATTTTAAACCATTGTCACACAGGACCAACAGGAGGGCATTATGGGCCTCAACTAACATCAAGAAAAGTTTATGATGCTGGATTCTATTGGCCTACAATTTACAAAGACGCACACCTTCTTTGTAAATCCTGTGATGCATGTCAAAGAGCCGGAAAAATAAGTCAACGTGATGAAATGCCACAAAATGTCATTCAAGTATGTGAAGTATTTGACATTTGGGGTATTGACTTTATGTGTCCATTTCCAAAATCTCATAATAATCTCTATATTCTCGTAGCCATTGATTATGTATCTAAATGGGCGGAAGCACAAGCTCTCCCAACTAACGATGCACGAGTTGTAGTCAACTTTTTAAACGTCTTTTTGCAAGGTTTGGAACACCGAAAGCTTTAATAAGTGATCGGGGTACTCATTTCTGTAATAATCAACTTGAGAAAGTTCTCAAAAGATATGGAGTAACTCATAAAATCTCCACTGCTTATCATCCACAAACAAGTGGACAAGTTGAAAATACCAACCGAGCTTTAAAACGTATTCTAGAAAAAACCGTAGGATCAAATCCGAAGGAATGGTCCATTAAATTGGAGGATGCACTCTGGGCTTTTAGAACAGCCTACAAAACTCCAATTGGAACCACACCTTTTAGACTTGTTTATGGAAAAAAATGTCATCTTCCAGTAGAAATTGAACACAAAGCATTTTGGGCTTTGAAGACATGTAATCTTGATTTACATGAAACTGGACGTCTACGGTTAAGTCAACTAAACGAATTAGAAGAATTAAGACATGAAGCATACGAAAATTCGTTAATCTATAAGGAAAGAACGAAGAAATGGCATGATAAAAGAATCAGAAGTTTAAAAGAATTTAAAGAAGGAGACAGAGTTCTTCTTTTCAATTCACGATTCAAGCTATTTCCTGGAAAATTGAAATCAAGATGGTCTGGACCATTCATAGTCAAAAGAGTTTTCCCATACAGAACGATAGAATTAATAAATTCAAATGGGATTGAATTTAAGGTTAATGGTCACAGAGTTAAACATTACATAGATAGTCCAATGGAAGTTGACAATGAAGTTAATCACAATTTCGATACCACAGCTAACTAAGTGTGGGGAGAATCAAGTCTTTAAAGGATAATATGTATTTCTGTTAGAGTTAGATTTTCTGTTTTCGTGTAGTTCTCGAAAATGGAACCCGAATGGTCTTTCCCTAGCAGACCCTAAAGAACTAGTCTTTTCCCCCCATTCTGAATTTTTATTTTTGTTTAGGAAATGAAGACTTCCTGTGAACTAAACCATGGTCTAATGCTACACGCTTTGATCACTAAACGTAATAATGACACACTTCCGAGTGAAATAGTATCAGTAATCAGAGAAAGATTGGACGGAGTAAGAAAAGAATCCAGATGCGAAGATAATAAGTTACAATTTGGTAAAGGAAAATCAAAATCCGCAGCGAAAAGAAGAGCACGACACCTAGAAAGATGTCACAAATGCGGAAAATGGTCACATGGAGGTAAATGTTCAAATAATCAAACCTATTCAAACACCGAATTTGTTACTTTATGCAGAGACGGACCGTTCATATGTTTAGAAGAAAAAACACTGAATGCTCGAGGTTACGCCTTTGTAGCTATGGAAAACCAATTAAACCGACTATCTTATGAGTGGGATAGATCATATCACTAAGAATACTATCTCACAGGTAAGTCTGTACAGTTTTTATTTTTTTTATTTTCATTTTTAACCTTTTGATAATAAACGCTAATTTGTTCGCTATAAAGTATTAAATTGGTATTCGATAAAATTAGGTTTGGCGACCGAAATTATTGATATCATACAAAAATTTATTACATCACTGCGAAATTTAACGTTTATTCATAAGGTATAAATATCTTTAATCAATCAAACCAAAATATTTCAAAAATTTGTCATGAGTTAAATTAGGTCATGGAACCGAAATTACTTTACCGAAAAGAGGGGCGCATATTTTTGATAATATTTTATTGATTAAAGTGGGATAAAAGCCAAAAAGATTTTTAATTTTATTTTTACTTTGTTTTTAAAATTAATATTAAAATAATATTGTAAAATTTTTAAAATCAATATACTTAAAATTGTAAATATTTGAAAAATTAATATTTTTAATATAAGTTTGCATGTATAAAAACAAAAAAATAATTTAAGTTTGGTGTAAATTTATAATATTAATTTTTAAATTAAGTTTGGTGTGAATTTTTAATTTTTAAAATATGAATTTTTAATTTTATGCATTTTAAATTTAAGTGGTGTGAATTTAAAAACAAAAATTTACTTTATTTCGCTAAGTTAAAAATATGATTTTTAAAATTCGTCGTAAGTTGAAGACTAGGTCTTTAAACCGAAATTGCTTTACCCGAGGGAGGGACGAGAAATTTTATTATCATTATTTTTAATCTTATTGACTTAAAGTATGCCAAAAACATTTAAAAAACCCAAAAATCTTAGCATTTAAAACAATCGCTACAAAAAGACAAATTTTAAAATTTTGTCGAGGGACGAACTAGGACATCGATCCGAAACGACCTCGTCCTAAATAACAAGGGAAACAAAATTTTAAAATTAATTACTTAATTGTTTTATAAGTTATAGATAGTTAAAAAAAAAAAAAAATCAAACACCGCGACTCGCGGAGTTTGAAAGAGTCAAACACCGCAAGTCGCGGAGTTCCAAAAATACAGAAAAAAATAAAAGGGCCGAACAGATCAGTCTGCACACTACCACACACATAAAACTGCGAAAAATACCGAAAATCACCTCTAAAATCCGAATTTTTTCACCAAAAATCATCACATTTTTTACTAAAATCATGTTGAGAAGGATGCTATCAAGGAATTACTCAAGAAAAACGGTAAATTTCTACACCTAAACACCATTTAATCCGAAAATTAGTGTTCTTGAGCAATTTTTTACCCAATTCGATTTTGATACTTTTTAGTGTAATTATGCTTAAATTGCTTATGTATTATGCTTTTATAACCTAGATTGATGCTATTTAACATGATTAGAAGCCTTAAACTTCAAATTTTGAGTAATCTAGGTTTTGTGTTCTTGAGCAATTTGGGGCTTTTTGATATAAACAGGTTATGGCCAATTTTTGTCATGAATTATTGCTAAATTAAGTAGTGTAACATGTTTAGGTAGTTAAATGATCCAAACTTTGAGCCTAAACATGATTTTGAGAATTAAAGTGGACTTTTTCAAGTCTAAAATTTATGAACTTGATTTTTAAGAGATAATGCCATTTGAAACTTGTTTAATTGCTAGTAATGATTATTTTGACATGTTATTTAAGTTGAATGCTTATGAACTTGGCGAACATTTTCGTATATGCTTATTTGAAAAAGTGTAGATTTGATAAAAATATGAAAATGAGCTTAAGTTTGATATAAATTGAACATGTCATTGTAATTATTTTGATTGATGATTTTGCTGACACTAATGCATATTTGGATGCACAAAAATTGTGTTTGATGTGTTTTGCAGACTGAAAGGGGTGAATCTTCATTCCAAGCTCGCAATGCTCCTACTGAGAATGCGGAACAACAGGAGGTGGATAACTACTACAAACAAGATATACCTCATCCAGTCATGACATTTTCAGATATGCACTTGGAAGAGTTGCACCCGAACTTGAGATTTGACAGACGTTGGATAGATTATCCAAAATACCAAAGGGGTTTGCATACTCTTCATTCTAAAGCTGTTAAAGTACCTAGGGTAATAGAATGGGCACCGTTAGAAGCTGTAGAATTAGCCGAGCCAGTTAGAGAATTACTTACACGGAGGTATGGTAATTCTACTTTTAACGATTGGGTACGATTATTCAGCATACGTAGACCTGTATATAAAGTATGGTGTGAAGAATTATTGTGTAGTATAGAAATAAATGATCGGGTAGTTAGTTTAACCGATCGATCTTTTATTAGATTTTTGTTAGGAGGTTCGATGCGCCACATGTCTTTACTAGACATGGCTCAGGTCTTACGTATATATACGCCTGAGGAGTTAGCATCTGCCGATTGTAGAGGGTTGATATTAAATGGTAGAAAGATTGATGAAAATTTTGATACACATGGTGTATGGAGTCAAATGACTACCCATCACCGATTTAAAGGGGGAAATTACTCTTATTTGGATATAGATAGAGTAGAGTTAAGAGTAATTCATAGGTTTTTAGCTAATTCGATTACACAAAGAGGTAAGAATAAGGAAAAGGTAAATGAACATGATTTGTTTTACCATATGTGTATTCGAGACCCACAAAGCGCTGTAAGTATACCGTATTGTGTGAGTTATTATTTATCAGCTATGGTTAGAGGGATGAGACCGCACAGTATAATAGGAGGTGGTATATTTATTACTTTGATTGTTGAATATCTCGGTGTGGATATAAGTCGGGGGGGATTACTAATCGAAGAACCAGAACCCCACGATACAATTGGTTTAAATGTATACCATGGTGCTAAAGTTTTGAAGAGGCGAAATAACGCCGCAGTACGATATAATGGTAGACATCCACAGGTTGAGAGAAACCAACAGCCAGGTAATGTGGGAGGGGGAAATGAAATGACAGAAATGCAAAGGTTTATAGCTTCACAAGAGTACGAAAATGCTAGACATCGAGCATTTGAAGATTGGCAAGTTCATCAAAACCAAATCATAGCTTATTGCCAACAAATTGGTAGAAACTATATTCCTGCTCCATCGCCCGTATTTCCTCCCTGGTCTATAGAGATCCAACCACCGTATCCTACGTATAACCCAGCCGAAGCATTCTATAACACATACGGTTATGCATGGAACCCCTACTGGTATCAGTATCATCCCTAATCTACTTAGTTTTATTTATTTTATTATTTGTAATGTTGATACATTTAATACTTATGTTAATATTGTAATAGTTTTTATAATTTTCTAACTTTTATTATTAGATTTTAATAATTTTTGAATTTGGGTAATATACCAAACTTTAAAAAATATGTATATATGTTTGCAGTTTATCTTATGTACACAACAGGAAAAAACAACGCATTTTCAAAGACGGGCATTAAGTTCAGCAAAAGCAACTAATTTTGACGACAAGATGCAAAATATATGTGAAATAACAACAAGACGGAATGAACAAATAATATGCACCATTTATCATTCAGAAAACAAACGCCAATATGTTTGGAAACTTTGGTAAAATTTAATCATTTTTCTACGCTAATCACCCTCAATAATTTAAATTGTTACTGATTTCTTGCAAATGAGGGCATTGCAAGATCTTAAGTGTGGGAAGGGGTTAAATTCTTTCGGATTTTTATCTTAAACACTTGGTTACCATTAAAAATACTAGTAAAGCAGTAGTTGTATTAGAATCTAGTGCTCTCTGATAATAAAGAACAGCCCTAGTCTTATATACTGACTACCCAATTCTAGTAAAATTTTTCAAAATTTTCAATTAAATGAACTCAAAATCATGTTTATACATATTTATGAATGATAAAACTAGGTTTTA
Source organism: Rutidosis leptorrhynchoides (assembly GCF_046630445.1). Lineage (NCBI taxonomy): Eukaryota > Viridiplantae > Streptophyta > Magnoliopsida > Asterales > Asteraceae > Rutidosis > Rutidosis leptorrhynchoides. Next base: position 50,392,770 of record NC_092333.1, read on the forward strand.
ACACCAAAATTATTGTTACCTCGGAAAGGACATAAATTGAGAAACAAACCAAAATGTTAAAATTCATTTAAAATGGAATAGAGGACAATAAAAAGGAAAATAAAAGCCAAGTGTGGGAAAATTTACCAAGATATTTTAAACATATGTCACATATTTCTGTAACAAATAACTGAAAATACTTTTGCTTTGGACAAAACTAAACTGTTTTACCCGATGAAAGAAAAGAAGAGATGGATCTACACGATGAATCAATTCCATCATTAAAAGGAAGTAAAGTCTTCCGAAAAAGAAACGCGCTTCTTGATTTAGGTCAGGAAGTTGTCGTCCAGACCAGCTGTAGGTTGACGAAAAATCTAGAAAAGTCATCTCTAAAATCAGCAGGAAATCCACGGACCTCAGCATAAAACAGGGTCGCCAAGTGGTCAGATTTATCCTAACCATGAGAAGGATTTATCTCGTAAAATGGGGGGTACCGTGCAAATTAGCTGGATAAGACTAATGAATCAGATCCCCAGAAAGGATAATCTCCTTAAAGATCAAAAATCAGCTTTTAAGACTGATATTACTCAATCCTTGAGATTGACCTTAAAGATTGAGAATTCAAACTCATGGAATTCAATGATATCTAAACTCGAGCTTGAACGAGAAAATATTTTGATCAAATTATAAACCGATTTGTTTTCTGAAAACCCATTTTCAATGCGTTCATTACCTTTGAACGTAAAATTCTAGGAATTCACCTGGAATTCATTAGGTCACCTGAACCAAATCGGGTGTCAACCGTAAGAACGGTGGTTGCATAGCATGGTCAAAGACAGGACCTTGTGCCAGACCGAAAAATTATAAGGGTGAGCTTTACTATTACTCCTACAAAGGATAGTAATTGCGTCCGACACGTTATAGACCATAATTAAAAGCATGTCAGGGGACATTGCCTTAACAGTTGCTTGTTCAACGCTTTCCTTTACAACCGGACGGTAGTTTATCGAAAGGTAATATACGAAGCAAGTATACTGGACGTGTTGCTTTCCTAATACAAGGTTAGCAAGTGGGTGACACAAAACCGCAAGTTTTGAGCTAAAATTTTCAAATCTGAAACCCACCAAACCCACAAAAATATTTTGTAAACACCGGTGAAGGGTTATTCCGGAAAACTTATCTAGGGTAAAAGCTAGATTAAAATTTTCAAAAGATCAAATGTTTTCATAAAGATCCAATTTCCTTAAAGGATCTAAATTTTATAGTCATGTGGGACTGTAAACCATATCGTTACTACCATTGTTTATACCGCCGTATAGAAATCACTGATGTACAAAGTGTGAAGAATAAAGAAGTGATTCTAGTATTTCAAGACTATATTGCTTGAGGACAAGCAACGCTCAAGTGTGGGAATATTTGATAATGCTAAAAACGAACATATATTTCATAGCATTATTCCTCAAGAAAGACAAGCTTTTAGTTGCAATTGTTCTATTTACAAGTAATATTCGTTTAAAATAATAAAAGGTGAAGACAAAAGACAGATTCGACGAATTGAAGACGCAAACGACCATAAAGCTCAAAAGTACAAAATACAATCAAAGAGGTTCCAATTATTGATAACAAACGTCTCGAAATTACAAGAGTACAAGATTCAAAACACAAAGTACAAGATATTAAATTATTCGCAAAGACGTTCGAAAATCCGGAACCGGGACCAGAGTCAACTCTCAACGCTCGACGCAACGGACTAAAAATTACAAGTTAACTATGTATATAAATATAATATAATATATAATTAATTATATAAATTATATATATATTATGTTTATATAATAATCCGTCGGCAAGAAAGGCTCCAAAATGGTGTGAGCTGTAAAATCGAACTCCGCGACTTGCGGAGTTCAAAGAGGGAAAAGGCCGCGACTCGCAGAGCTCACCTGGACTCAAATCCCTATAAAAGCAAACACAGTTTGATCGCAAAAAGATCCAAAAAAAATCTCTCTATATATATGTATACGTAAATATATATAATTTATATTTTAATTTTAATTTTAAATTCTAATAATAAGGGTATGTTAGCGAATGTTGTAAGGGTGTAAGTCGAAATTCTGTCCGTGTAACGCTACGCTATTTTTAATCATTGTAAGTTATGTTCAACCTTTTTAATTTAATGTCTCGTAGCTAAGTTATTATTATGCTTATTTAAAACGAAGTAATCATGATGTTGGGCTAATTACTAAAATTGGGTGATTGGGCTTTGTACCATAATTGGGGTTTGGACAAAAGAACGATACTTGTGGAAATTAGACTATAGGCTATTAATGGGCTTTATATTTGTTTAACTAAATGATAGTTTGTTAATTTTAATATAAAGATTTACAATTGGACGTCCCTATAAATAACCATATACACTCAATCGGACACGATGGGCGGGATATTTATATGTACGAATAATCGTTCATTTAACCAGACACGGGAATGGATTAATAGCCACTAGAATTATTAAAACATGGGTGAAATTATGTACAAGGACACTTGGCATAATTAATAACAAAGTATTAAAACCTTGGGTTACACTCAGTCGACATCCTGGTGTAATTATTAAACAAAGTATTAAAATCTTGTTACATTTTAAGTCCCCAATTAGTTAGAATATTTGACTTCGGGTATAAGGATAATTTGACGAGGACACTCGCACTTTATATTTATGACTGATGGACTGTTATGGACAAAAACCAGACGGACATATTAAATAATCCAGGACAAAGGACAATTAACCCATGGGCATAAAACTAAAATCAACACGTCAAACATCATGATTACTGAAGTTTAAATAAGCATAATTCTTTTATTTCATATTTAATTTCCTTTATTTTATATTTAATTGCACTTCTAATTATCGCATTTTTATTTATTGTTATTGTATTTAATTGCACTTCTAATCATCGCACTTTTATTTATCGCAATTTCATTATCGTTATTTACTTTACGCTTTAAATTAAGTCTTTTATTTATTTTTAATATTTTACATTTGGTTTTAACTGCGACTAAAGTTTTTAAAATCGACAAACCGGTCATTAAACGGTAAAAACCCCCCTTTATAATAATAATATTACTTATATATATATATTTGTATTTTTATAAATTTAAACTAATATAGCGTTAAGCTTTGTGAAAAAGATTCTCTGTGGAACGAACCGGACTTACTAAAAACTACACTACTGTACGATTAGGTACACTGCCTATAAGTGTTGTAGCAAGGTTTAAGTATATCCATTCTATAAATAAATAAATATCTTGTGTAAAATTGTATCATATTTAATAGTATTTCCTTGTAAAATATAAGCTATTTTATATACACCTCGCATAACATCACACTCCTATACACATATTGACAGAGCCGGGCTTCGTATCATTCATAGATTTTTGGCTAACTCGATTACACAAAGAGGTAACAATAAAGAAAAAATAACCTTACATGATTTATTCTACCTAAAGTGTATTCGGGATCCTAAAAGCTTTGTCAATATCCCTTACTGTGTTGGTTTTTATTTATATAAAATGGTAGAAGGAATGCAGGACGGGAGTATAATAGGAGGAGGTATTTTCGTTACTCTCATTGGAGAGTATTTAGGTGTTGATAGGAACCAAGGGGGTCCATTACAGCTTTGTAGAGAACAGGTTGAGCCTTTAGGATTGAAAGTTTATGTGGGTGCTAAGGTATTGAAAAGTAGACGCAACCAGGCAGTACCCTATGAGGGCCCTCATCCACAGGTAGAAAGGGGCTCAGACGAGGAAATGGAGGAAGCGGAAGACATTAGGGATGTCTTTCGAGATGCTATTCTTGACGTCCACGTTCGTATAGATGAGGAATCAATGACGAACGCGGCCAGACATAGTATGTACGAGCAGTGGAACTCCGAGCGAGTATACGAGGATTATAGGCGACGCCAACACGATAGCTGGTTAGTTCATCAGCACTAAATCATGAGCCAGCTATCATATCACGTACCAAATAATTACGTGCCTACTCGACCTGCTCATTTTCCGCCACACAACCCCGACATTCGACCACCCTTTAACCGATATGACTATAACCAAGCATATCAGGACACCTATAATCAACAATGGAACCCACCTGACGAGATGAACTGGAACCTCTATCCAGACTGATTTAGTTCCATTGGTTATTTTTATGATTTTTATGTTTTTATCTTTTTACTTTTTCATGTTTAAACTTATGTTATTGGATATTTTTATGTAATTTTTATCATTTTTATTATTATTGTGTACTAATATTTCACATTTAGGATTTGAAAGTGGGATATTAAGTCCCATTTCAAATTGCCATACATGTTTATATTTGTATGTATGTATATTGTCGATTGTACAAGACAGGGTAAAACAGCGCATTTTCAAAGACTGGCATTAAGTTCAGCAAAAGCTAGTAATTTTGAAGACAAAACGAAAAACAAATGTGATGAAACAACAAGACGGAATGAACAAATGATGTGCATCATTTATCATTCAGCAAACAAACGACAATATGTTTGGAAACTTTGGTAAAATTTAATTATTTTTTCTACGCTAATCACCCGCAATAATTTAAATTGTTACTGATTTCTTGCAAATGAGGGCATTGCAAGATCTTAAGTGTGGGAAGGGGTTAAATTCTTTCGGATTTTAAAATTTTTAACTTATACACTTGGTTACCATTAAAAATACTAGTAACGCAGTAGTTGTATTAGAATCTAGTGCTCTCTGATAATAAAGAACAACCCTAGTCTTATATACTGACTACCCAATTCTAGTAATTTTTTTCAAAATTTTCAATTAAATGAACTCAAAATCATGTTTATACATATTTATGAATGATAAAACTAGGTGTTAACACCGAAATTATTGTTACCTCGGAAAGGACATAAATTGAGAAACAAACCAAAATGTTAGAATTCATTTAAAATGGAATAGAGGACAATAAAAAGGCAAATAAAAGAAAATAAAAGCCAAGTGTGGGAAAATTTACCAAGTTATCTTAAACATATGTCACATATTTTTGTAACAAATAATTGAAGATACTTTTGCTTTGGACTAAACTAAACAGTTTTACCCGATTTACTGTAAGAAAGATGGATCTACACGATGAATCAATTCCATCATTAAAAGGAAGTAAAGTCTTCCGAAAAAGAAACGCGCTTCTTGATTTAGGTCATGAAGTTGTCGTCCAGACCAGCTGTAGGTTGACGAAAAATCTAGAAAAGTCATCTCTAAAATCAGCAGGAAATCCACGGACCTCAGCATCAAACAGGGTCGCCAAGGGGTCAGACTTATCCTAACCATGAGATGATCTGTCTTGTAAAATGGGGAGGACGCCGTGCAAATTTATATGTACGAATAATCGTTCATTTAACCGGACACGGGAATGGATTAATAGTCTATGGAATTATTAAAACAGGGGTAAAATTATGCATAAGGACACTTGGCATAATTGATAACAAAGTATTAAAACCTTGGGTTACACGCAGTCGATATCCTGGTGTAATTATTAAACAAAGTATTAAGACCTTGTTACAGTTTAAGTCCCCAATTAGTTGGAATATTTGACTTCGGGTATAAGGATAATTTGACGAGGACACTCGCACTTTATATTTATGACTGATGGACTGTTATGGACAAAAACCAGACGGACCTATTAAATAATCCAGGACAAAGGACAATTAACCCATGGGCATAAAACTAAAATCAACACGTCAAACATCATGATTACGGAAGTTTAAATAAGCATAATTTCTTTATTTTCATATTTAATTGCACTTCTAATTATTGCACTTTTATTTATTGTTATTGTATTTAATTGCACTTTTATTTATTGTCATTCTATTTAATTGCACTTTTAATTTTCGTACTCTTTAATTATCGTAATTTAATTTTATCGCACTTTTATTATCGCAATTTTATTATCGTTATTTAGTTTATGCTTTAAATTAAGTCTTTTATTTATTTAATATTTTACATTAGGTTTTAACTGCAATTAAAGTTTTTAAAATCGACAAACCGGTCATTAAACGGTAAAAACTCCTTTTTTATAATAATAATATTACTTATATATATTTGTATTTTTATAAATTTAAAACTAATATAGCGTTAAGCTTTGTTTAAAAGATTTCCCTGTGGAACGAACCGGACTTACTAAAAACTACACTACTGTACGATTAGGTACACTGCCTATAAGTGTTGTAGCAAGGTTTAGGTATATCCATTCTATAAATAAATAAATATCTTGTGTAAAATTGTATCGTATTTAATAGTATTTCCTAGTAAAATATAAGCTATTTCATATACACCTCTACGCACATCAACTGTTAATGGTGAAAATATTTTAACGAGTAGGTAATAAACGAGGAATATTTAGATTTCACATTAATAAGTTACACTGTACATTTTTCGAATCTGATTCAACGGTCATTTACTATCCTACTTACATCCACCGATATACGTATTCGTTCACCACATAATAACCATTTTCATTCAAATTTCATATTTGGATTTTGACCTAACAGAATCCAACAAGTGGCATAATGAAGAAAACATTGGACAAAATAAAATTTGTTAGAAACAAACAAATTAACTATGAGAAATTTTGTTAAGAATCCACGCTAACTGTTCCTAGCTAACTGATTACATTTTATTTATCGCAATTTAATTATCGCAATTTAATTATCACAATTTTAATTCCTGCAATTTTATTTATCGTCATTTAATTTCTGTTATTTATTTTACGCACTTTATTTATTGTCATTTAAATTTCTGTTATTTATATTACGCACTTTAAATATCGGGACACGTATACAAGGTTTTGACATATCATATCGACGCATCTATATATATTATTTGGAATCACCATAGACACTCTATATGCAGTAATGCTGGAGTTAGCTATACAGGGTTGAGGTTGATTCTATAATAATATATATAATTTGAGTTGTGATCGAGTCCGAGGCATGTACACGGGTCACGATACGTATTAATTAATTCGAATATTATATATATAAATTATTGAATTGCTAACTGTGGACTATCAACTGTGGACTAATAACATTGGACAATTAAAATGAATTAAAATATTGATTATAACATATGAAACTAAACATTTCTTCAAGATTGCCACTTGATTTCATCTTAAACCCCATTTGTATCTTGACGATTACAATATGCGTTCAAACCTTTCATGATTCTTGAAAACACCTCAATCGATAGGATGAATCAACCGCACTTCATCTACGGAAGGAAAGATTTATGCATATAGTTATGCACCTGAGAAACTCTCGGCAACTGAGTAAAAGTTTAACACGTAGCCGCGTCAGATCCTTTGGCATTTATTAGCAAAAATAACTTTGCGATCCCTTTTCAAAGTAGCCAATTTTGTCACAGCTCCAGCAAGTCAACTTCGACTTTTCATTCGAATTAGCCTTACTATAATCCTGATATATACAATTACCCTTTTGATATCGGAGAATTCTTTTATATTCCACCATATTACCAGCAGACGTACCAGCAACCTCGTTGCTTTTTGGCTTAAATCTCTCTGACAAATCATTATATTTATTCATTGAAACCCTATCATATACTCATCCGCATCTTGTAACGAGAACTGCCATAACAATTACCGGGAATCAGCAATCAGTACTTTGAAAACTCACAGCATATTTACATCAACAGTTATATGTATGACATTTATCTCTTAGAATTATGATCCCTCATTCTGAATTTCTGAAAAGCACTCAGTCACAAATCAATACTCTGAATGTTGAAAAAGCTGAATGAAGCAGCAGAAACCATAAACAACCGTAAACGACCTTAATCATCGGAAGTTTGATGATAAAGAATAGTATGTTGAAAAAGCTCAGAAAAGTTGGAACTGGAAAACGGATTGAGCTAACCACGAAGGAGACTAAGGACAAATACAAGGACCATACTATATATTCAAAGAATCCAGGTAATTCTGGATCCGATGAAACCTTCAACGAATATCTTGCTCTGTACTCATGTTAAAATATTGCGGAAAATCTTTTTTTCATCAACCATCGAACTTAGAATTCCAAAATATCATCATAAATATCTTCGATATTTCTGAAGATATTTTCATAAAAAAAATATTCTCGTCCGAAATTATTTATCTCTTCGCGATATCAGTGTTACATCAGAAAGGAAACTGTTTTAGTTTCTAAATTCTGAGAAATTCGAATCTAAAATATGAATGTTTTTGAAGTAGTGTTGGGAACTGATGCATGAGTTAATGTAATATAATGACACTTGATCAACTTGATTATATTACAGTAAGTCATGCTGAGTTTCTAATGGAACGTGATGATTCACAGAACATACCGTCATCATGTGCCATTTACACGACTCTTACATTCTACCAAATCTCTAAACATATTAAGAACATATCTTATTGATAGTTCTATCTTTTTGGATATTCTGGTAAATTACCAAATTAAGATCGTGTCATTACGATTTCCTTCTTAGAACATTAACTATGTTCATTCTGAATTTCATATCTACAAATTCTGGACCAGTATTCACTTGACTCGAAGTCGGGAAGAGGAGACAAAAGTATAGAACTCTTGAATGTAAAAGAAAATATAAAGCTTGACAATAACACATAAATTACAAACCGTGTATATCAATACGTATTGCAACGTAAAGACACGGGAGAATTAAAAACATTATAATCCCAAGGAAATAATAGAAGTGAATAGATTCTTCTGGAGGCAGATGAAAGAGAAGAATGACAGATATGAAAGTAGAAGTATATCAAGAAGCAGAACGGGATGGAGCATTTTGAAGAATACTTTAAGGTATGAACTGAGGAAGAAAGAATAGAAGATGTGAGATATGGAAATAAGGAAGTGAAGGGGGTGGATTTATAGTAATATATCCGACAGATCAATCGAAGCAGATTATTGCATTTAATCAAAGAAAATCCTGATCTCCTAAATCGCCGAAGAACCAAATCTTATTACGAAGATTTTCTTTAAATCCCATGAATTCCGAAAATCAATCGTAACTACGTCATCGGTTGAAACGATTCTACATTTACTCATTTCACTCTTTTGCGATAGCTTCATTTATACTCTTCGCGTAATCAAATTGTTTTATCTATATTACTCAAGGATGATAAAACTCTATTATCAACTCATATTTGTCATGAAAACATTTTTATAGTTAGCCATGACGACCTCGATCAAATTTCGGGACGAAATTTCTTTAACGGGTAGGTACTGTGATGACCCGGAAATTTCCGATCAAATTTAAACCTTAATCTTTATATGTTTCCGACACGATAAGCAAAAATCTGTAATGTTGAGTCTCGAAAAGTTTGAAACTATATTCATTTGACCTTTGACCAATTCCGACGATTCACGAACAACTAATTTTAAATAGATATGTAATTATATATATATATATATATATATATATATATGTATGTATGTATATATATTATAATCTGAAATATATTAATAAAATGTTATACGGTTTGGTTGTTGAAATTAAATAGTTTATGATTTAAAAAATAGAAACTTGTTAAGTAATAAATATATACATAATATTTCAAATTTATATGAAAAACTATGAACACAGTGTTTAGAAATACTAGTTTTATTTTCTCAACAAACTTAATAACGAATAAATATATATTAACAATGGTAAATTGGTATATATAATATATATATACATGGTTTCTATACATAATTATTATTATGTGTATATCATCATACTTATAAAATGTAGAAATATTAAATATTCAATATATAGAGTTATTATATAATGTATGATATTAAATACAAGTTACAATATAGTTGCTATAATAATATTATCATTACTTTCATTAATATTTGTAACATTAATATTATTATGTAAGGTATATATATATATATATATATATATATATATATATATATATATATATATATATATATATATATATATATATATATATATATATATATATATATATTTGATAAGTTTAAGATGTTATATTATTATTGTTAATATTATGATGATCAATAAAATTAATATTATTATAACTGATAAAATTATTAGTACCATTAATATTATTAATATTTTCATTATCATTAGTAATATTATTATTATTATTATTATTATTATTATTATTATTATTATTATTATTATTATTATATTTGTATTACTTTTATATATAACATTAAGAGTATTATTATTATTATATTTATTAATAAAATTAACTATAAATAAATAAATAAATAAATAAATAATAATAATAATAATAAATATATGGATATAATAAATATACAACCTTGGATATAAATTCAGGTCTACGAAAATCAGTATTGCAGGTTATATACAAATGCATACACATTTACAGAATCCAGATTTATATATAAATATAGATATATGAACATATATACATAAACATGATAAATACAGATAAATGAAAAGTGAAGTCCAAAATCTGTTGCACATCGTCATCTAACTGTATTTGATTGTTGACTCTGTCCCTAGGCTCGTACTAATCACTGTTCAATCACAAGTATAATCCAAGAATCAGTTTAACATATCTATCACTCTTATTTTTTTTTATATTTATATCTGTCCTTGAAGAATAATCTTTGCCGATCAAATTGACTATATGATAAACGAGTTGTTCGATGTTTTTGATTAACACATTCAATACTTTTATTATCATCATCAATTAAAAACCCTAAACACATCACCATATCCTGCAACCCTCTTCACTATCATATCGCATATATATATACAAGAGTGTTTTCGGTTTATTTGCAGCCCTATTCGAACTCAAATCCAAACACCACCATCGAACCTCTAGGATCATAATAAACCACCATGAGGTTCCATTGCACTGTTGCTTTGTTGTTTCCCATCTCTGATCGAACAAATGTTAGAAGTCGTTGATCGTGATATATGATGATGGTAACGGAGGAGATATACAACGAAGATGATGAAGTCCTTGTACCCCTACTGTTGTCGCAAGTTACCGAACACAAAACACATTTTTTTTTCTCTTAGCGAACTACTTTTATTGTTAAATCAAAATCGAAACCTTCACAATCCATTGTATCTCGACTCGTTCTGCTGCAAAAGTGCAGCCTATACGCCACGTTAAAACCAACCCACTTCATCTTCTACGAAAATCCTCACCACCTCAAGCCTTCGAACTGTTTATTTCTGCAAAGCTTTCATTTTTTTATAAACCAAATGCCATTTACAAAACACCTTGCAAACCAGCTGTCTTTATATTTGTTTTTCACCAACTTTCAAATACATAATCCACTTGAGATAATAAATGGAAATATGAGCTGTAAAGGAAGAAACATGGCATTAGATAATGCAACTAATAATGTTTAGTAAAGAAAGAATTAGTGACTACTGATGGGATCCTAATCGGACGAACCCCACCTTTCAAAAAGAAAAATATCCAGCGAACTCCATAAAAACATTCTGTGATGGATTGTTTTTCCCTTGGGCCTTGTTTACGAATCCATTAAAACATGTTGTTGGGCTCCTTTCAAATTTAATACAATTTGGGCTTAGTGAATTTAATAGGCTTTTAGAATTGGGCCACTCGAATTGAGATATATTACTGGTAACGCGAGTTCATACAGAAAAACTGAAATGGGGTGTTGGTTAGAGGAGGTATCGGGTTAGCGGGAGGTCTCAGGTTCGAGCCCCAGTGTGGGCTATTCTTTTTAGCAAAGACTCCTAAGGGTTCGTGAATCCGAGGCCGACCTTGCATTGTTCAGTTCCGTCGTATGCATATTTTTACTACAAAATATCGTATTGTGAGTTCATTTGCTCCCTTTTACTCTTTATATTTTTGGGACTGAGAATACATGCGCTGTTTTTACAACTGCTTTATTAAATATTTTTGAAATATATTTTGAACTGCGAATACATGAAATGCTTTTATAAATGTTTGACGAGATAGACACAAGCAAAACATTCCTCGAATGAATTATTATGCAGACAGAAGTTCTGCGGATTATTATTGAATTATGCGGACATGATAATTGCCACCATTGAATTATGTGGACATGATAATTGCCACCATTGAATTATGTGGACATGATAATTGCCACCATTGAATTATGTGGGCATGTTAATTGCCACCAATTGATGTGAATGTTATGTATCGAGAGAATGATTTTTATACACAGGTTATGTGTATTATATTTTGTACACGAGATATGTGTACGGTTACTAAGATTTATGAAAAAGGATTTCGTACACAAGAAAGGTGTACTGTATTTAAAAGATATCGCATGTACATTACATGTGGGCATAGGATTCGGGCCCATTTGTACCATGCAGCATTTAAATCTTGTGGTCTATCAAAATGATGAATTTTATTGTTTTATGATAAACCTATGAACTCACCAACCTTTTGGTTGACACTTGAAAGCATGTTTATTCTCAGGTATGAAAGAAATCATCCGCTGTGCATTTGCTCATTTTAAAAGACATCATTTGGAGTCGATCATCGCAATGTGACCAGATGTTGGTGACTTCGTCCAGATGAATTAGGACGGGGTATGACATTTATTGGGACTCAAACTAAATGGATCAAAGCTTTGGTTGATGGTGTAAGAATATTGTTGGCGAGATGAAATTTAAGTACAGATTTTGGTATTCTATTGTTGGTCAAACTGGAATAATGATTGGGCCAAAGTGGTGGTCATGGTGGAATATATGGTTAGATGGTAAAGAAAATGAATGGTTTTATCTTAGTAGAAGACTCGGTTGGGAATTAAGGTTTGATTTTGACCAGAAAAGTCAAAATTACCTACTTCTGTTTATATTTTAACCTACCACTTTTTATCATTTATGACAATTTATTTGGGATTTGGAATTTCATTTAAACTACAACTAACAAGACCATGCCCATTGCAATCACAAAAGCGCCAGCGAAGAATCAAAAGAAACAGGAGTAACGCAACAAACAACAAACCCATCATCTTCTGCAGCTTTTGCAACTACAATCATATAAACTTATGTATTCTCCTCTGCAACTTTATGTAGACTTATGTAAAGTTTGGTAAACTTTTGTATGTTCCTGTGTAAACCCATGTACCAACTTTTGCACTTACCATAAGTAAATTTATATAAAATTATGTACTTTTTTCTATGTAAATTTATGCATTATCGTATGAACATATCCTTTCATAAACCACTAAAAGAAACAACCGCCAAAAGCTTGTTTATGTATATCTTAAACCAACAATAAAATCATAAAAAATATATTTTTTGTGGGACAGAGTAGTATAATTGGACGAATTACTATTACTATATTAACTATTAGACAAAAATGATGAATAGTACCGAGAGTATTTTGGACTTTTCACTTTTTCCCCCCCTCATTTTAACCAATTTTCAATTCACCACAAACACCCTCAAACTTTGTTCAAAAATTAAAATCGACCCCCAAAACAGGGGGTAAAGTGTCAAAACAACATTTTCATAAAAAATCTTAAATAAACTCCACTCAAATATTCAACGAGACATATCTTCTCGCTCGCAACGAGTTAAATTTTTCCGACACCATCGTTAAACTCGAAAAAAAATTACGAACACAATGTCACTAACTATACGCAAAACGGACACTTTTTAAAAAACGCTAAATATTTGAGGTACTTTTCATACACGTTGATTTTTCACTCGCATGCTCCATAACTATTTTCATCTATTAACAACAAACACATATGGGTCTTATTATTATTTTTTAATAATTTAGTTAGTTTTTAGATATATCTCAGTAAATCTTCTATTCTTAAATCATACGAAGTGTTAATATAAGATAACGACTTAATTGCGTTATATTTTGAAAAGTCAACAATTACATAGCGAAACGCGGAGATGCACATATATTGTTATTTTAAAATAACATTTAAATCTTTGACGGGTTATACCTTTTAGTTCGACTCGAGTTGCGCTTCAACGACATGATCGTTAGCCACTAAATAATTTTACAAACTAAACACAATAAAATACATTGAAAACTGAACCCCGACGCGAATCGATGGTTCGAAAACTAGTTTACCCCTGAATAGAGGTTATATTACTCCTTACTAATTTTAATTTCTTGTTATTTATTTACTCGTATTATTTATATTTATATTTATATTATATTATATATTATTTATTATTTATTTCTTAAACTTAAAAAACAGAGGACGATACTTGTAGGCGGCGTAAAAACACGTGACTACCGATCACAAAAATCACCCCCAATTTATTATAACCCTAATTTCACAATCCATATCTCCTACCCCTTTCAAACCCTAGCCTCCACTCATCCATTTGTATCTCCATATCTATATCCCCAAATTACCCGTACAAACCCTAATTTTCATGGCGAAAAAGCGAAAGTCTCGAACTCCACAACCAGCCGTCGAAGAACAACAAGCAGTTCCAATGGAAGAACCTAAAATTAACGAACCACAAATCGAAGAACAACAACAACAACAAGAACAAACAGATGAATTAGATCAAGATGAGCAAGAAGAAGAGATCGAAGAAGAAGTTGAAGAAGAAGAAGAAGAAGAAGAAAATGATGATGATGAAACAGAAACCGAAACGAAAGCTGAATCTAACGGCGCCGGTGAACCGGAGGATTCGGAATTGGACGATGAACCGGTTGAGAAGCTTCTAGAACCTTTTACAAAAGAACAATTAATTATATTACTAAAAGAAGCTGTTTCCAAACACCCTGAGTTTATCGAAAGCGTTTCGAAGATTGCGGATGCTGATCCTGCTCACAGGAAGATATTTGTTCACGGGTTAGGGTGGGACACAAACGCTGACGTTTTGATTAGTGAATTTGGGAAGTATGGTGAGATTGAAGATTGTAAAGCTGTCGTTGATAAAGTTTCAGGTAAATCGAAAGGTTATGCATTTATTCTGTTTAAACATAGAGCTGGTTGTCAGAAGGCATTAAAAGAGCCTCAAAAGAAAATTGGAAATCGAATGACGTCGTGTCAGTTGGCGTCTGCGGGTCCAGTCCCTGCACCGCCACCGACTGCGGCGGCTCCTGTTTCGGAGTATACTCAAAGGAAGATATTTGTTAGTAATGTGGCTGCTGATATTGATCCAAATAAGTTGTTGGAGTTCTTTTCGAAGTTTGGGGAGATTGATGATGGGCCGCTAGGGTTGGATAAACAAACTGGGAAGCCTAGGGGGTTTGCTTTGTTTGTTTATAAGAGTGTTGAGAGTGCGAAAAAGGCGTTGGAGGAGCCACATAAGATGTTTGAAGGACATACTTTGCATTGTCAGAAAGCAGTTGATGGTCCGAAAGCGACTGGTAAGGGGTTTTTTGGACAGGGTGGTGGGCACCCTGGGCAGTTTGGTGGTGGTGCTGGTGGGCATCATCATCCTTCGAAGAAGGGTAAGTTTTCGAATGCAGGTGGTGGACATGGGCATGGTGGTCATATGATGGCACCGGCTGGACCGTCCATGGGGTATAATCCTGGCGGGGTGGCTCCGGCTTTGACACCTGCTTTGGGACAGGCGTTGACTGCGTTGCTTGCTACTCAGGGAGGTCAACTTGGGAATCTTTTAGGACTTGGTGGTCAAGGTGGAATGGCACCAGGTGGGTATGGAAATCAAGGAGGGGGAGGCTATGGTGGTCAAGGTGGGTACCCAAATCAACAAGGAGGTAATAGGCCGCAGGGTGGTCCACCTTATATGGGTCGTGGTCACTAGGTGAGAAATCTATTTTTTCAAATTTTATGTTTGAATTTGTGGTGTTGTGCATTCATGCGTATATTATGTTTTTTGTGTGTGTGTGTGCGTGCGCGCGCGCACTCGCGTGCGCACCTGCTTGTGTGTGTTATCTTTAAGGTGTATTTGTATGGCGGACTACTTCGATGCAGGCCATCTTGGCACCTGTGAAACTTTTTACGTGCGTTTCTTTTATCTTGGTTTAGCTGTTCACATATGCTTGTGTGATTTTTGATCATTTTATATATACATGACATACAAAGTATCTTCTTTAGTTGTGGATACAATTTTTTCATTAACCATTTTTTTTAATTTTTTATTTTTAAGATCGTTTGTCAACTTTCTTAGATGAATCTTTGGTAAGTGTATTATATGTAACAAATTTGTTCTTTAAACTCACGGACTTTGGTTTTTCAGCTTCAGTTGGCAAACTCTTTTCAGGTGGGAATCTTGTTTTTGAATTAGTTTATATAATATACATATTTTTATTCATTGTGCAGATCCCATCATGTTTTAGTTTTTGGACTCATGCTGAATCTTCTCTGAGCAAGTTATGCAAATGAAGTCTTTATTAGCAAAACCTAACCATTTGCCTAAAGAGCAGATTTGTAAACAATATTTCCGTATTTTCAGTCACTTGTTTTCTTGAACTCTTTTTAAACAATGTAGTATTTTGACTTTATTATGTTTTCAAAAAATGTTCGAGTTGGTAGATGTTGCTATGACTTAAACTTTAATAATTTAAGTACTCACTTATGATGATTGTACTTTTAATGTCGTCTATAGTTTTTGTATCATACAAGTTTTGTGATGAGGTTTTCATTATTGTGAGTGCATGTTATTTTGACTTACATCTATCAGCTAGTGTTATTTATGCTTGTGTTTTAGAATGAGCTTGGCATGCAACTGGCATGTGGCATTTGTGCTGCTCATAAGGTCCTCTGCACCGGTGGCTGTTATCAGGTATTTTCCCTGTTACATGACGTCAATAACCATCGCGAGTCGCGGTTTCTTTTAAAAGGGTTTAGTATAACCATATGCTTCACAATTTTTTTATAATTATGTTTGAAAACGCAGGAGCTTTAGGTTGTTTTTTACAGTGTGAATGAAATGGTTTTGAAATTTTCATTTTGGTTCAGACCCTTTATATAAATGACTTTGATCGCTAATGCATTTCTTCACATATTTTGAAGAGAAAGGAAGATAAGTGGAAAGAAATTTTAAAAATTTAGTGTTAACATTTTTTCTAAAGGAAAAGAAGTTGATATATGATTATAATGTAATTTTCATTGCTATTTTTTAAATCCAAATTGGAAAGATCTTATTTTATTTTGTATTCTCTCATTCTATCTTCATTTCAATTATTCTTCTTGCTTTATTTAGAACACTCAGTAACTCAAGTTAATACCCTGTTTACCCTAATCAGTACCCTTCGAACAGTCAGGGTAATTCGATTATTCAAATCAGTCTGTTTACATTCAAATGTGTCAAGTTTGTCATCTTTAATACCTTTTGAAATTTGATTACTGTTTAATATTCTGCCTGAGTGTGTTAACTGATCTTTTTTACTTTTGGAAATGCAAATTACAAACTTTGTTGTTGGTAAAAAGTCCATAAAATAAAGTGATCTGGTATGATGGCTATTTTGTGCAGTACCCTTTTACTAGTTGGTACTTTTAAAAAAACTCTCTTAAAAGTCTTGGTTGTAGTCTTACTTTTAAATGAATGGGCCTCTCACGATGTAATTTTGTTAGTGTGTCGAATTTACTTATTTTCTTTTGAGTGTGTATTAAGTCATCTTTCTAGTTTGTAAATGGAAAAAACAAACTTTGTTGGTGGTGTCCAAAAAGGTGAACTTTTGATCAAGTGTCGCGAAGGCTGTTTTGTGCATGGTTGCTAAAAAGATGATGTGCACATTTTCTATTAACCAAAGTGCGTTTTTTAGAGTTTTGTAGTATATTGGTTGATCAGTTGATCTTAAGCTTACAATGGGTAGGTATGAAATTTCTGTTGATTTACAAAAGGACTTTCTTTTTTATCTGATTTCTTGAGTGGTTAATCTATAGTTGAAAAAGATGCCAGGTTCTTATGGCAGGTTCAAAGCTAATATATAAAATTATCCCTAAAAAGTTTTGGCCATAGGCTTTTTCTGTACACAATAATTACATACTTGGCCTCTTTTCGAACTGAAATTTTGGTATATTTTGTTGAAGAGGGTTTTGTTATGTGATCTTTCTACTTTTGGAAATCTAGAATACAAACTTTGCAGTTGGTGAAAGTTTTAAAACTGGAAGCTGGGTTGATATGAGTAATCACAATGATTCGCACATTTTTTATTAACTTCAGTGTCATTTTTAGGGTCCCGTGGTATAATGGTTGGTCTTAAGCTTACAATGGTGATGAACGATATTGTCTCTTCATTTTTCGATGGTCTCTTCCCTTTTCTAAACAATTTTTTAGTGTGGTTGTTATCTGACCTGAAAAATACTTACTCTACAAGTTTTGGTCGTATCTCACTACGCAATCAATTAAACCGGGAAAGGATTTTCATATACTGTGTCGAAGCTACGTGAATGAGTCTGTGGGTTGGCGGTAACAACCCATAGACACATTAATTTGGAGACTGTGGGTTGTGACTTTAATATGGAGATGCAAGAATCTGCGAAGAAGAGAGGTATGTTTACGTTCTTGTAGCCGCGTTGCTACCTTTCCAATCTGTACACGGTGTGTCTACCAGTGCTGACCATTTCCTATTGTTTCTTTTTATAATTTACTTCGACTAAAGCTTTACCGTGCTCTATTATTTCCAAGTTTTGTCAAAGCTAGTCTTTTAAAATGTTCTCCATTATGTCAAAGTTTTGCCAAAGCTATCTTTATTTTTTTGCTTGGTTTCCTTGTATAATTTGATTTTTGAGTGATGGTGGTGGTTGGTGAATTGGAAATGGACTTCTCATGTTGTGTTTCTCGATCTTACCTAAACTGGTTTATTTGGTAAATGCACCTCTAAGGCCTAAGCCTTACTAGTAAGTATAGAGATTTTGCTTTTGAATAATTATTTGATTGATGATTCCCACTGATTAGTCAGAGGAGAATAATTTTATTCAACCCTTCCCTTTGTATTTCACAACTTCGAACTAACAATAATACGGAGTACTAGATAAACCATTTTTTAAAACCCTTGTGAACTTTTTGTGTTTGATTTCAATAATCTAATGTCGATTTCAGAAAGTCTTTACCCAATTCTTCTAAATTTCTGATTGTCCGATGTTGGACTGCGGAGATCTGATCTTTTAGGGGTGTAGTGTAGATGTCGACGCGTTAATATTAATATGTACAGTACGTTATATGATGTAATAAAATATTTATCACTTTTATGAAGTTTCTGTTTTTTTGCCAAAAAAAAAAAAAGATTTATCACTTAAAATAATACTTTAATGTATGTATATAAATGAAAGGCTTGCTTAGGCATCAAACTTGTTAGTTCTCGATATTAGAAGTTTGAGTTAAAGCTTGCTTACTTGACTTTTCAAAATATGATTTAAGTAGTTTGAGTTAAAGTTTTTTTACTTAACTTTTCAAAATATGTTTTAAGTTTGGGTTTGAGCTTATTATAACTCTGCTTGGATTCAGCATTAATAAGTTGGCCTCGATTTGGGCATCGTGAAATAGCAAGTAGCTCGGATAACACTTAGTTTTTTAGTGTCTTTTTTTTATTGGTGTTCAAGTGATATGTTAAGGTAGCTGAAGAATTGGTTGTGGCATGTGGTGTCATGGGGAGCTCCACTTGATAAGATTTCATGTGGATATTTGCTATTACGCCATACGGCAAGATGGAGTATGAATTTCTATCAAGGCTTTGCTTGTATTGAGAGTGTGAAATTGGGGGTTGCAAGATTAGCAAACTGAATTAGCAAATTTTATTTATGAGGAAGAAATCTACGGCAGTTGTGTTATTTACAAATATTCTTTGTTATATAATACAACTATATAATATATAATATAAATATATTAATAAAGAAATAGATATGTGTATACAATATTATTGATAAAAAAATTACTCGGCAATAGTATCAAGGATTTTATTAATGACAATCCTAATGACTGTTGATTTGAACATGCTTAATTTGCTTGTAAATTCAAAAAAGTCAACCAACTTTCTGCAAATAACTTCTTAGAACTGTCAATGTTGTTAACATGTTATGCATACTATTAATTCTTAATGATATTAATATATACTACGTAGTTTCTATTGATATATATATATAATGACTTAATGCACAGTTTTTAGAGTTGTCATTAGAAAAATTCTAATATTAAATAGCATATACGCATATTAAATAATACTAAAATGTTATGTGGAACTGAAATCAAATTTTATTAAGACTCTGTATGTGAGTAGTAATTTTAAATGAAACAAATTTCATTAACATTGTAGTAATAAGAGTTTTACAAGACTTTAAAAAGTTTACTTTTAAATTTGAAGCGACATTTTTTTTGAAAATATAACAAACTCGTATAGTAACGAGAATGTAAAAGGAAAAAAAAAAAAACGAATTCCATCGAAACACAAATCGAAAGGTTCGAACCTAGAAAGCGTAACTAGCCAAACTAAAAACTATTTATTACCGAGTCTCCAAATAACAAAAAATTCATCCGAACCAATCAACTAACAACTATATCGACAAGGAACCAAACCAAAAAACTCAACGAAATAAAACAACTCACAAATCCCCTTAGCTAACAACCTTCATCTTTCCGTCAGTGGTCTCCCGGTCGATTCTTTTACCATTCCGGTTAACGATCCTATAAGTCAAAACATCTGATAAACCGTCACCGACTAGGATAGCTTTAGATGGGATGGTGATTCCACGATCTTCCAAATCTTGAAAGAAACCTCTCGTAACCGGTTGATGGTGACATTTTAGATGGATTAGTTCTCTATAAATTGATAGTATTTGAGATGACTGTCAAATGGTGTACCACGAACAATGTTGAAAATGATTGAATTCGTATTTAACCAATGTTTACAAATGCTGCCTTGATGAGTTTTTTTTTCCAACCGATGATTACTTTTAAATGGCATTTATTCTCTCGGTGGTGGTGTTAAGATTTTATATAAAATACATGTACTGGTACAATGTAAGGGTTCGAGTACAATTAAATTAGATCAGATAAATTTCTATATCAGTACAAAGTTATAAAATGAATATAGAAATGGTAAAGCAAAGTTACGAGATACAAATTGAGAACACAATTTTTCATTACTTTTAAATGACATTTGTTCTCTCGGTGCTGTTAGAATTTTGTGTAAAATACATATACTAGTACAATTTAAGGGTCCGAGTATAATTAAATAGGATCGGATAGATTTCTATATCAATACAAAGTAATGAGATTACATATAGAAATAGTAAAGCAAAGCAAAGTTACGAGATGCAAATTAATAACACAATTTTTAAAATGCACTCGAGATCTTTAAACACGCCTTTAATATTACATTAATGATATTTTATAAGGTTGAGAGAGAAGTGTGTGTGCTTCATATCTCTCGGTTGGGTACCTTTTATAGACGAATTCGAATGGTGTATTACATCGAATATTATGACACCATAATTATAAAAGCATACATGACCTGACTCAGGTATATCATCTGCATTCTTGTATTGACATATTGGTACATTACTACACATTATTACACACCAATTATTTCAACCCCAATGATTAATATTAAAGTACTCCACCACACTTCACGAGAATGCTTTAATAATTATGGTGTCATAACATCGATGAAATACACAATTTGAATTGGTCTACAAAAGATACCCACTCAAGAGGTATGAAGCACATACACTTCTCTCTTAACCTTGTAAAAAAATATCATTAATGCAATATTAAATGTTTAAATGAGCAATTTGTATTTGCTCTTTATTCCTAGAACTCGAAAGAGAACAAGATTCTCAATAAGACAAAGAGGTGTTCCAAGACAACTTTAATCTCAAGAATAGATAGATGTCATAAAAAGATGGTACAAATACGCTTTATCTCAATAAACGCTCTAGTAATTTAGATGAGCAAATGCGTTATACACCCATTGCCAAGTTTACAATTTGATAAGAGCACAAGGTATCCGTAGTTCATAGGGTCCATTTCGGTGTTCAAAATAGACCTCGAAATTATGACTGTGATATAAGTGGAGGTGTCCAAAGTGTCCATTTTGATATCCAATTTCATATTTTATGATTTATTTTTATTTTTTAATATCTTTTTATTATTAATTATTATTTTTATTTTTATTGGTTGTGGAAAATAAAAAACTTTTCATTAATAAATATTTAAAACCTTTTCATTAATAAATATTTACAGTATTTTTACAACAAAATATAAATATAAAATGTTGTTTTATTAAAAACTGAAATATGGAAACAAGTGGGGACCACCATACCAAACACATTGCCTTTTTATCTTCTTCTTCCTTTATCACTTCTAAAACCCATTAAAACTTCAATTTTTTTTATTTCAATTTTTTCTTTCAAAATTCATATTATGAAAAAAAGAAAAGAAAAAGTATAAAAAAAACAGTTCCAACGACTACAAATTTGAATTTTGAACCCCACTAAAACCATTGTCTGTGGCTCAACCCTAGAAACCAACGGCGGAATCGACGTCGTGCCAGTGTCGACTGATGGCGGAATCGACACCGTGCCGGTGTCGACCGGCGGTCGATCGCGGCGCCGGTAGGTGATGGACAAAGGCAAAAGACTGGGGACACCCAGTGCTCTAAATTTAAGTTGTATAGTTAGCAAAATTCAAGTTGTATAGTTAGCAAATCCAAAAACTTCAACGGCTTACAAGCCTACCATACTAAAATTGATCATATTTATCAAAATCTTTAGATAAATAAAATAAAAAATCCAGCATTATAATCAAGATCCCTGTAACAAAAGCTTTCCGATATCTTCAATAGCAAGTTATGTCACTACTAGGGATGTATATGAAACTGAATCCACATATTTCCTACATTTTTTTCTTTTTAAATATCCTGCTGTATAACTTGTTGACATTCTTACTCGTGAGCTAAAAGCTCGGAGAAATGCAATTGTTACATTGTACAAAAAAGAGAATTACAAAATGTGTAATCTGCTCAGTGCTCAGTATGTGGGTATCGAAGAATCAGCCTTGAGTGCGTATGCATGGATTCCGCCAGCAACGTTGTATATTTTTCTAAACCCCTGTGTCATAGACATTCAGACCATGATTAGTAAAATATAAAGGATTTATCAGTAGAAGCATAACATAATAAAGAGATGATCTAGTAAGTTGTGACTTGGTGTTTATGATAATGTAATTTCTAACGGTCACCAAACTTAATTGGACAGAAGAGATAAATATATATCATTAGATTGGCTTAAGTTATGTAAAATTATAACAACTATAGTTTGGATACAGACAGATAGAGGTGAGGAAACTATAGAAATCACAATGTTACCTGTGTCTGCAACCATTTGGCTACTTGCAATGACCGCATTCCATGATGACACTAAAAAACCACACAAGTGACGATCAGTAATACAGAGACAAATGTGTCGTGGAACACATAAAAATATGTACTTGTGTTGCTGCCAAAGGACTCGGACGGGAAGTTCTATAAAAATATATTTCACATCCAAAACAAATTATTGTTAAAATAAAGGGGATCTTAAATGAATCTTTTCTGCATGACACACCTAAAATCTTCGAGAATTATAACAAAGTGCCGTTAACCACCCTTGTCTTCTACAAAAAGGGGAAATTAGACCCATTACTCAGTTTTAATATGGGCTGATTTAGGTTATATGTCCTATCCAGAGGGTAAAAAAATGTAAGACTTGGCCAAAAATGGGAATTTCATATTTTTGATCAAAACAACTATTGCTAGAAGTACCACCCTCCTCCTAATAAATTAAAATTAGTATTAAGAAGTTGAGTATCATTTAATAGCAGTCATTGTATTTATATGATCAAATAGATAAGATACATACCAAAACGTAAGTATCCTTTTGAGGATCTAGTTTGGTAGTGATTTCTGGTCCCCAGCTTCCAAACTGCTGCAGAGGAAGAACTTGAAATCCCGATAGAGAGGCTCGCTCCCTGTTTAACAATACATTCTTCTATTTTATTAATGAAATGTAGATTTTTTAATATGAATAGTTTAGGTCTAATTTTAAGTCCATTTTGTAGGAACAATTGAGTAGAAAACTCTTTATTCTTATCCATAAAGATGGATGGTTCTTCTGTTACAAGTGTGAACGATATAACGAAACTCGTATAGTTCATGTGAATCTTTTGATAACCATTAGGAAATGAAAGATGGACTTACACTTCGTGTGGTTCTCGAACATCAATAAATTGAGCATCTTCAAGGAACTCGGGATCTTGCAGTTTTGCGTGAAGCTCTTCAGGTTGAATGTCTTCGAGTAATGATTCTTCCCTGTAATTAAGTTTAAGTAAAATCCAAAACCCGTCTGAGGTAAACAATGCAAGCTCAAAGGAGAATAGAATACAATACCATACAAGAAGATTAAATAACAGAGTAACGTATACCTCTCTGACAGAACTTGCAATAAATGCAATCCAAATTGAGTTTTACATTTAACCACTTTGTTCAATGGAGCGTTAAATGCAGCTTCCTCAAACTCTGGCACCTACAACAATTCACCATGTAACAGAGGACCAATTAATATCATATAAATGGGTAAAAAAATAAGTAACTGCAAAAAAGTGGGCCAAGTGGTCCAAAATTTGCCTAAAGTGTGCATTAAGATGTTAATAAACTCCAAACATTTTGATAACCAATGTTAGATTCCCTAACAATATAGCTTTTAGAATAAATTTACAACATAACCATTCATATAACTAAACAAAGGCCAAAAGCGTTGACTGGCTAGCCCAACGGAGCGGCACCAGTATTGACCTATTAATCCTATTATAACGGCATAACCCATTACAAGCCAGCACAGCCCGCCTGCCTGTTCTGCTATCGCTAGAATGGTCGAATGTATAACACACAGGTCAAAAATGAGGTTCATACCATTTGCCCCTTTTTCACCCAACCAAGCATGCCGCCTTCTGCCTTGGATGGACAAATTGAGTATTCCACTGCCAAGTCGCTTAAATCCTCCCCTGTAGGTAAAAAAGGAGAGTTTTGACGATTAGCTTTCAATTAACTTGCATCCATATATTAATCCACCCCCCCCCCCCCCCCCCCCCCCCCCCCCCCCCAAAAACAAAAAAAAAAAAAAAAAACTCGCATCCGTATACTTCGGGATATAAAAATGATAATAGACAAAGTTATCAGATAAAGATAGAGATTGAAGTGTAAGTCAGACATGAAAATATACATCAACACTACAACTAACCTCGTATAATTCTCTTCTGTAGGTCATACAAAAGTTCACTATCCTCCTCTTTCACGAGTAAGTGCTGCACCAACAGTTCTCTACCCACGTCATGAGTATTTTCAGTACTATACGATGCTGATAAGATCATAAGAAGAATAACATATAGTAAATATTTAATGTTGGAAGTAGAAAGTTTATTAGTTCGATTACAACAAAATAAAAAACAAGCAAGAGTTTATTATACACACAAGGTGTCATCATGATATGGTGGTATATCATTGTGCTCCACTACCTGGTTGTAAAAAATCTTGTTAAGAGGTATAAAAAAAGACACACATATACCTATACACACATATATTCCATTATTTTTGTACTAATAACATTGATTGTTTTAATAGTGTCTAAGCTTAATATTTCAAGTGGTTACTGCTAAGCACCGTTAAACTGTTTGAATATCTGCTGCTGCCAGTTTAGTTTATTTCAGATGAAAAAAAAAAAAAAAAACTGTTTGTTAGGCCAGTGGAGTGGTGCTAGACTATCCATAGTCCAAAATTTTAATTTGAAGTACTTAAGATAAAATTAGGCACTCGGCGAATTAATATTCCAATTCATATATTCATACAAAATATGTATAAACAAATAGATATAGAAAGAAGACATACACAAGAATGGTACCTGAAGAAGCTCTTGGCATCATGTGCAAGACTCTTTTAAAATTAGAAAAAGATGAAGACTTTGTGGAAGAAATTAGGGTTTGGGATATGAGGGGTGGAGCATATGTTCTATAAGAAGAAACTGAAGATGAAGATGAAGATGAAAATGGAAGAGAAACTGTGAGAGCAGAAATTGAGGTAATAGCTGCTGGTGAAGAAGCTGCTATTATAATTGATGGTATGCTACAACAGCAAGATGATGAAGCTCTCAACATTCTTATTTTAAATTTGGGGTTTAGGGTTTACTTTTTAATTTCAATTTGCAGAAGATTTGGGGAGAATGTGATTCCAAGGATTGCAAGTTTAAGTGCAGAAGATTTACTAATGTGCAGGTTACACCCTCTAACTTTCAATGTATACCGTTGTGAAATGTAACCAGTGGTTCACAAAGTTAGGGTCTTTATATTCATTTCACTTGGAATGAAATTGAATGACATAATTTAGCACTAGACTAGATATTGAACTTTTAAGTATCAACCATAATCTGACAAATGATATATATGACAGAAAAGTTGATAACCGGCAACTTCGACCGGTTCACAATTGACTGCTAATTTCATAATGTGGGGCATACCTGACTCACTCAGCGAATCAATGGTTGTAGCGATGATTATGACAAATGATATTGAACAACAAGAAAAGGTTGTGACTATGATTGTGACAAATGATATTAAACGACAAGAAAAGTGTATTGAACTATTTTTTACTTAAATGTGCGCGGCCTATCCAGGTATCTGTGAGTATGTTTAGGACCTTTTTTCTGGTCACCCCATGATATGCAGTGAGATTTAAACCGAAAATCTCTAGAGAATAACTTATAACCCCAACCACATGACTATACTATAATGTTTGATATTATATCAAATAATTAAGTTATTTTATTTATTCATAATATAAAAAGTTAATACAATTATTTCACATTATTTTGGATGTTCTTTAGAGCACAGTGAGTGGACAGCGTTTTTCACCGTCGACGAAATCCGACGTCGGGGACGTCGACCACCTCCACGACGTCGAGGACCGCCGTTTTCAGCTACCATCGCCCCATTGATGCTGAACAATCAACCTTTTTTGTTTCTTTTTCCTTTTTCCTTTTATTTTCTTTGCTTACTTTTTTATTTTTGTTCTTGTTTTTGCAGGTGCAGGAAGAAGACGAGCGATGTATACTGAGTATTTTAGGTTAAAAAGTAGGCTAAAAATTTTCAAAAATGGGCCGATTATTTTAAAAAAGTTGGGTTAAATTTCTTTTATATATTTGTTATTAAATAAATTAAATAATAGATAAAATAATAAAATAATTTTTATTGAATGAAATATAATAATTGAATAAAATATAATAAAAACATTAAAAATAATTAAATAATAAATTAGAGACTGAAATTGAACACTGAACGATTTCTCATGTTTTGACTTCAGTGTTAAATGTATTGGAAGACACTGCAATTGAACCGAGTTTGGTGTCCCGACACTCTGTGCTCTTAGAATGACTTAAACGAGTTATTATCTTTCCAAATCAAATTCATAATTTTAGAATTCAGATTTGAACCATGGGCTAATTATTTTACTAAAGATGATCTTAAATTCCATAAAATGCAACTTTTATAATTTCAGAAATAAAACAAAAACACTATATACTTGCACAATCTAATATTCCCAAATCAGATATATTATTTAATGTGTTTGTATAAAATCTTACCTATGGTTTTTCTACTTATTTTATCTTGGTTGTTGCAAACACCTATGAATCATGCATATACACTAACATAAGATCAAAGTAAAGAACAAGAAGCAGATTTCTAAAATATACCAATAAAACTGTTTTAAAGTCCTCCCTGGAGACAATTCTTGTATTGGCAGAACTATATTGACCATAGAAGGTATAACTATATAAACAACAAACTCGTAAGAAGTAAATTAAAAACTATTTCATCGAAACCATACAAAATCTGAAGTAAAAACACATCAAAAGGAGGAGAGGAATATATGACACATAAAACACTGATTAAGTGATTGTGTCAAAAAAGGCACAATATTCATTACATTATCGAATAGCAGGAATATATGATCATGGCACATAACAGTTTATGACGAACAGATATACTACCATATGTCCATATCCACTACACCTGACAAAACAAATCATTTTTTTCTGGACACCAAATGAGAAGGAAATGGAAGACGCAAAACGAAAATTCCAAATAAATAAAAAAAGAAAAGAAAAAAAATAGCGAGACTACATAAATCATCTATACTCCAAAAAAGAACAAGGGATATACACATGGAGAGCTTCAGGCGATTAAGTTGTTTTAGCGAGGGGACGACGGTTTATACATAAAATCTTGTGAAGATGTCCCATAGTTAAAATCAAGGTTATGAAGTTGTTCCATAAGTTGAGAACGTCGTTCCTTGAAGAAATCGAGACGGGTTGTTAACTCTACCAAAGTTGAAGATGCAGCTGACGGGTGCCGTGGATAATCACCAACCTATTAAAAATACACACCTTCAGGATCACAATATATGTGCTGTTCTATATTTTATTTTTGTTCTTGAAAAACATAAAAATTCGCTCAAACTGATTTATAAACCAGATGCCACCTCGTTGGTATAACTAACCTCAGTTAGTTTGTATGAAGTATAAGAACTAACCTCGGTTGGTCTGGAAGAAGATGGGAGGCTTGCAGAATCAACGGCCCCAAAATCATCGATGGATAGACTTGTAGACGCCTCTGTACTTCTAGAGTCACTCAAGCTTGCCGAGTCTAAGATCGGCTGCTTGCGTGTAGGTTGCCGACTACTGTTACCAGAATTTAACGTTTGTCCTTTATTGTTTCTCAGCTCCGTTCCCAGTGAATTTTCCTGTATATAGAATTATAAAAAAATTAAATTAACCAAATAACAGCATTAAAGAAAAGTAAATTATCTTTGTGTCCAAATAATTAGATCCAGGGGAATTCAAAGTGGTGAGATTGATCATTTAGTAGATAATAAATAAAAAACAAAATTCCTTTTGTTCAGTTTTTTAATCATCTGATTCATAGAAAATGAAATGTGTCATGGAAATTGTCTCTTGAAGATTGCTAACTATATTCAATTAGTACTATCTGATACGTCATTTTTGAATATCTTATTTTGCACTTCAGTCAACCGCTTTAGAAACATAACAGAAGACGTATAAACAATTAAACATTAAGCACAATTACTAATTAAGCATAACACTGTAGCTGTTTGTTACCTCCGTTCTTTGTTTCCTTTCATGGTTGATAAAAGCAAGTGTAGTATCAAAATCTTGCTGAAAAAATCTCCTGTTCAAGACAAAAACATAGATCATAAGAACAGGTATCGTGTATTGACCGAACTGGAACATGACTATGTAAAGAACTAAAATAGTCATCTACCCCGTAATTTACATCAAATACATTTCTTAAAAGCCATGCATATGTACTTGTTTTTCATTCCATCATACAAGAAAAGCATGAATATCATGATTGGAGGTGGAAATTTCGACTCATTTACCTATTACTGGATTGATTAGGATCATGTTAAATCTAAAACGGGTCAAAAGTCACCCAATATGAACTTGTAAAAAAACCACCTAAATAGTTTTTATTCAGAAACTAAACTATTATTGAAATAATAAAAGTATTGTAGTAGTCATATTTGACATGCTAACTGCTTATAAAAATATAAAGATGTTGAACAAACATGTTTTTAGTTAACCTGGCCTGCCCCATTTTTAACCATACAAAATTACTTGTGTTGACAATTTACTCACGGTTGAGAATTATGGTTATGGACATGTTGGTATCTGTCAGGAGCATTGGAGATAGCACCATAATGATGCTGGCGTTGTTGATTGAGTTGATGATGCAACTCTGCAACCTTTTGCTTCAATCTTGCCACATCAGCTTCAGCAAGAGCAATCTCCTCCAGCTCAGCCCTTGTCTTCATTCATATTCATAAACAAAACTATTAGAAAATGGCCACAAAGATTGTTTTATTACTTATATTTGATAAAGAAGAACAAGAGAAGAGTATAA
Source organism: Rutidosis leptorrhynchoides (assembly GCF_046630445.1). Classification (NCBI taxonomy): domain Eukaryota; kingdom Viridiplantae; phylum Streptophyta; class Magnoliopsida; order Asterales; family Asteraceae; genus Rutidosis; species Rutidosis leptorrhynchoides. The sequence goes on from NC_092333.1 coordinate 50,422,656, forward strand.
CCTTTGAATCCATATTGCGTGATCCAGAAACCTGTCCTGAAGACATACTTAGCCCAACTTCTAAAGCAGCCCGTAAATCTCTCTCGGCTTGTAACTGCTCCTGAAGTCTTGAAACCTAAGAAAACGATCAAGTGATTTTAGGACAAGTTCGATTTAACATTAGAGGTGGCATTTCAATCCATAACCTAAGAAAGGGTCAATGTAGATTTATGTTATCTCCAACGGTCAATATGAACATTTCAGAATCCTGGCTAAAAATGAGATAACTAAAACAGGACAGTATTCGGCCAGAGTGATATATATACTCTCACAACCTCCTGGATAAATCTATTAAAAACGAGTTATTTAATTATTTTAATGGTATGATTTGTGTAATCACATTTAGTATACTCATTACAACAACAACAACAACAACAACAACAACAAAACCCAATCACACATAAGTAGTATACTTATTACTTATTGTGCATAAAAGAAAATAATCATCAAGTGAACAAAACAAACCCAACTGAAACGTTTGTACCACTTTGACCCATTACCCAGCTCGTCCATCGTTTCACCTCAGGTTAACATACACATAGAAAAAATATGAAATATAGATTGCATTCAACTTTGAAAAGGAGAGTATACATCTTGCTCAAGCGCCAACCGACGTTCATGCAGTGCTTGCTTCCTTCTTTCCAGGCTAGCTTGAAGTATTGCGTTCCCTCTAGCCTATTATTTACAAAATTTATATACCATCAGCATAATCGTCATAATTGCATGACATCCACACAAAAAACAACTTAATATCTAAAATCACCTCTTTTGCTATTCTTTGCTTCAAGTCATTTTTGGTTAGCTCGAGCCTTTGTATAGCAAGTCTGGAAACATATAATATTATGATCATGCATACGAGATCCAAAAAAATAAATAACAATTATTTGAACCAAAGTTGATATGATTGTAAACCAATACCACACTATATTACAATTAAAAGATAATGCACACATATAACAGCTATTATAACAACTAATTGGAAAATAGAAGTTTATAGCCTTACTCTTCTTCTCCTGACGAATCAACTGATTCCACCGATGGACTCTTCCTTCCCTATTAAATTACAATAGCAGAAACAGTCATCAGGCCCCTAAGTTTATTATTTCAGCATTCAGATAACATTTTTCTAACATGCAATAATATAAAAAAAATCAATACACTAAGTTTATATTAGTTCAAACAAGACTTACGTTTTTGCGTCCCCAAAATGTGGAACGCTTTGTATTACTATTGGAGCCTGCATACTTGCTAGCTGGAGTCTCAGTTGATGACTTGGCAGCAGATAGTCCCCCTTGATCCATAGATGAAATCATTGTCCCTACCGATCGATGAGACTCGCTTCTCGACAATATACCGTGAGTGCCCATCTCGTGTCCCGTTTCCTTGTATCGATGAGTTTGTCCCTCGTTAAAATGCGAATTAGAATTTTCAACACGGTGAGACTCCAATAGATTAGAATTTGGTTGTGGGTTAACATTGTTCCTTGGAGATAAAACTTCTGATTCATCAGCTCCATACGCCTAAAGTCAAAAAAGGTATGCTTCCCATCAGTAAATCGCCAATATCGGAAGCTCATGGATAAATAAATAAAATAATGACAATAGGCAACCATTTAAAGTACAGGGAGAGTAACTAAAAACCTTGTAGTCGTAGAGATCACTGCAAGCATACCCACTACTTTCACTCAACTTTCCACTGAGTACGCGCTCGGGATCCTCGTCGGTTTCATGATCGCCGTCGTTTTCAGCATCATGGTAACCATTTTCCTTGCTTTCTATATTTTCATCATCCATTGAATCTTCACTATAACTATTACCCAACCGAGAATCTGCTGACATGCAGCTTTTGAGCATAGCGTCATCCTGAGAAAAGGACGAACCACCATAACTTTAACTCTGCAGTTACAGACTTTTTACCGAGAACAATATAGTGACAAAAACAAAAAACAGCTTACGTCGAAGATATTGTCATACTCCTCAAGTAGAGTTGTTATAATAGCTTGAGCATTATTAGCAGCGTTTGCAGCAGCAAGTAACTGTGCAGAATTGTCACCGTTATTATCGAAATCGTCCTCCAATTCGCATTCACCGGCTAGAAGAGGGCGCAAGAGTAATGGCGCCATACAAGCAGCAACCGCTGATGGAGTCATTCGATTTTCGAAAGTATGCGAAGAAATAGTGTGCATCATCTTCAGGATCCTGCAGGTGAAATTTTATATACATGATAACGTTATTAATTAAAAACTTGATTAAAAAAAATTGCCAGTAATAGTCACTGAAGAAGATAACAGGTTATTGACACAGAAGATAACACCGTTTGTTGAAGATGTAGTAAATACACTTCAATAAAATCAGAATAGATCTTTACTCAAACATACAAAACAGAAATAGCAAGAGGACATCAAATGATTTTTTACAAAAAGAGCTATCAAACATAAAATAGAGAGTAAGAAAAGGAAAAACTTACCGTTGTAACAAACGCCTATTAGGTTCAGGAAATGTTTCCGAAATTGCAGCACGCATGGCATTTACTCGAGCTTCCTTGCGATCAATTCCTTGTTCAACCAACACAAAGAAAACAAAATCAGCATAAATATACCAAATGTATGTATGTGTGCAATTATGTATGATGACATATGTGAGAAATTAAGTGCAGTACCAAGCAACAAATGTACACATCAGTGACTCAGACCAACTCTTAGTGATGCTAATTTTATTTTTTAGTAGCATTTTCAATCGAACAGATTTATAAAATCATGCAAGATACATGAGATTTTTGTGATATTTTAGCAACAAAGAAAACTAAATACATTGATCCTAGAAGAAAGCGGGGAGAGATGAACTCACTATGTGCTTCCAGTAACGCAGTGCAGCATGATGCAGGAACAGGGGAAGAAGGTAGCTCTCGAAGAACATGCTGCAGATGAAAAGGCGTCAGTAATTGATAACCAAGCCATGATATAAAGCTTAATCTTTTTCTTGTATATGTTTTCCTTATTAATTACATTGATCCAATAACAGCCATGATATAAAGCTTAATCATTTTCCCGTACTTTTTCCTATTTATTTATATCGATCTAACAAGGGGAACCATGGTATAAAGCTTCAGATTTCCCCTTTTTCTTTTTCTCAAAAAATTTAAATTTGTCTTGATTTAAATCATGCATGCACCTTGACACAGTCACCAACGACATGAGCATCCTCATCAGAAGAAAATTCAGTCTTCCCTGAAATATATATAGAGCAAACTTTAGTATTCTTGCAAAATGGTTGTTGTAGACAACTGACTTAATAGTAGCTCCTGGCATCATGATTGAGTAATAATTAATGAATTTTGTTTACCTGTTTCATAGTCCTGAACTCTACGATCTACTTCCTCGACATCTGCAGACTGTCTCAAGATTCCTTCCACTTTGGTTCCTATAAATATCAAACTTATAGAATATTTATTTATCACTAAAGATTTCGAAGGAGTTTCGTCGTATTTAGATAGAAATTTACCATGCTTCTCAAGGAATCTAAGAGCTTTTTCTAGGAAAGATGGGCCTCCATCAATGTCTTCGAGTGCTAGCAATATTGGACGACCAACAACTAAAGATTTGATGGGTCGTTTATCCCTCCCTACATAAAAATATATAAAATAAAAAATAATAATTCCGCTGACAAATTAAAATTAATTGACCAATAAATGGTTTAAAAGCATGCAGTGAAAACGAAAATTAAAGTTCACAAACATTGATGAAATGGTCCTTCAATTGAATCGGTAGTATCATTGCGAAAGATCCCGTTATGTCCCATAACAAGAGCTGCACTTGGTGCTTGAGCAAGAGCAAGTTCCAAAGCTGTCTTCCATTCATACAAATCCTCTGATGTCTCAGCCTGCAATTTTATGTACAAGTAAATACAAGGGAAAAAAAAAATCTAAAATGAAGATCCACATATGCCATCTATGCAGATGAGCAACCAAAGAATAACTTGAATTGGTCACGCAAATACCTTAAGAGTAAATGCACGCCCATCACGCCCATCGGGGAACAGAACAGTTAACAGCTTTTTGTCCTCTCTTACAACGACACTACAAAGTACAATCAAGACAAATATTTGCGCGACAAATAATATTTAAAATTACTTAAAAACATCAGAACCATCATTACCTTCCTGAATTATTCAAGTCAATCCCGCCCAATGTCAGATTTACTTCACCGCCTCTCTGAGGAATTGCACTCTGTATAATCAATTATACACCACAAATTTAATAAAAGAAGGAACCATAAGTGAAAATCTTCAAAACAAAATAAAATAAAGTCAAATCTATTGCATCCTGATAATTCTGTCAGGTTCTAATACAATCAATGAAATATTGGTCACCAGTCAAGGTTATGAATTACAGGGAATACTAATTTACAGTACGGCTTGACCATTCAATGATTGGACTTAACATAGCATGTCTATTTGTGTGACTTGGGTTGACAAGACTGGATGAGATATTAGGCTTAGAAGTGACAAAGTTGGAGGGTTAGGTAGAGGGTCAAAATGGGTCAGGTTGGAGAAACAAGTTTTTATCCAAAAACTTCTCACTTATACAAAAATAAATTGTGTGTATACACTTGATTATATCAATAAAAGTAGAGGTTTTTTAATTATATTATTTTGTAGTTTACCTGTTAAAGATATAACTTAACCTGTATCAACCCATTCGTAAGTAAACGGATCGAGGTTACCAGTATAAGCTGATAATATTAGTACACCTAAGCTATTCAACGGATGGAACAACTATTCAAGTTGTTTCTCCCGTGTTCATGTATTTCCACTGGAGCCAATTGATAGCTCTTAGCTAGTCAAGTTGTCCCACCCGAGAGACAATATTTATGTAAATATATATATATATATATATATATATATATATATATATATATATATATATATATATATATATATATATAAAGACCAAATTTTATAATAAATTACATATATATAGAAATAGTGGTCACAATATGACAATTGTTTCCGAATTCAGAAGATATGTTACATTTAATTTCAGCTGTTGTCGCTTAGTGGTACAAAATGAGTCAAAATGGTAGTGAACAATTCACCAAGCTACGGGAGATCAACATATAACATGAATAAACTATCATTATGAACTTCTTAATAGTGTGCACTGTACATCCTTTTATTTCGTAATGTTAAGCTAAATAAGGATAGCATGGCATATGAATCAGACGGAGACAGTATTAATAAAAGACCTAGTCGGCATTCTTAAAATATATATACTGAAAAGATCACTAACGGGATCATTTTTAAAGAACACCAAAGATGTGCGTGTGAGAATAAACCATCGCTTCTTCCATGACTTCCAACCTAACCCTGTGGCAGCAAAAGAGTTGGTGTGAAAACAGACAATAAGACCGAGTAAATATAAAAAGATATACATATAAGGCCCAAACTAATATAATTACATAAAGTGGCACATGTATCCTTATGCAACATAAGCTTAATTTTCTGTTGATAAAACTAAACAGTCTTCTTAGATAATAAATTAACCAGAGAGAACAGACAAATGAATATTCATGTATAGGCATATGAACTTGCAAATAAATAAATTTTGACCAATAATTTTAACAGGTCCATAAAATCACACATTTACAGATAAGTAATCGGCCTGTTTTAGCAACCTTCAATATCAACAAAGCTAATATATCATAAATATATAGAGGATTCAAAAGCTTTCTAACTTTTCAAATATCTAGTCAACCCTAGAATTAAAGCTCTTGGATCTTGAGGAGCCCACCATACCCTAAAAATATCTGGATATTATACACTACAGCTCAGAACCCATCAAATGTGCTGTGCTTGCACTTTGCATCCTTCATACATGGGGCTTCACTACCTATAGCTCTCCTGTTTGTCTTGGACATAATTCTCAATTCACTAACTAATTTTTTATTGTGGTAATTTCGGTCAGAAGATAAATATATAACATAGAATTAGTTACAAGCGTCTACCTAAGTTACTGTTTTAACTATAAACAAGTTATTATAATTTTTTCAAAATGGCAAAAAATCATATAGTGAAACTGTGAAAGCCCAACTAATGGTCGAGACTCGCGATCAACCTCAATTAAGTTGATCATTGAAGTTCTCACCTAGCCATACTATCTTGGACATCAACAAATATGGGAGCATACCTAATGGCTAATACAGAGGCACACATCCAACGTTATATTAATCTGGTGACGTGTCCAGAAACTAAAATTACACACAAAAAATACATATACCTCCAGATTCCACAAACACCAAAATAAAGGAAACATGAAGTAGCATGATTCTTAAAAGATGCGGTTATTCATAAAATTATAACAGTGTTGCATGGAATGTATTTTAGATCATACATCATATGTTTAAAAAAAGGTCAATCCTTAGTTACCAGTGCAATAACTATATGTAGCAGATCAATGCACAAACTCAAACATACCCATTGAACATTAACCAAACAGCTTGTACTCACAAATTGATACAAAAGGAACAACTTTACTCACCTTTTGAAGATATAAACAACGGCCCACTTTTAAAAACCTGTAAATAATTCCACAAATCATAGAAAAGTTACAAACTTTACAACCACAAATACATCATCCATTGATCCCAATCTAATTACAACATATATCATTATCATATAAATACTAAAACAAAAATAAATATAATTTAAGTTATTTGTAATTACAGAACACTACATTTTTCATAAGGGGTTTAACACTTTCTTATACAAATTAAACCTACATTATACTAAAACCCAAACCCAAATCAAAACCCTAGTTAAATTCGAATTAGGGAACGTATACATAAACAAAAAGATCAATTTAATCGATGAACAAAACAAAAAGATCAATTTAATCGATGAACAAAACAAACGAACCGTATTTGTAGCTCCAATTCTGGGACGCTCAAACGGCGTCAATGAGGCAGACATACTTGTAAAACAACTACATTAAAGAAATTAAACAATTTACGAAGTGGGTATGAATAATCATCCAAAAGAAGCAAGACCCAGATCGAAAAATGTAAACTTGAAGGGAGGCGAGATCCAATTAAAGTAGGGTTTCAAATAGAAGACGATGAAAAAAGCAACAAACTTGTTTTGTTACTGGTGTGTATGTAAATGTATATATGTATGTATAAATGAAAATGTAAGATTAGGTAATAGTGGTTGCTTTTCACCTACTTTTGGATGTGTAATAGATTAATGTGTTGTGTGTGTGTGTGTGTGTGTGTGTGTGTTGTGTGTTGATGAAAAGCAAGAGGGAAAGAGATGAAAGCCAAGTCAAGTTGTGGGTGGAATTTGGTTTTTTATGGGGAGACTATTTCACCCGTGATTCTTGGGCACCCAGGTAATACTTACTGCTGTTATATTGTGATTGTGTTTTACAAATTACTGAGTTACCGAGTACCATTAATCATTATTCATTCATTCATCAATTTTTTTAACATTCACAGCCTAACCAAAAAAAAATTCACCGGAAGATAAAAAAATTCAAAAGTGTAGCAATTTTTTTCACAAAAATATGGAAGATTTTGAACATAATATGAAGATTTTTGGTAAAACATATAGACTTTTGGACAAAATATAAATACTTTTGGCAAAAAAAATCCATCGACGGCAAATAAAAAAAAATCCATAATTTTTGCACTAAAAATTTCAAATCCATTGGGGGCGGGTGCCCCCTGGTCCCCAACTAGTTTTGCCCCTGCATCCACATACACATCGACATTCACATCCACTGTATAATAATACTGAGTACTAGTTGAAAGACCGGTTAACTCATGAATTTGTTGAAAAAAATTCTTTAAATAATACACGCTTAGTTACTATTACAATCGTTGTTATAGAGATACATGATTTAATATGAGAGAAACTGTTGGTCTAAACAAATTTCTAATAAAAAAATTCAATATAAATAAGATATCTCTATTATTATTTAAAAAGTCAAATTATAAACAAGATATAGATATTCTCCATGTGTTTAAAAACCCAACAGCATTAGGCCAAAAATATATACCCTGATAGAGGAGTTTGTAAAGAATCATTGGCTCAAAAAAAAGTATAATGTAGATTATTGTTGAACTTAAGAGAGTGAAAACGTTAGAAATATTGTAGATTATTGTGAACTTTATACTGTAAAATAATATATATATCAAGCAGGATGTAATTAAAAATAAGTAACTGTATATCGAATTATACTGTAAAATAATTTTTGCTAAAAGATGATGATAAAAGATAGATTGAGAATAGAACAAATCAAACATGATCAAAGATAAAAATCTGAATATAAATCCATTTTAATATAATAAAACTTCTACAATTGTGATGAATTCATGTTCTTATATCTGATTTTATTTTAATACAAAAAATCTAATATCAATTTAATTTACATTTATTTAACGAATATAATAAAACTTTTAACATATATGAACATAGATAATAATACTTTATTTTTGTGGTGGATTAGTTCCTTTTCATAAGATTAATATCATCTGCTTAAAGAATAAAAGTATAATTGCGTAGTTCTTTATAAAGAATTTAAAATATAACAATTGAAATGTCACTGGTGAGTCCCCTACAGAATTAAGGATTTAATCATGACAAAACATGTGTAACACCCCAATTCCGAACGAGGAACATGAGGTCACGTTTGTTAAAATATTAATGTCTTGAAATGATTATTAACCGTACATATTATCTTTTTAAAAAAATATTATATTCGTTTAACCTGATATAAGTTCAACTAATAAGTAAATGTAAGTCTCTAAGGCATCTTCAACTTTGAAAGCTCTCACACTCATTCCAGATTTCCCTGAATACCTGCCGCAGGAGAAGAAAATGCGGTTGAGCTAATTGCTCAGTATGCGGATGATGACATATATAAATAAAATAATAACACTTTCATTTTAGCACTATAAGAGTGAAAGGAATATAAATAATTTATACTTTAATTTCAAAATCTCCATCGAATATCACCACAACACCAGAGTCCAAAAAATAAGGGCCAGAGTAAAGAAGGGTCAGTCCATACCGTGTACACCTAACAGAACAGAATATCAAAATCGCACACACCGGTGCCAGAATATCAGTATCGCACATCATGTATCACATATCACAATCACACACTTGTCGCGATTCCAGGTGTCATCCTAATCGGAAGGTGTGTATGGCACTACATCACACGACCGTCTACAGAATCATATCATAACATATCATAGCCTAGGATGCATCCATACGCCTCCACAATAAATCAAAACGCTCTCCCGCGAGCAATAATCACATATCATAACAGAACGCTCTCCTACGAGCAATAACAGAATGGAGACGCCGTGACGAATCACACAGTCACGGTAAGTGCGAAGTCATTGGTACCACAATGACCACCCTGTGGTAACCTCCACATGAAGTTGACTCGGTATACCTATCTCCTGTCTACAAGCTAGGGTTCTATGGTAGTACAGTGAACATACCAACTGTAACGACCCTGGTTTTTCCAACGTTATTTATTAATAATTATTATTATTAATACGCTTGATTAAACGAATGTATGTTATTACATTTACATGTTGCTTTAATTGCCCGTACTTGAACTTTAAATGCCCGAAACGTCTTTGTGACACCCGGAACTTGCACGAATAATATTTTAAGATATTATTTACATCCATGATTAATTTTATTAATCATTTTAATTAACTAAGGTGATTAGTTAAGTACTTGGGCTTTAATTGGATTTAATTGTTAAACTACTTGCACTTGGGCTTTATTAGTATAATGGACTCTTGACTTGGGCTTCTAAGCCCACCCTACTTATATTATGGATTAACTAGCCCAAGTTAATACTTGTAAGTATCATTTAGCAAGTAACTAGTTAGTTTTAACAATTAGAATCTTGTTAGCTTGTTATCCCCATGAAAACCACCCTTTTAACCAACTTTTGAAGGCTTTACTTGCAATTACATGATGAACTTTCCCTCTCCCCCTCCTTGGCTCCAAACCAACGGCCAAGCTCCTCTTTAGGAGTGTTTTTGTTTCAATTTTGCATTACTACACTTATTAGAATCCTCTCTCAAAAACACACACACAAAACTCTTCAAACTTACAACTTACTTTCTCTCTTTTTTTCTCTCTCTTTACTTGTAAGAATTATCAACAACTTCTTCTTCTTTTCTTTTTGTTTAAAACCAAAATCTACATTCATCATCATCATTCTTTTGTTTACTTGCTACTAGTCTTTGATTACTTGTTTGTTATTATTACTTACTTACCTTGTTGTTGTTATTTACTTACATGCTTCAAGAATCTAACTCTCTAGTTTTGATTCTTCTATTATCTTGTATTTTCAAAAACACAAGAACATAAACTCACTAGTTTATGATTCTACTTCAATTGTTTCAAAAGTTACAAGTTCCATGTGTTGATTAAAGACATACTTGAAGCTCATGAAGTAAACTTTAAAGTTTACTTTCTAAAGATCAAACTTTGGTTTGAATCTTTAAAGTATGAACAACCATGAACCTTTTCTTGTTTATTTAGGTTACTACTTCATTTATGCACTTTAAATTTCATGTTGTTAGTTTAAATGGTCAAGTATTACAAGTTAATCTTGATCTTATACTTCTTGAAACTTAAGGTTAACTTTATTAAGTTTCAAGAACATGGAAGTATAACTCTTTAGTTATAACTTCACATACTTGTAATGGATCTAAGTTTTATAGCTTATGATCTACATGTTTTGTTATAAACAAGAGCTTTAAAGCTTACATACACCTTACTAGTTAATGATCTAAGTTTGTAACTTGTTTTTACTCTTAAAGTTCATGTAAGTGTTAGAACTAAGACTTTGATGTAACCTTGGTTCATCAAAACACTTACAACACTTGCACTTGAGTTATGATGGACAAACCTTGGTCAAAATGATGTTAACACATCAACGAGTTGTACACTATAAGCTATACGCATCAAGGATGAGAACCGTGATGAACATCAAGCACCGAGACAACCGGAACTCTCCAAAACCCACTGTTTCTGTCCAAAAGGGTCTGTTCAGCTGTTTCTGGACCAGACCAGTAGGTCTGGGCTGATCCCATCTTGATTTTTGGATAGAAATTTTAGAGTAGATAATTTTTCATTTAGGACTCGTCTTCATCCGAGTTACGGTTTAGGATTTATGGCCCTCCGATCGTCACTATGTCCGTTTAACGTTGTGCAGAAATTTCAGACCTACTCGCACTTATACCGCTGCCACGGTCAAACGAAGACGAGTTAGCTTCTGTAAATTTAACCACACTTAAGCGACTCATATACGGAGCCATAGCCACTGGCCTCACCTCTGTTCGGTTTGTGTAGAGGCCGTGGTGACTGACCGAAGTCAGCCTTTGTTTTAAACAACTTTCATAAACGAGTCTTACTTGTTACCTTTTGTTTAATGATGATTGATGATGACCCTTATGACCTTAATTACGTACTTGTAAACCTTTTGAGACGACTTATTGACTTAGTGCTATTTGACTTAGGTTGAGGACGTTTGGACCGTTACTTGCACACCACTTTCCGACTACTACCTTACCGTTACTACTAATCATTGTGAGTTATAGCATTCCCTTTTTACTTTAACTTATTTTGGGAACTGAGAATACATGCGGATTTTATGTTTTACATACTAGGCACGAGTACTTAAACTTATATATGTGTGGGTTATATAACGGCAGAAACATTCCCTTTAGCTCGGTAACGTTTAATCATTGGTTTTTGAACCGTGAACGCGAATCTTAGATATGGATCCATAGGGTTTGACATCCCCACTCGGGCTAGTAGCGCTAGCATTTAACGAGTGTTTAATACTTCGAGGTTATACGCACTTGCCAAGTGCACTTTAAGGGGGTACATTAAACGTTAAGTTAGTTACCGGGTGCCCACGGTTAAGCATATACTTTTACATACTTTTGAAACGCTCGTTGTAGCACTGAAATCTTGTGGCCTACTTACATTACTGTTATACTTAAACTATAGCTCACCAACCTTTGTGTTGACCTTTTTAAGCATGTATTTTCTCAGGTGCTTGAAGTCGCTTCCGCTATCATACTTGTTGTGCTGTAGAACCCGCTGCCTAGAGTTGTATTCGCATGACTACTTATCTTGCATTCAAACTTTTTACTTATGAACTTATGTTATGTAACGACCATTATGGTCACGTACACTTATTTAATGCTTCTACTTAGTGAAGCATACTTTGATTTGTAAAACAATTGACGTATGTTATGACGTCACTTTTATTAATGAATGCAAACTCTGTTTTGAAAACGCATATAGTACTTAACCTTGTAATGATCCTGTTGATGATGGTCCGTACATGATGATTTAGTACGGGGCGTCACATTTGGTATCAGAGCATTGGTTGTAGGGAATTAGGATGCATTAGTGAGTCTAAGACCGACCCGAGTAGGATTCACTAATAGGGCTAATCTACAACTTGTTAGTTTACTTGTTTCCGCTGAACTTACTGCATGCTGCTGCTTACTGTTACTGCTATATGCCGTATGCTACTACGTGATATCACTACTGCATGCTATTACTTGCTTTCGATTGCATGCTAGTTTCGTACGATTACTGATATTGCCATGCTACTTATTGTTATACATGATTTAAACTGTTGGCCTATTATTTGCTTGCTTTATGACATACTGACATGGAAAATTTATTTTTCCTTGTTCAGATGTCGGACGTTCCACCTGCTGACATCCCGAGCGGCTCAGGCCCCGTTGTTCCACCCACTGCTGCACCTGTTGCTGCTGCTGCTGCCGACATTCCGGCCCCGACACCCACTGGCGACCCCGGCGCCTCTAGTTCTGGAGCTAGCTCTAGTGTGCCTATCCCGGCGTCTTCTTCCAGACCCCCGAGGCAACTGGCTCGCATTGGTGGCATGGAGATCCCCGCGGAGTTCGGGGAAGGTCCCTTCCGTAATCACTGGCGCACACCTTGCCGACGCACTGCCGACGGCCGCTTAGCCGTGATTACGCCAGGCCGACACCGACAGATGTTGGCCGCTTTCGGATATGTTGAGCCACCCGCGCCACCACCGCATGATTCAGACGACGGTTCTTCCACCGATGCTTCTTCAGACGACACCTCATCTGACGACTCCAGTGATGAGGAGGATCCCGCTGACCGACCGATTCAGGCACCTTCTACCCCGACGAAGAAGCGGTATCGCTTCGCTGGCATAATTCCTGGTCGTACTGTCACTGACGCTTATGGTCGGCGTCGTAGGATCACTGCTCGTAAACGGCTGGTGCCGTACCCCGCCGACCCACAGATATTACCGTCTCCACCCAGAGCCGGACCATCCACTTCAGCACCACCGGCTCCACCTGCACCGCCAGCACCACCTGCCCCACCATCTTCCTCTAATGAGGAAATGAGGCGGGAGATTGAGATTCTCCAGACTCGAGTTACTGAGCTCGAGGAGCAGTTGGCTCATGTTTTGGACATCTTGTACCCACCATCGCCGTAGGACTTTGTACTAGATTCTGTATTGTAATCTCTTTTGTAATTTCATATTTCACTTATGTAATGTACGAACTTATTGTAAGGTATGAACTTATTATCATTAATGAATGGAATTTGTGTTGCTTACTTCTTGCGCAAGTGTTCTATTTACGTTATCATCTCATGGTTTTGTGGTACTTATATCTGCTTGCGTTATTTAATCAACATGTGTTGTGCTGTTTTCATGTTGGTTGTTATATAATGTACTATTATTATTTGCATAATGGATTTTGACTTGAGTCAAAATGTTTGTATAGAACATCATGGCCAACGGGAGATCTATCCCCACCGCGGCACAAATTGAGGAAATGATTAACGAGCGAGTCGCTGCTGCACTAGCTGAAAGACAACCCCAAGCTCCACCACCACCGCCTGTCAATCCACCTGTCGTCCGAGATGGGTGTACTTACAAGGAATTTCAAAGCTGCAAGCCACACTACTTCAGTGGCACTGAGGGACCCGTCGGTCTCACCAGATGGTTCGAAAAGTTGGAATCGGTATTCAGGGTTAGCAATTGTTCTGAGGCTAACAAAACGAAATTTGCATCTTGCAAACTTTCTGATGGCGCGCTTACATGGTGGAATACCATGGCCCAAGCGCAAGGAATTGATGAGGCGTATGCTACGCCTTGGGAAGAATTTAAATGTGCTATGATCGAGGAATACTGTCCGAGAACCGAGATTCAAAAGATGGAAATCGAATTTATGCAATTGAAAACCGTAGGGAACGACCTTAACAACTACAACCGTAGGTTTTTGGAATTGGCTCTTATGTGTCCAACCATGGTCACCCCCGAATTTAAGCGTTTGGAGAAATACTTCTCGGGACTTCCTAAGTCCATCAAGGGTAATGTTACCTCATCCAAGCCACCAAGTGTTCCCGAAGCAATGCACATGGCGCATACTCTCTCGAATCAAATCATCCTTGACGAGCCGGAGAAGGCTAAGTTTGAAACTGTTAGTGGTGAAAAGAGGAAATGGGACAACAACCACAACAACAACAGGGGTAGGAACTATGATCAAAACCCGGCAAAACGACATGAAGGGTTCAGGCAAAACAACAACATGCACAACAACAACACCAACCCCAACAACAACAACCGCACCAATCCGAACTACAAAGGAACCTTACCACAATGCAATAGGTGCTACAAGCACCACACTGGGTATTGCAATGTTATCTGTGAGAAGTGCCAACGATCTGGACATGTTGGCAAGGATTGCAAGGTTACCACTTTGAATGTGAAGCCAAACCACAACAACAATGGGCCTAAGAAGTGTTATGAATGTGGAAAGACGGGCCATTTCAGAAACGAGTGTCCTAACAAGCGTAAGGATGGCGGACCACCACGTGCTAGAGCCTTCAATGTTAATGCAAGAGATGCACGCGACAACCCCGACTTGGTAACAGGTATATTCAAAATCAACAATCTTTTAGCTTCTGTCCTATTCGATACTGGTGCCGATAGGAGCTATGTGTGTAGACATTTTTGTGATAAGTTAGATTGGTCGTTAGTTCCCTTAAAGGAAAGTATGCTTGTCGAGGTAGCCAACGGAAAACTTGAAAAAGTGGACCAAATTGGCCGAGGGGCTATTATCAACATAGTCGGTGTAGACTTTGAGATAGACTTGATTCCCATTAAGTTGGGAAGTTTTGATGTTATTATTGGTATGGATTGGTTGACTAAGATTAGAGCCGAGATTATTTGTGGAGACAAAGCTCTTCGTATACCCCAAGGAGACGGTGAGCCACTAACCATTTATGGCGAGAGATGTACCTCACAACTAAACCTCATTAGTTGCGTGAAAGCGCAAAAGATAATGAAGAAGGGACGCCTTGCTGTCCTAGCTCATGTGAAAACTGTAGGAACCGAGGAGAAGAAAGTGGAAGATGTGCGTATTGTGAACGAGTTTTCCGATGTCTTTCCCGAAGAACTGCCTGGATTACCGCCACCGAGGGCAGTAGAGTTTCAGATTGACTTAGTGCCAGGAGCTGCACCTGTAGCTCGCGCACCCTATAGACTTGCACCTTCCGAGATGCAAGAATTGCAAAGCCAACTACAAGAGTTACTTGATCGAGGGTTTATTCAACCAAGTTCTTCGCCGTGGGGCGCACCTGTATTGTTTGTGAAGAAGAAGGATGGATCCTTCCGAATGTGTATCGACTACCGTGAGCTTAACAAATTAACAATCAAGAATCGGTATCCTCTTCCACGGATTGACGATCTTTTTGACCAACTGCAAGGATCGTGTGTTTACTCAAAGATCGATTTGCGATCGGGCTATCACCAGTTGAGGGTGAAAGAAAGCGACGTGATGAAAACTGCATTTAGAACCCGCTATGGTCATTATGAGTTTCTTGTAATGCCATTCGGTCTAACCAATGCACCTGCTGTATTTATGGACCTTATGAACCGTGTTTGCAAGCCGTACTTGGACAAGTTTGTTATAGTCTTCATTGATGATATCCTCATCTACTCTAAGAGCGAGGAAGAACACGAGCATCATCTCCGATTAGTACTTGAGCTCTTGAGACGAGAGCAACTCTACGCAAAGTTTTCTAAGTGTGAATTCTGGTTGAAGGAAGTTCAGTTTTTGGGTCATGTTGTGAGTGACCAGGGCATCAAAGTTGATCCCGCCAAGATAGAAGCGATCAGCAAGTGGGAGACCCCCACTACTCCGACTCACATCCGCCAATTTTTGGGTCTTGCCGGTTACTACCGAAGGTTTATCGAAGGTTTCTCTCTGATTTCACGTCCGTTAACCGCACTCACTCACAAAGGAAAGAAATTTGTTTAGGGAGACGAACAAGAGAAGGCATTTCAATTCTTGAAACAGAAGTTAACCACCGCACCAATCTTATCACTTCCTGAGGGTAATGACGATTTTGTTGTTTACTGCGACGCCTCGAAAACTGGTTATGGTTGTGTACTGATGCAACGCATGAAGGTCATCGCCTATGCTTCTCGTCAACTTAAGATCCACGAACGAAACTATACCACACACGATCTTGAACTTGGAGCCGTTGTCTTCGCACTCAAATTGTGGAGGCACTATCTGTATGAGACTAAATGCACTATCTTCACCGATCACAAGAGTCTCCAGCATATATTCGATCAGAAACATTTGAATATGAGACAACGAAGATGGATTGAGACACTAAATGATTACAAGTGTGAACTTCGCTACCATCCGGGTAAAGCCAACGTTGTTGCTGACGCATTAAGCCGAAAGGAGAGATCGGCACCTCTTCGTGTTCGAGCATTGAACATCACGATTCATTCCAATCTTCAGAACCAAATCCGAGCAGCCCAAGAACAGGCTCTCATAGAGAAGAACTTGCGGTATGAGTATTTGAACATTCTCGTCTCTAAATTCGAAGTTAGGGAATCCGGACTCCGATGTTATGCCGGAAGAATTTGGGTACCACGTTATGGAGATCTACGAAGCCTCATACTTGATGAAGCTCACAAGTCTAGATATTCGATTCATCCCGGAGCGGGCAAGATGTATCATGATATTAAAGAACAGTATTGGTGGCCCAATCTCAAGAAAGATGTTGCATCTTATGTTAGTAAGTGTTTGACTTGCTCAAAAGTTAAAGCCGAGCATCAAAAACCTTCTGGGTTACTTCAACAACCGGAAATCCCACAATGGAAGTGGGAGATGATAACTATGGACTTTATCACCAAGCTACCAAAGACGGTGGGCGGATATGATACCATTTGGGTTATTGTTGATCGTCTTACAAAATCTGCACACTTCTTAGCAATGAAAGAGACCGATACAATGGAGAGGCTTGCTCAACTTTATATCAAAGAGGTCGTATCACGACACGGTATACCTATATCAATCATCTCCGATCGCGACCCTCGTTTTGCTTCTAGATTTTGGCGTTCTCTACAAGAAGCCATGGGAACTCGTCTCGACATGAGCACTGCATATCACCCTCAGACTGACGGGCAAAGTGAACGAACAATTCAAACCTTGGAGGACATGCTACGTGCATGTGTTATTGATTTTGGAAAGGCCTGGGAAAGGCATTTGCCACTCGCCGAATTCTCGTACAACAACAGTTATCACTCGAGCATTAAAGCTGCACCTTTTGAAGCGTTGTATGGCCGCAAGTGCCGTTCTCCTCTTTGTTGGGCCGAGCTAGGTGAAGTGCAACTCACCGGGCCCGAGATAGTCCATGAAACCTCGGAAAAGATTGCTCAGATTCAAAACAGACTCAAGGTAGCCCGTGATCGCCAAAAGAGTTATGCTGATCTTAAACGTAAAGACTTTGAATTCAACGTTGGTGATCGTGTTATGTTGAAGGTTGCACCTTGGAAGGGTGTGATTCGTTTTGGGAAACGCGGAAAGTTAAACACGCGGTACATTGGTCCATTTGAAATTTTGGAACGTGTTGGACCCGTTGCTTATCGTCTTGATCTTCCAGCACAATTGAGCTCAGTTCATCCTACCTTCCATGTATAAAACTTGAAGAAGTGTCTTGCTCCACCTGAACTTATCATACCATTGGAGGAACTTACTATCGATGACAAACTCCACTTTGTGGAAGAGCCCGTTGAAATCATGGAAAAAGAAGTCAAGGAGTTGAAACACAATAGGATTCCGATCGTCCGAGTTCGATGGAATTCCAAACGAGGACCTGAGTTTACTTGGGAACGAGAGGACCGCATGAGACAGAAGTATCCTCACCTTTTCCCACCTCCTCCATCACCTTCAGATTCAGCTTAAAATTTCGGGACGAAATTTTCTTTAACAGGTGGGTAATGTAACGACCCTGGTTTTTCCAACGTTATTTATTAATAATTATTATTATTAATACGCTTGATTAAACGAATGTATGTTATTACATTTACATGTTGCTTTAATTGCCCGTACTTGAACTTTAAATGCCCGAAACGTCTTTGTGACACCCGGAACTTGCACGAATAATATTTTAAGATATTATTTACATCCATGATTAATTTTATTAATCATTTTAATTAACTAAGGTGATTAGTTAAGTACTTGGGCTTTAATTGGATTTAATTGTTAAACTACTTGCACTTGGGCTTTATTAGTATAATGGACTCTTGACTTGGGCTTCTAAGCCCACCCTACTTATATTATGGATTAACTAGCCCAAGTTAATACTTGTAAGTATCATTTAGCAAGTAACTAGTTAGTTTTAACAATTAGAATCTTGTTAGCTTGTTATCCCCATGAAAACCACCCTTTTAACCAACTTTTGAAGGCTTTACTTGCAATTACATGATGAACTTTCCCTCTCCCCCTCCTTGGCTCCAAACCAACAGCCAAGCTCCTCTTTAGGAGTGTTTTTGTTTCAATTTTGCATTACTACACTTATTAGAATCCTCTCTCAAAAACACACACACAAAACTCTTCAAACTTACAACTTACTTTCTCTCTTTTTTTCTCTCTCTTTACTTGTAAGAATTATCAACAACTTCTTCTTCTTTTCTTTTTGTTTAAAACCAAAATCTACATTCATCATCATCATTCTTTTGTTTACTTGCTACTAGTCTTTGATTACTTGTTTGTTATTATTACTTACTTACCTTGTTGTTGTTATTTACTTACATGCTTCAAGAATCTAACTCTCTAGTTTTGATTCTTCTATTATCTTGTATTTTCAAAAACACAAGAACATAAACTCACTAGTTTATGATTCTACTTCAATTGTTTCAAAAGTTACAAGTTCCATGTGTTGATTAAAGACATACTTGAAGCTCATGAAGTAAACTTTAAAGTTTACTTTCTAAAGATCAAACTTTGGTTTGAATCTTTAAAGTATGAACAACCATGAACCTTTTCTTGTTTATTTAGGTTACTACTTCATTTATGCACTTTAAATTTCATGTTGTTAGTTTAAATGGTCAAGTATTACAAGTTAATCTTGATCTTATACTTCTTGAAACTTAAGGTTAACTTTATTAAGTTTCAAGAACATGGAAGTATAACTCTTTAGTTATAACTTCACATACTTGTAATGGATCTAAGTTTTATAGCTTATGATCTACATGTTTTGTTATAAACAAGAGCTTTAAAGCTTACATACACCTTACTAGTTAATGATCTAAGTTTGTAACTTGTTTTTACTCTTAAAGTTCATGTAAGTGTTAGAACTAAGACTTTGATGTAACCTTGGTTCATCAAAACACTTACAACACTTGCACTTGAGTTATGATGGACAAACCTTGGTCAAAATGATGTTAACACATCAACGAGTTGTACACTATAAGCTATACGCATCAAGGATGAGAACCGTGATGAACATCAAGCACCGAGACAACCGGAACTCTCCAAAACCCACTGTTTCTGTCCAAAAGGGTCTGTTCAGCTGTTTCTGGACCAGACCAGTAGGTCTGGGCTGATCCCATCTTGATTTTTGGATAGAACTTTTCGAGTAGATAATTTTTCATTTAGGACTCGTCTTCATCCGAGTTACGGTTTAGGATTTATGGCCCTCCGATCGTCACTATGTCCGTTTAACGTTGTGCAGAAATTTCAGACCTACTCGCACTTATACCGCTGCCACGGTCAAACGAAGACGAGTTAGCTTCTGTAAATTTAACCACACTTAAGAGACTCATATACGGAGCCATATCCACTGGCCTCACCTCTTTTCGGTTTGTGTAGAGGCCCTGGTGACTGACCGAAGTCAGCCTTTGTTTTAAACAACTTTCATAAACGAGTCTTACTTGTTACCTTTTGTTTAATGATGATTGATGATGACCCTTATGACCTTAATTATGTACTTGTAAACCTTTTGAGACGACTTATTGACTTAGTGCTATTTGACTTAGGTTGAGGACGTTTGGACTGTTACTTGCACACCACTTTCCGACTACTACCTTACCGTTACTACTAATCATTGTGAGTTATAGCATTCCCTTTTTACTTTAACTTATTTTGGGAACTGAGAATACATGCGGATTTTATGTTTTACATACTAGGCACGAGTACTTAAACTTATATATGTGTGGGTTATATAACGGCAGAAACATTCCCTTTAGCTCGGTAACGTTTAATCATTGGTTTTTGAACCGTGAACGCGAATCTTAGATATGGATCCATAGGGTTTGACATCCCCACTCGGGCTAGTAGCGCTAGCATTTAACGAGTGTTTAATACTTCGAGGTTATACGCACTTGCCAAGTGCACTTTAAGGGGGTACATTAAACGTTAAGTTAGTTACCGGGTGCCCACGGTTAAGCATATACTTTTACATACTTTTGAAACGCTCGTTGTAGCACTGAAATCTCGTGGCCTACTTACATTACTGTTATACTTAAACTATAGCTCACCAACCTTTGTGTTGACCTTTTTAAGCATGTATTTTCTCAGGTGCTTGAAGTCGCTTCCGCTATCATACTTGTTGTGCTGTAGAACCCGCTGCCTAGAGTTGTATTCGCATGACTACTTATCTTGCATTCAAACTTTTTACTTATGAACTTATGTTATGTAACGACCATTATGGTCACGTACACTTATTTAATGCTTCTACTTAGTGAAGCATACTTTGATTTGTAAAACAATTGACGTATGTTATGACGTCACTTTTATTAATGAATGCAAACTCTATTTTGAAAACGCATATAGTACTTAACCTTGTAATGATCCTGTTGATGATGGTCCGTACATGATGATTTAGTACGGGGCGTCACACCAACCAACACCAAAACTATGTTCACCGTACATATGGAACCTAATCAAATGAATGCGCTATCGCTCGAATAATAAGTTCACAAAGTTTTCCAAAAATCAATTAGTTTCACATAAAGGTTTTCTCAAAAACCATTTTGATCAAAGTTCTCGTAAATCATTTGTCCCACAAATATTTTCTTAAAAGTATTCACAATAATTTAGGTCTCGCAAAATTTCATAGAATCATTTCTCGCTATTACAAAAGTTCAGGTCTTTCAAACTTTCTCAAAATCATTTCTTACACACATATTTTTCTCCAAAGTTTCTCCAAAATCAGATCTCGCGAAGTTTCTAAAGATTATTTTCCACAAAAAGGTTTTCCCAAAAGTTATCACAAAATATAAAATATCAATTTCTCAGTTCAACTCAAATAGATAGTTTAGATCAATAGATAGTTTAACTCAAATACAGTTTAACTCAACAAATAGTTCAACCCTAATTATATATATATAAAATCTGAACACGCAAGCATGGACGAATGATAGAGATAACAAGATAATCACGATTGAGATAACGCTGAAAGAAAGTACAGACATCCGTACCTGGATAGGCGTATAAAACTCACAAGATCAAAAGAATACTCCAAAATCCTCAAAAGTCTACATAATCAATAATTTAACTAACTTTATAATCTTAACTCTAATCTCCTAATTCTTATTTTGTCAAAATCTAAAGTTTTACGTTTCATTAATTTTAATCCTTTTGTCTTTGTCTTTTCTTAGCCTAATGATGTATTAAAAGCAATTAGGTTATACATTGGGTTCATACAGATTATGTATTAAGTCACTAATTAGGTTCTATTATAGATTATGTATTAAGTCACCATATTTTAGTCATTCACCCAAATTATTATTATTATTATTATTAATTTTTCACGTGCAACTTGTAGAACTAATACTCTTTTGTAGGGTTCATATTTATATACTTCTCATGCCGCCAACAACTTATATAACCCGCTATTTGTTGTTGTTTAAGGTTCGGCATTTCATATATACCTACTACACATATATACGTATTATATTGTATTGGTAATAAACTAATAATACATATAGTTATAGGGTTAACCGAGAGAGGTTAAACCCTTCTTCCGTTCAAACACACATACCATTTTCTATATTCAGTTCTGGTCATAATTTGATTTTTTTAGCCCCATAACCCACCTAGGTTTAAAATACTCCATTTCTAAACATATGACTATTTAATTCTAAGATCTATATAAAAAGAAATACTCATTCGTAGTCAAAATCTTATCATTTCATAAATATAATATTTTATGTGATATGTAATCACTCTAACTCGTAAGTTGAATAAGTAGATTAAGAAATTAATATAACTAAGTTTTAATATAATAACAAGAGCTTTGATTAGTAGTTACCTCCGATAGGCGTATGTGAATCGTAACTAGTGAAATGTCCCGTTCTTATTGATTAAAAACGTTCCATATTAATTGATTTCGTAGCGAGGTTTTGACCTCTATATGAGACGTTTTTCAAAGACTGCATTCATTTTAAAACAAACCATAACCTTTATTTCATCAATAAAGGTTTAAAAGCTTTATGTAGATTATCAAATAATGATAATCTAAAATATCTTGTTTACACACGACTATTACATAATGGTTTACAATACAAATATGTTACAACAAAATAAGTTTCTTGAATGCAGTTTTTACACAATATCATACAAGCATGGACTCCAAATCTTGTCCTTATTTAAGTAAGCGACAGCGGAAGCTCTTAATAATCACCTGAGAATAAACATGCTTAAAACGTCAACAACAAAAAAATGTTGGTGAGTTATAGGTTTAACCTATATATATCAAATCGTAACAATAGACCACAAGATTTCATATTTCATTATACATCTCATACATAGAGATAAAAATCATTCATATGGTGAACACCTGGTAACCGACATTAACAAGATGCATATATAAGAATATCCCCATCATTCCGGGACACCCTTCGGATATGATATAAATTTCGAAGTACTAAAGCATCTGGTACTTTGGATGGGGTTTGTTAGGCTCAATAGATCTATCTTTAGGATTCGCGTCAATTAGGGTGTCTGTTCCCTAATTCTTAGATTACCAGACTTAATAAAAAGGGGCATATTCGATTTCGATAATTCAACCATAGAATGTAGTTTCACGTACTTGTGTCTATTTTGAAAATCATTTATAAAACCTGTATGTATTCTCATCCCAAAAATATTAGATTTTAAAAGTGGGACTATAACTCACTTTCACAAATTTTTACTTCGTCGGGAAGTAAGACTTGGCCACTGGTCGATTCACAAACCTATAACAAATATGTACATATATATCAAAGTATATTCAAAATATATTTACAACACTTTTAATACATTTTGATGTTTTAAGTTTATTAAGTCAACTGTCATCGTTAGTAACCTACAACTAGTTGTCCAAAGTTAGATGTACAGAAAAAAATTGATATATATTATCTTGAATCAATCCACGACCCAGTGTATACACGTCTCAGGCTAGATCACAACTCAAAGTATATATATTTTTGGAATCAACCTCAACCCTGTATAGCTAACTCCCACATTACTGCATATAGAGTGTCTATGGTTGTTCCAAATAATATATACACATGGGTCGATATGATATGTCAAAACATTTGCATACTTGTCTATGGTATCCCAAGATTACATAATATATTATAATACATGTATAATACAATATAAGTTAGCTAGGATATGATTAATATAGATTTGTTACCAATTTTCACGTTGCTACAACAAGAAAAATTATCCAATCTTGTTTTACCCATAACTTCTTCATTTTAAATCCGTTTTGAGTGAATCAAATTGCTATGGTTTCATATTGAACTATATTTTATGAATCTAAACAGAAAAAGTATAGATTTATAGTCGAAAATATAAGTTACAAGTCATTTTTGTAAAGGTAGTCATTTCAGTCGAAAGAACGACGTCTAGATGACCATTTTAGAAAACATACTTCCACTTTGAGTTTAACCATGATTTTTGGATATAGTTTCATGTTCATAAGAAAAATCATTTTCCCAGAGAACAACTTTTAAATCAAAGTTTATCATAGTTTTTAATTAACTAACCCAAAACAGCCCGCGGTGTTACTACGACGGCGTATGTCCGGTTTTACAGTGTTCTTCGTGTTTCCAGGTTTTAAATCATTAAGTTAGCATATCATATAGATATATAACATGTGTTTAGTTTATTTTGAAAGTCAAGTTAGAAGGATATATTTTGTTTGCGAACAAGTTTAGAATTAACTAAACTATGTTTTAGTGATTACAAGTTTAAACCTTCGAATAAGATAGCTTTATATGTATGAATCGAATGATGTTATGAACATCATCACTACCTCAAGTTTTATGGATAAAGCTACTGGAAATGAGAAAAATGGATCTAGCTTCAAAGGATCCTTGGATGGCTTGAAAGTTCTTGAAGCAGAATCATGACACGAAAACAAGTTCAAGTAAGATTTTCACTCGAAATAAGATTGTTATAGTTATAGAAATTGAATCAAAGTTTGAATATGAGTATTACCTTGTATTAGAAAGATATCTTACTGTAAATAATAAAGATTTATTGAGGTTGGATGGTCACTCTACAAGATTGGAAGTAAGCTAGCAAACTTGGAAGTATTCTTGATTTTATGAAACTAGAACTTGTAGAATTTATGAAGAACACTTAGAACTTGAAGATAGAACTTGAGAGAGATCAATTAGATGAAGAAAATCGATGAATGAAAGTGTTTATAGGTATTTTTGGTCGTTGGTGTATGGATTAGATATAAAGGATATGTAATTTTGTTTTCATGTAAATAAGTCATGAATGATTACTCATATTTTTGTAATTTTATGAGATATTTCATGCTAGTTGCCAAATGATGGTTCCCACATGTGTTAGGTGACTCACATGGGCTGCTAAGAGCAGATCATTGGAGTGTATATACCAATAGTACATACATCTAAAAGCTGTGCATTGTATGAGTACGAATACGGGTGCATACGAGTAGAATTGTTGATGAAACTGAACGAGGATGTAATTGTAAGCATTTTTGTTAAGTAGAAGTATTTTGATAAGTGTCTTGAAGTCTTTCAAAAGTTTATGAATACATATTAAAACACTACATGTATATACATTTTAACTGAGTCGTTAAGTCATCGTTAGTCGTTACATGTAAGTGTTGTTTTGAAACCTTTAGGTTAACGATCTTGTTAAATGTTGTTAACCCAATGTTTATAATATCAAATGATATTTTAAATTATTATATTATCATGATATTATGATGTACGAATATCTCTTAATATGATATATATACATTAAATGTTGTTACAACGATAATCGTTACATATATGTCTCGTTTCAAAATCATTAAGTTAGTAGTCTTGTTTTTACATATGTAGTTCATTGTTAATATACTTAACGATATTTTTACTTATCATAATACCATGTTAACTATATATATAACCATATATATGTCATCATATAGTTTTTACAAGTTTTAACGTTCGTGAATCACCGGTCAACTTGGGTGGTCAATTGTCTATATGAAACCTATTTCAATTAATCAAGTCTTAACAAGTTTGATTGCTTAACATGTTGGAAATACTTAATCATGTAAATAACAATTTCATTTTATATATATAAACATGGAAAAGTTTGGGTCACTACAACTAGACCCGTAAAAAAAATTTAGTCTCCTTTAAATTCTGTACCTTCTCCTTATTTCTGTCTTTATTTTGTTGGGTTGTAGTAAATAAAATAGTTATCAAGTTGGTGCATATCACTTTTGATTCAACTGTATATATAGTTGGTTTTAACTAAGAGAGTGTCAACTAATGATACTCATGGAGAATATATATATATGATTTATTGCTATCTCCTTTTTTTTTAATTTATAATTGTTGGCCTACAAATCCCACTCAACCGACCGAGTGCTATTTCTCTACTTTCAATTACAATTGTATATTACTTTCTTTATTTGATGTAAAGTTAATGGCAAATGACTAGTCACGTTCAATGTTATATTAATATATACTTCAATAATTAACTTATATATAATTTATTCATTTCTAATAATTTTATTGTTGGTTTCCACTTTCCACTAGTTTATATTTAGTTAAATTATTGATGACGATTTCTCTTATTAATATTAGTTGTAGTGCCAAATACTAGTGTTTAGTATTTTATTTATTAATTTTAATTGTGTTGTAATTATGAATATAACTAACCCAGTTCATCAACTTAAACCATTCAAGAACTTATGCATCAAAATTTATTTTGGGTTATTATAACACATCCCACTTAAAATGATTTCGTCCCCGAAATCGATAAAAAACAAAATTTTGGTCATGTCATCTAAATTTCCGGTTATTACAACATTACCTCCTTAAAATGATTTCGTTCCAGAAATCGATAAAAATATAATAGGTTTACTAGTTAGTGATTATTCTAGGTTCTTACAACATATTTATCTATAAATAATTTCATCCCTCAAATTTACAAAAATAAAGTTCTAACGATTAAAAAAAATCTCGGCGTTGTAACCTATCTTGCTAAAATGATGGCATTCACAAATCTACGAATATCAAAACCTATCCATTAATCAAATATGTATAGTATCAAAAAGCTTACTAGTTACTAGAGCATACGGTGTTCAACAAATTTTGATTTAATAACTAGGAGATTAGGATGTCTACAGACGCTTTTATATTAACTAAGTAATTCAAGAAAGTTTGGTGAGAAAAGTTTTTTTTTTTACACTATTTATAAAACTCTTTTTTTTTATAAAACAATATATTATTATAAATAATTCAATGCTTTGAACCAAATTGTACCCTACAATATTACTATCGTCAATTTCCGAGTGAATGTCATAAATTTAAAGTTAGTCGCTATTTAAAAATATTACTTTTTACTCTTATCCACCTAACGAGTAAATACACCGTACTTAATTATACATGATGCATGTATTATACGATCAAATCTATTTCCTCACTTAAAATTTTTTATCAACATGTTCAAGTAAATAACCTCTCATAAATTTCTTAAGTTATAATTTCTTATAAGTCCTCACAAAGTTTATAAGATAATAATTTATGTCACTTTGATAATAATCTATGGAATTTAACACAAGCATAAATTAATCACTTTACAAACTCTCAAAGAAAATAAAAAGTAACCTAATGCAATAATGTATGTGTATGCAAAAGCTTATTCCACATATATGTTTCTAAAAATCTTTAGTCCATTAATTTTCACCTATCAACCCTAAATTTAACGTTACATTAGAAAACTCAAAGTATTTATCTACATAAGCAATGCCATATCGTCATTTCATCTATTCCTCCTAATTACTCTACATACACGCACCAAATTTACTCTCTACATATAATTATCAATCATTACTCCAGAAGTCCTAAATGGTTTTATTAATATCTTTAGATTATACAACGAAGTGCATAAGTATTTGAGCATTCAATATCGACTTTATAAATTTTGTGCGTTAAATTATATTCTACATAATTAAGATCAAGTAATACATTTTACACTTTTAGTAGAATCGCTATCTTGGATGAATTTGTGTTTTTAATTCGGTAAATTGGTATCTAAAATTTAAATTCATCACTATTTAATCATTGACGAAATCTGATTTTTTTTTTTTTCATTTTACTCGCATTAATTTTGGTCCACTGTATCAGAGTAACCACGTCGTTTTCAACTTATCGGCACGCTAGTCACTAATTTCGTATGTTAATCGAGATTTTATATTCACTGCACTTTCAACCTTAAGAAAATAGTTTCCTAATGATCCAATCATGATCATAACACATCTAAATGTGCAACCTACATTTATAATTACGGTGATCAAGCGTAATTATAAATATACCTTACACACTTATTCATGTTACTCCCACTATGCATCAAAATCCACTAATTATCGCGAAACAAATAACGTCTTCAAGCCTTTCAAGCAAAAACGGCTGCAACAACTTACAACTTGTATGTAGAGTAGTCCTTCCAATGGCTTCAATCGTCTCAAAGGTGTCATTCATTAAGGCACGTTGGGATAGATTATTCACGAGGTACACGTCCCAAAGTAGATTCAACCTCATAGCAACGAAAAGTGTATCATGAAAACATCTTCGAAATTCAAACGTAACCGAATGCGCACACTCACGATACGTGAACTTAATAACAATCTTTTCTATTAAGGGAACACTGGAGATAGATAACTCTTAATGAGCATAAAGAGAAGATTAAGAGAATGAAATAAAATACGGTAGAGTTCAAATTTGAGGAAGCAAAGTCCTATATGATCTACCTAAATCCTATATGATGATCTACCCAATCTCACATGTCAAACCTAAAGGCGAACTACAAGAAGGAACCTAATGCTCTGATACCATAACTGTAACACCCCAATTCCGAACGAGGAACATGAGGTCACATTTGTTAAAATATTAATGTCTTGAAATGATTATTAACCGTACATATTATCTTTTTAAAAAAATATTAGATTCGTTTAACCTGATATAAGTTCAACTAATAAGTAAATGTAGGTCTCTAAGGCATCTTAAACTTTGAAAGCTCTCACACTCATTCTAGATTTCCCTGAATACCTGCCGCAGGAGAAGAAAATGCGGTTGAGCTAATTGCTCAGTGCGCGGATGATGACATATATAAATAAAATGATAACACTTTCATTTTAGCACGATAAGAGTGAAAGGAATATAAATAATTTATACTTTAATTTCAAAATCTCCATCGAATATCACCACAACACCAGAGTACAAAAATAAGGGTCAGAGTAAAGAAGGGTCAGTCCATACCGAGTATACCTAACAGAACAGAATATCAAAATCGCACACACCGGTGCCAGAATATCAGTATCGCACATCATGTATCACATATCACAATCACACACTGGTCGCGATTCCAGGTGTCACCCTAATCGGAAGGTGTGTGTGACGATCGCTCCAAATCCATATGGACGAACACGTCATTCATCGATTTCATTGCGAGGTATTTGACCTCTATATGATACGTTTTGTAAATATTGCATTCTTTTAAAAAGGCACACCATAAATGAATATTTAAATAAAAGGTTTTCGACATCTGATTATTTCTACATATAGACAATCACCATAAATAATAGTTTACAACAGTACTTCCGTTGACAATGCAGTCAAAATAAGATACATGGTGATGATTTGGTGAATGCAACGTTTCCTTGAAAAATATGCCATGTAAAACTCCATGCACATAGCTTGTCTAACATATAAGCAAACAGCGGAAGACTTCTAGGGAACCTGAGAATAAACATGCTAACAAGTGTCAACACAAAGGTTGGTGAGTTCATAGTTTTAGTGTTTCGCATAATCTGTATATAAAAGTGGATCACAAGATTTCAGTTGTTTCATCCAGAAACGTTTATCAATAGATTCTACATAACAGAGCACCCTGGTAACTAAGCTTTAACGTTATAATGATAAATACCCCATTCGTTTTAATACACGCAAACCAACGTGTCCTAAACTCAAATAACACACGTCCGTTAAAAGGCTAGCGCTCTAGCTCGGACGGGGATGTTAAGCCCTATGGATCCATATACTGTTATTCGCGTCCACCAGTCCATATCCTATGTACTGGCAGTTACTAGTTACCAAAGCTAAGGGATTTTCGGTTTAAACTCAGCGTAGAATTTAGTTTGTACTTGTATCCATTGCGTTTAAAATAAAGTGCATGCATTCTCAGCCTAAAAATATATATTGCAAAAGCAATTAAAAAGGGAGCAAATGAAACTCACCTTAGCAGCATATAAAGTTGTTCACCAAAATGTGACCGAAACTCGGTATATCAAATAATCGTAGATCTCAACCTAGAGAACATATGTTGGTCAATAAATGTCTATCAAGCTAGGTCAGGTCATAGTGTATCACAATCCTAATGCTTGAGATCGACACACAAAAGTTATCCAAAGTCGTTTCAAAAAGTCAATTTTGACAGTTGTTTAACTAAACGAGACGTGTTTTATATAAGGATTCATTTACTCAGCTGGTAATATTCAAAAATTCATTTTATCAATCTCGTAAACAAGTTGTTTAAATCCTAATTGCAGATTCAAAAGCAATTTCAATTAACGTCAATTATAATTCAGTTGACCATATCTTTTGATTCGTTCTTCGAAAGTATCCGATATCTAAATGAAAAGTTATTGATTTTTCGCCAGCTTTCCGAAAACATGTATATCATATACCTTTTACCAGTAATATATGTATTTAATTCGTGATTCATTATAAACTGTTTAACGACGAAATTTAGTATACAAGCATGTATAAATATATACACTCGAGCACTAGTATGTATACACTATTAATTTATAAAATATAAAATATAAATGCTTACGTATTAATATTGAGATTCAATATTGTAGAAAAGTATGTAGACGTAACGGAGATGACAAACACTAGGTTTGATTCATAAATATACCCCCGAACATTACCCATAACCTCCTTGGCAATAACCCACAATTTCCTTAGCTTTAGCTTGCTCGTAAACTCGTTTTGAAAGTGACACGCTCATAACCTCGTCGTAGTATTTTATGTATTAATATTAATAATAATAATAATAATAATAATAATAATAATAATAATAATAATAATAATAATAATAATAATAATAATAATAATAATAATAATCTTAATATTAATAATAATAATAATAATAATATAAATTATAAATATAATACAGTGTAATATAGATGGTGTGTGCATTATGCCAGAACTCGATCGAATTTATAGACTTTTCCTGAAATCTGACCCCATGCGATCGCATGGGTTTTGTGGGTAAATGCCATGCGATCGCATGGCCCGTAAATCCAGCTCACATCTGTTTTAACTTCTAGTTTATCGACATATTAAATAAATATAAATATAATATATATAATTTATATAATTAATTATATATTATATTAAATTCACGTGCATAGTTGATTTGTAATTTTTGTTCCGATAAGTCGTACGTTGTCACACGACTTATGTCCCGGTTCCGGTTTTTTGAACGTCCTTACGTACACTGAGAAAACTGGCACTTTACCTTTCGTGACTCGTACATTTGTCAAAATATAGACTTAACTATCCATAAATTATATCACTCGAAATATAACTAATACATTCGAGTGTTTTAGTCATTTACTTATATAAATCATCGTCTCGTTATCTATCAAAGTAAATTTAATAATATTGTTTTAAATCAAAACGTTTAATAACCAAGTTAATATTCAAAAACACGTTTAAAGTACACATCGCAAGTTATTCATACAATTACAATTCCAACTTATCATATATGTTCAAATAGATATTTAAACCAATAAGTTTAATGTACGGTATCAAACAATTAATACATTGTTACCTTTTCAAGTTATAGTATATATGTATCTATTTACATATAATTGTTCGCGAATCGTCGAGAATAACCGAAAGGTATTTGAATAGTTTAAAAATTTTGAGATTCAGTTTTACAGACTTTGCTTATCGTGTCGAAAATGTTAATCATACAAAGATTAAGTTTAAATTTGGTCAGAAATTTTCGGGTCATCACAGTACCTACCCGTTAAAGAAATTTCGTCTCAAAATTTGAGTGAGGTCGTCATGACTAACAATAAAAATGTTTTCATGCCGTACATGTGTTGATAAATAGAGTTTTATCACCGTTAAATAATATGGATAAAACAATCCGATTATTCGAAGCATATGAGAGAAGTTATCATAATAGAGTGAAATGGAGAATAGAGATTCGTCTTATCTCTTGATGTAGTAACGATTGATTTCCGGAATTTAAGGAATAGAAAATCTTCATAATTTAAATAAGATTTGATTCTTCGGAATTTAAGGAAATTAGGATTTCCTTTGATTAAATGCGTAATCTGCCTTGATTGCTATGTCTGATATTTTGCTATAAATTGGCCTCTTCCCTTTCATTTATTTTCACCACTCCTATAATTTTCTTTCTTATTTCATACTTCTTAATAGATTGTGAAAATGCTTAATCCTGTTCTGATTCTTGATATTTTCTTGGCTATCGTATCCTTCATTCTTCTTTTTCATCTACCACCAGAGGAGGTTATTTTCTTCTACTATTACCTTGGGGTTATAGTGTTTTTCATTCTCCCGTGTCTTTATATTGCTATACGTATCGATATACACGGTTTGTAATTTCGGGGTTGTTTTTGGGCTTTATATTTTCTATTATATTTCGGAGCTTCATGATTTCGTTTTCTCTTCCCTACTTTAAGTCAAGCGAATAATAGTCCAAAATTCATAGGTATGGATTTTGAAATGAACATAGTTAATGTTCTAAGAAAGAAATGGTAATGGCACAATCTGACTTGTCAAATTACCAGAATATCCGAAAAAGACCGAATCATCAAGAAAAATATTTTCTTGATACGTTTGGAGGTTAAATAAAATGAAAGAGTTATGTAACATGGTTCATGATGGGGGTGGGATCTGTGAACCTTTATCACGTTCCATTAGAAACTCAGCATGACTTACTGTAATATAATCACGTTGATCAAGTGTCATTATATTATACTAACTCATGCTTCAATTCCCAATACTACTTCAAAAATATTCATATTTTAAACTCGAAGGTTTTAGAATTTAGAAACTAAAATAGTTTCTTTTATGATGTAACACATATATCATAAGGAGAAAATTAATTTCTGATAAGAATGATTATGAAATTATCTCCAGAAATATGGAGGATATTTATAATGAAAGATATGATGATATCTTAGAATTTCTAATATTTAAGATAAGATCATGATGAAGAATATTGTCCGCAAAGGTTTTAGAGTAAGGAGCAAGGTATTCGCTAATGATTTCAGCAGACTATGAATCATTTGGATTCTTTGAAGGTAGATTTAGTCTTTGTGATTTGTCCACAGCCTCCTTCATGGTCTGCTCAATCCGTTTTTCAATTCCAAACCTTCTCTTTTTCTCAGCTTTACCACCATACTATTCTTTATCATCAAACTTTTGACTGTTAAGGTCGTTTATAGTTTTTGCTGCTTCATCAACATTTTCCAAAATTCGGAGAACTAGTTTCGTAGTTTGGGGTGTTTTTCGGAAACTTCACATTCAAAGTATGTAAGTCCAGGAGGTAGACGTTATATGTACACATATAACTGTTGGCGTAGACGTGCTACAAGATTTCAAAATACTGATTGCTAATTCCCGATAGTTGGTATGGCAATTGCCGTTACAAGATGTGGATGAGTACATGATACGGTTTCAATGAGTATAAGGATTTTTCAGAAGGTCAAAGATCAATGAAGTTGTTGGTAAATTTACTGCTAATGTGGTGGAACATGAAAGATTCCCCAATAAAAAAAAATATATGCCAAAGTTACAAGTCTGAAAGGTCGTCGTTGACTGGTTGAACGGTTGATAATACTAGATACTTTGAAAAGAAATTGCAAGGTTATTTTTTTTTTGAAAAGATAGCTTTGAAAGGTTATTTTTTTGTTAGCTTTGAAAGGTTATTTTTCGGAAGATCAAAGATAGCTTTGAAATTTCAAGGTTATTTTCAGTAATAACAATGCTAAAGGATCTTTCACATTTTTGAAGTCAAAGTATAGCTTTGAAAGATGTAGAGATCTAAGAATGATGTCACCCGTTAAATCTTGACTTGTATTCTGATCCGTCAATATCAGAATATGTAATTGAATTTGTATGGAAATGATTGTATATCGCTGTGAGCATAGTTAATAATTTTTGAATCAAAGTTGAAGAATGTACAGTATAACATATTAATTGTGAACTTATATATTTCCCGGGAATTACCTACCCGTTAAAGATTTCACAAGTAATATTTTGTACAAAAGAATTTTTATTACCGGTTTTATGAAAATATATGTATGTATATTTTCCTCAGATGTAATACAGATTTGATGAGTTAATATCATATTAAGCTCATTTGATTTTTGACTTGAATTAGAAATGAATAATCTCTAAAACATTAAAGATTTAATAATCTTTACGGAGTATTTCACTAATGTAATCAATACTCAGTTTTATTGATATTTTCTCAGTGAATCATGTTGGTGCTCATGGAACTCTTGCTAACTTCGCAAGGTACGAATGATGTTTTCTAGAAAGTTTCGAATACATCGAAGATGAAAGTATAAAATCAACCATATAATTGAATAATATACTTAGTTTATTATGAAATGGAATTCATTGAGTTGGAAACAGAGATTGTAGTTAACGATGGTTAAGTCATTAACGAAGGATGTACATCATAGCATATTAGTAATATGAATTAACCTAGTAGTACCTACCAGTTAAGATTCACACGTAATAACTTGGTACGAAAAGATTTATTTTGATTTCAAAATTCATATATATTAAATATACATAAAATTTCTTCAGGGGAAATGAGTTAGTACTTCATCAGTTATTGTTGCTGGTATTTCTTGGTAACTACGGTGCGTATGACGTTGATGCTCGTGGAACAGATTGTGAAGTTGAGGTTTGCGATGCGGATGTTGTTGGTGGTGGTAATGGTACTGTTGGTGTTGTTGTCGGTGGTACTGTTGATGCCGGTGATGCTGCTGGTGCTTGTAACCTTTGCACCATATTCTCCAAAGCCACTACCCGAGCGCGAAGCTCGTTGACTTCTTCTACTACACCGGGATGATTGGCGGTTCGGACTAGTGAATGAATAAGATCCAGAATTTGAGAGAGTATATGATCATGATGAGATATTCTGGAGATGAGAGAGAAAATGGTATTACGAACAGGTTCGCCGGTAAGTGCTTCAGGTTCTTCGCCAAGAGGGCAATGTGGTGGATGGAAGGGATCGCCTTCTTCTTGTCTCCAATAATTAAGCAGGCTATGAACCCATCCCCAATTCATCCAGAATAGATGATGGCTAATTGGTTGATCCATTCCGGTTACACTTTCTTCAGAGTTCAGGTGAATATCCATATCGGAATAGCTGTCAGAGTTTAAGGAATTTGAACTAGATACGGGATCCATCTTGTATTATTAGGGAGATGATTTTTTTTATATGAATTAGATTATAGAATTTAGTTTGGTATTCTTCAATACATAATTTACATATGTATATATAATACCAAATTCCATAAATCACGGAGAAATTTTCGAAAGATGTCAGGAAAAGTTTACAGTAACAAATACACTAAGATATGAATTTTGTCTATACACTATTCATGCAATCAATGTAGTAAAACGTGTCTAGACTAGGAATGATAAGCAGGTAATTTCCGACAAAAATGATAAGCAAAACTTTTGACATGCAGACACGGTCGAAGTCCAGACTTACTAATGCATCCTAACAACTATCAGTTAGACACACTCATGCAAGACCTGGTTCACTAGGACCAATGCTCTAATACCAACTGTGACGATCGCTCCAAATCCATATGGACGAACACATCATTCATCGATTTCATTGCGAGGTATTTGACCTCTATATGATACGTTTTGTAAACATTGCATTCTTTTAAAAAGGCACACCATAAATGAATATTTAAATCAAAGGTTTTCGACATCTGATTATTTCTTCATATAGACAATCACCATAAATAATAGTTTACAATAGTACTTCCGTTGACAATGCAGTCAAAATAAGATACATGGTGATGATTTGGTGAATGCAACGTTTCCTTGAAAAATATGCCATGTAAAACTCCATGCACATAGCTTGTCTAACATATAAGCAAACAGCGGAAGACTTCTAGGGAACCTGAGAATAAACATGCTAACAAGTGTCAACACAAAGGTTGGTGAGTTCATAGTTTTAGTGTTTCGCATAATCTGTATATAAAAGTGGATCACAAGATTTCAGTTGTTTCATCCAGAAATGTTTATCAATAGATTCTACATAACAGAGCACCCTGGTAACTAAGCTTTAACGTTATAATGATAAATACCCCATTCGTTTTAATACACGCAAACCAACGTGTCCTAAACTCAAATAACACACGTCCGTTAAAAGGCTAGCGCTCTAGCTCGGACGGGGATGTTAAGCCCTATGGATCCATATACTGTTATTCGCGTCCACCAGTCCATATCCTATGTACTGGCAGCTACTAGTTACCAAAGCTAAGGGATTTTCGGTTTAAACTCAGCGTAGAATTTAGTTTGTACTTGTATCCATTGCATTTAAAATAAAGTGCATGTATTCTCAGCCCAAAAATATATATTGCAAAAGCAATTAAAAAGGGAGCAAATGAAACTCACCTTAGCAGCATATAAAGTTGTTCACCAAAATGTGACCGAAACTCGGTATATCAAATAATCGTAGATCTCAACCTAGAGAACATATGTTGGTCAATAAATGTCTATCAAGCTAGGTCAGGTCATAGTGTATCACAATCCTAATGCTCGAGATCGACACACAAAAGTTATCCAAAGTCGTTTCAAAAAGTCAATTTTGACAGTTGTTTAACCAAACGAGACGTATTTTATATAAGGATTCATTTACTCAGCTGGTAATATTCAAAAATTCATTTTATCAATCTCATAAACAAGTTGTTTAAATCCTAATTGCAGATTCAAAAGTAATTTCAATTAACGTCAATTATAATTCAGTTGACCATATCTTTTGATTCGTTCTTCGAAACTATCCGATATCTAAATAAAAAGTTATTGATTTTTCGCCAGCTTTCCGAAAACATGTATATCATATACCTTTTACCAGTAATATATGTATTTAATTCGTGATTCATTATAAACTGTTTAACGACGAAATTAAGTATACAAGCATGTATAAATATATACACTCGAGCACTAGTATGTATACACTATTAATTTATAAAATATAAAATATAAATGCTTACGTATTAATATTGAGATTCAATATTGTAGAAAAGTATGTAGACGTAACGGAGATGATAAACACTAGGTTTGATTCATAAATATACCCCCGAACATTACCCATAACCTCCTTGGCAATAACCCACAATTTTCTTAGCTTTAGCTTGCTCGTAAACTCGTTTTGAAAGTGACACGCTCATAACATCGTCGTAGTATTTTATGTATTAATATTAATAATAATAGTAATAATATTAATAATAATAATAATAATAATAATAATAATAATAATAATAATATTAATATTAATAATCTTAATATTAATAATAATAATAATAATAATATAAATTATAAATATAATACAGTGTAATATAGATGGATATGTGTGTGTGCATTATGCCAGAACTCGATCGAATTTATAGACTTTTCCTGAAATCTGACCCCATGCGATCGCATGGGTTTTGTGGGTAAATGCCATGCGATCGCATGGCCCGTAAATCCAGCTCACATCTGTTTTAACTTCTAGTTTGTCGACATATTAAATAAATATAAATATAATATATATATAATATATATAATTAATTATATATTATATTAAATTCACGTGCATAGTTGATTTGTAATTTTTGTTCCGATAAGTCGTACGTTGTCACACGACTTATGTCCCGGTTCCGATTTTTCGAACGTCCTTGCGTACACTGAGAAAACTGGCACTTTACCTTTCGTGACTCGTACATTTGTCAAAATATAGACTTAACTATCCATAAATTATATCACTCGAAATATAACTTATACATTCGAGTGTTTTGGTCATTTACTTCTATAAATCATCGTCTCGTTATCTATCAAAGTAAATTTAATAATATTGTTTTAAATCAAAACGTTTAATAACCAAGTTAATATTCATAAACACGTTTTAAGTACACATCGCAAGTTATTCATACAATTACAATTCCAACTTATCATATATGTTCAAATAGATATTTAAACCAATAAGTTTAATGTATGGTATCAAACAACTAATACATTGTTACCTTTTCAAGTTATAGTATATATGTATCTATTTACATATAATTGTTCGCGAATCGTCGAGAACAACCGAAAGGTATTTGAATAGATTAAAAATTTTGAGATTCAGTTTTACAGACTTTGCTTATCGTGTCGGAAATATTAATCATACAAAGATTAAGTTTAAATTTGGTCAGAAATTTCCGGGTCATCACAGTGTGTATGGCACTACATCCCACGACCGTCTACAGAATCATATCATAACATATCATAGCCTAGGATGCATCCATACGCCTCCATAATAAATCAAAACGCTCTCCCGCGAGCAATAATCACATATCATAACAGAATGCTCTTCTACGTGTAATAATAAAATGGAGACGCTGTGACGAATCACACAGTCACGGTAAGTGCGAAGTCATTGGTACCACAATGACCACCCTGTGGTAACCTCCATAGGAAGTTGACTCGGTATACCTATCTCCTGTCTACAAGCTAGGGTTCAATGGTAGTACAGTGAACATACCAACCAACACCAAAACTATGTTCACCGTACATATGGAACCTAATCAAATGAATGCGCTATCGCTCGAATAATAAGTTCACAAAGTTTTCCAATAATCAATTAGTTTCACATAAAGGTTTTCTCAAAAACCATTTTGATCAAAGTTCTCGTAAATCATTCGTCCCACAAATATTTTCTTAAAAGTATTCACAATAATTCAGGTCTCGCAAAATTTCATAGAATCATTTCTCGCTAATATATATATATATATATATATATATATATATATATATATATATATATATATATATATATATATATATATATATAAGTTTCTAAAGATTGTTTTCCACAAAAAGGTTTTCCCAAAAGTTATCACAAAATATAAAATATCGATTTCTCAGTTCAACTCAAATAGATAGTTTAGATCAATAGATAGTTTAACTCAAATACAGTTTAGCTCAACAAATAGTTCAACCCTAAGTATATATATAAAATCTGAACACGCGAGCATGGACGAATGAAATAGATAATAAGATAATCACGATTGAGATAACACTGAAAGAAAGTACAGACATCCGTACCTGGATAGGCGTATAAAGCTCACAAGATCAAAAGAATACTCCAAAATCCTCAAAAGTCTACATAATCAATAATTTAACTAACTTTAGAATCTTAACTCTAATCTCCTAATTCTTATTTTGTCAAAATCTAAAGTTTTACGTTTCATTAGTTTTAATCCTTTTATCTTTGTCTTTTCTTAGCCTAATGATGTATTAAAAGCAATTAGGTTCTACATTGGGTTCATACAGATTATGTATTAAGTCACTAATTAGGTTCTATTATAGATTATGTATTAAGTCACCATATTTTAGTCATTCACCCAAATTATTATTATTATTATTAATTTTTCACGTGCAACTTGTAGAACTAATACTCTTTTGTAGGGTTCATATTTATATACTTCTCATGCCGCCAACAACTTATATAACCCACTATTTGTTGTTGTTTAAGGTTCGGAATTTCATATATACCGACTACACATTGATATTGCTCAAATTAGACAAATCTTTAGTCGCAATATCAAGTCCTATCGTTGTTTATTTCGTGTGTAAACATAGTATTTTCGTTTGTATTCCATTTTATTGTAAAATAGTTAGAATCATTGTGTAATTGAAGAAATATGGAAGATTTTGGATGATACTACTCAGAGATCGAAAACAAGTCAAAAAGTTGATGAATAGTAGAGTGCGCCAAGGAGTGCGCCACAGGTGTGCGCACAGCTCACTCGTCCAAATTTTGATCATAGAATTCTGGGATCGAAAACAAGTCAAAAAAGCATGAATAGCTTGGCGCACTCAGTGCACTTTCTCCGCGCACTTTGACGTGTAAACCAGATCTGAATGTGCAACTCGAGCTGTAAAGTGGAATTGTGGTAGGTGAACAGTGCGCGCCGCGCACGTGCTTTTGTGCGCTCGGGGCACCCTACTTTCCAGCTACTGTTCAACCTTTTTAAACCCCTTTCCAGCTTCATTCTTGAGACACCACTACACAGTCATTTTCAGAGGCAGAGGTTACGATTCAAGGTGATCCTTGGAGTAATCCAGGATCACCTAATCCATCATTTCAATCCGGAATCAAGAATCATCATGATCATCATCCAAGATTGCTTCAAGAGGTCGATTCTTGTTAGTTCAATGAATTCTATCTTTGTTTCCAGTTTGTTATTGTCTTTAATTATGATTGTTAGCTAGTTCTTTTTATGCTTGTCTAGATAAATAACCGATATGTTGATTGTTTACTTTTGTTGATTGATTGTTCTTATGAATGATAGTTTGATGTTTGAATAAAAGAACCATTCTTGTTAAGTTTAATCTTTTTGATTCAATTAGTTAGTATACTTATTCAACTAAGAAACATCATCTTGTTGATTTAGTATATCGGTTTACACCTAGTGACAAGTGTTTGCCCGTCTTTGACCAAAAGGGGTAAGTTACGTTCAAACGGTTAATCTCTATAGGAATGTAAGAACGACTCTTGTAGATACTTTCGGATAGCTTAATTGATATGTGTAGTTGTCTAGGAGAACGATCAATTCCCTAGAATATGTTATACATATTTTCACTACTCAATTCCATATAGCTAATAGGTGTTAGAAATTTGTCTTATCTAGTGACGTTTATAGGGATCCTATTACTACACTTAATTGATTACTTGGGTTGGGTGAATTGAGCATTTAACTGGACCAAGGGAATGAACTAAACTAAACCATTAGTTGACATAGGAGTGGATCATGATCAACACATCATTGGCATGATCATCATTCAAGTCTTTAGGCTAGTTGAATTAATTGATTACAAATAGGAGGTCTTAGATGACAAGAACATCACTTGCGTCGTGTAATCCCGTTTGAGTGTTTGCACAAGACTACTCTTGGTAAACTAATTAATTAGTTCTCGTACGTAGTCAATCAATCCAGTCTTAATCCTAAAACAACAATCAACATTCGAGGTTAAAAAGTCTAGACGAGCATATTTGTTT
Source organism: Rutidosis leptorrhynchoides (assembly GCF_046630445.1). NCBI lineage: Eukaryota > Viridiplantae > Streptophyta > Magnoliopsida > Asterales > Asteraceae > Rutidosis > Rutidosis leptorrhynchoides. Next base: position 50,463,904 of record NC_092333.1, read on the forward strand.
AATTTGATATAAAAACTATCTTTTCATTTTCTAAAATATCAAAAATATTGTCCTTTAAACTTACTCCTTTATTGATTTGTCCATCGTTAAACGTCAACCCAATATCTTGTATTTGTTTGATTTCATTTTATCTAGTTAAAACTCAATTTAGTTTATACAATCTTAACTTGCACATATAACTGTCCTTGGAACGATACACGGATTTTACCATTATCTATACTACTACACGATCGGGTACACTGCCCGTTAGTGTGTGTAATCTTTAAAACCGGTATTTTCCATACAACAATTCATATACCACGTTTCACACATCAAGTTTTTGGCGCCGCTGCCGGGGACAGTTGTGTCAAGATAAGAATTGTTAACTAAGTTGTGATTATTATTTTTTAGATTTTATCATTTTTTTTGTAGAGTTTTTATTATTTTTTTATTACTGTTTAGTGTCGGTGCTTTTATTCTTTTCTAGTTTTTGTCAGTTGCAGGGAAATGGTTGACCACAGGAATATGACAATGGGTGAGAGAATGAGAGTAGAACGAAGGAAACTAATCGAATTATATTTATCTCCTTGTGTTACCAACGAGGGGTACCAAGAGAAAGAAGAAGATGAAGTTGTGGTTAACACTAAAAACATGTCTCTGAAAGAGAGGATGATAGTCGAAGGTTTCTGCCCGTGTTTTTATGGGTCTTGGCAATGTTGCATGAATCTGGACGTAAAACATTCGAGTCCCCTACCCACTATGCAACTCTCTACCGATCGTTATTCACCATTGATTCTGTTTCTGGAACATTCAAATGTGACAGAGTCCAGTCTAGCTCCACAACTTATAACTTCACAATTTATTTTGCAAGACGAACTGGTTGTTGAAAAATGTACTCGTTTAGATCCACTTTCTGAGCTTTTGCAGGATTTCCCCGAGTTACATTCTTACTCTTCTACTTATAAAGATGAGATTGTGGTAAAGGAGGAAGACGGTTTGCTACTCGTTCTCATGGCTAATGGTTATGAACCTACAACTGAAGAATTAAAGGAATTGAAGCTGGAAATTGAGCCCCGCTCAATAGTTGAGATTCACAGCGGGTCCACGCTTATTCCAGAGGATGTCAATTTGGATAAGACAATCTATAAAGACCCATTTGACCAAGATCCACCAATAAGAATAAAAGTTTTACTGAAAACTGCACTTGGAATGGAGTCATGTGTTAACCCTCGGGTTAGGTCATCCTTTTTTGGGAAACTAAAAAAGGATTTATCACATATAATATACACCACCCGAGGTGTAAATGATTGGCTCACTATTCTGATTCGTGGAACTTTTTCCACCAATTTCACGTCTCGTCTAATAAAGTGTGGAGGAGTTTAACCCCACTGGGCATTAAATTCTGGGGTCCAGTCGAGTGCATGACGCGTTAATAAAAGTGTACGATGTTTTTCAAAGGTTTTAGTGACACTAGCATTAAAATTCAGCAAGGTACCTATCAAATTAGAATTTGTGTGATGAAGATCAAGGAATGAAGGATGCGCCATCGCTCACCTATATTCCACAATCTCCGATTTTTGAACCTAGGTTTTTCGAACTCCTTTTTCTCAATATTGTCCTCTCGAATTTAAATTTTACTGATTTTAAGTAATGAGGGCATTACTTAATCTTAAGTGTGGGGGATGGTATAAATTCTCGCGGGTATTCAAACAGTATTCAACTTGGCTCATTTTCATAATTTAATGGGAAATTTTAAAATTTTTTGAAATAAAAGTCTTAACGAAAAAGCCAAGTGTTGGGGATTTTACTAATCTTTTCGAATTACTATCACCAATTTTTGCTAAGAAAAATGTTTAAAATACTTTTGGCTTGAAAGGAAAAAGAATAATATCACTAAACCTAAAGGATGTATCTAGTCCATCCTTGAAGGAAGTAAAGTCTTCCGAATGTTACCTTACTTGATATAGCAAACTTCCTAAACTATGTCATTTCATACCAATATCATTTCACGATATAAAGGTAAAGTGGGAAGGGAAAGTCTTGAACTTTCAAACACGAAAATAAACTTGGTAGGGTAAATCTAAGTCGCTATCCAGTGTAAGACCGATTACGGTGAATAAGCTGGAGCAGGATCTGTCCCATACGATAGCTTAGTCTTCGCAGTTTTAACCCTTGAATTAAAATGTACAAATTGTCATGAAAGACCGATATTAATATTGAAAGGACCCGTTCATATACATTATAAACGATTCACAATAGTTGATTACATTGCGAGGTATTTGACCTCTATATGATACATTTTACAAACATTGCATTCGTTTTTAAAAGACAATCTTTCTTTACATCGAAAATTGACAGGCATGCATACCATTTCATAATATCCACTATCCAACTATAAATTGATTTAATAATAATCGTTGATGAACTCAATGACTCGAATGCAATGTTCTTCGAAATATGCTATGAAAGACTCCAAGTAATATCTTTAAAATGAGCAAATGCACAGCGGAAGATTTCTTTAACACCTGAGAATAAACATGCTTTAAAGTGTCAACCAAAAGGTTGGTGAGTTCATTAGTTTTTCATAATCATTTATTTCCATCATTTTAATAGACCACAAGAATTTCATTTCCAGTTCTCATAAATATACGTCTCATGCATAGAGACAAAAATAATCATTCATATGGTGAACACCTGGTAACCGACATTAACAATATGCATATAAGAATATCCCCTATCATTCCGAGATCCTCCTTCGGACATGATATAAATTTCGAAGTACTAAAGCATCCAGTACTTTGGATGGGGTTTGTTAGGCCCAATAGATCTATCTTTAGGATTCACGTCAATTAGGGTGTCTGTTCCCTAATTCTTAGATTACCAGACTTTAATAAAAAGGGGCATATTCGATTTAGATAATTCAACCATAGAATGTAGTTTCAATTACTTGTGTCTATTTCGTCAAACATTTATAAAAGTGCATGTATTCTCAGTCCCAAAAATATAAAGGGTAAAAAGGCAAATGAAACTCACGCATATAAATATTGTAAAACAGTTAATAAAGCATTTGCATGTATTCTCAGCCCAAAATGTATATAAAAAGGGAATAATGAAACTCACGCATATAAATATTGTAAAACAGTTAATAAAGCATTTGCATGTATTCTCAGCCCAAAAATGTAAAGAGTAAAAAGGGCAAATGAAACTCACCATACTGTATTTCGTAGTAAAAATACATATAACGTCATTGAACAAGTGCAAGATTGGCCTCGGATTCACGAACCTATATTAATTATATATATTTATATGTTGGTCAATATTTGTATAGCAATTTAGGTCAGGTCATAGTGTAATCCTATCATATAGCTCGAGTCTGACTCTACAGTATAGTAACATGTTATATTACTCATGCTCAATTAAGATTCTAGTAAAAGGTAACGTGTGAAACAACGTAACACAAATGGTTTCATAATCATAAAATAGTATTTTAGGTTTTTTTTTTTTTTTTTAGAGAAAATAAACACAAAAAGTTAACTGAAAAGTTAACAGGAAAAGTCAAAGTTCAAAGTCAAAAGTCAAAGGTTAAAGTCAAAAGTCAAAGGTCAAAGTAAAAATGAGGTCGCATGCAAATATATAATAACTTATACAAAAATGATTTTCGATCAAACATGACTAAACGGGCCACTTCAGCTATTTTTAGAAAAATTATCGGAACTCCGATTGATAAACGGCCAAAGATAAAAGTTACACATTACTAAAAAGATTAAGCATAAATATTACAGAAGTAAACTAAACCTAGACAACTCGTAGTTGCCAACGCGTTTTCGGCGTTTCAAAGTTAATTTTTCAGCTTTAATAAATTTACAAAAGTGACCGAGTAGCCTACTTTGGAGATTTTTAGAAAATTCCTCAAAACTCGTATTGACAAACGGTCAAAGCCTGCAAATTCTCGTTACCACAAAGATATAACATGATTTTTGGCAAGAGTAAACACATATCAGGCCGACCATGACAACTGATACAAAACTGACATTTTTAAATAAAAAAAGTTTCAGCTCTTTTTAGAATTTTAAAATGTGACCAAACCGTCAACTTTGATGATTTTTAGAAAAATCGTCAAGACTCGAATTGACAAACGGCCAGAGTCATTTGTTAGACCTTACAGCAAAGAATTCAGTGGTATTTTTTTTATATATGAACAACGCAGATCAACGAGAATTTCAGTTCCCGTTTCGACATTTCATCAAAATTTGCAAAACTTCTTTTGTCTATAACTTGACAACCGTTCAACGAAACGAGACGTGCTTTATATGAAAATTCATCTACTCGACAAGTAGAATCCAAATAACTACTTTTTATAACCCAGAAAATTAGTTCACTAATTATCATCAGCAATTTTAATTACGAAATTAATTATGCAATTTGTTTATTTCATAACTTTCTAACCGTTACTTGGATTCAAGTGATTCTTAAACCAAAATTCAACTATTTTTCGCTAGCTTTCCAATGACATGCATATCTTATACCTTATCTCAATCGTATATGTAACTAATTCAGGAATCAACATAACCTATCTAATGGCAATATCAAAAGTACAAGCATGCATAATCCTATATACTCGAGCACTAGTCAGGGATACACTATTAGTATGTAAAAATTAAATTATGAGTACTCACATATCAATATTGAGATTCAATATTGCAGGAAAGGTACGTAAACGCAACGGAGATGATAAACACTATATTGACCTCACGAGCATACCTATGAACCATACTCAATCACCTCCATAGCTATAACCCATAATTTCCTTAATCCTATCCCACTCGAAAAACAACTTCGAAATCACTCGGATATCACTCCGTCGTAATATTTTATGTATACTAATAATATCTTGAGATAATACGGAGTAAATATATATATGTAAATTGATTGAGAGAGTTTAGAGAAAACTATTTTCAAGTTTCTATGAAATAATGAAACCTATTGAATTCTATTTATAATAGATTTTTGAATTATTAAAGTGAATTATTAAAGTATGAATTATTAAAGTGAATTATTAAAGTATGAATTATTAAAGTGAATTATTAAAGTATGAATTATTAAAGTGAATTATTAAAGTATGAATTATTAAAGTGAATTATTAAAGTATGAATTATTAAAGTTAACGTAAAGTAAAAATAAAGTAAAGGTAAAGTTTAAGTATAGTAAAAGTATAAAACTATGTACGTATAATACGCGTATAAATATATATAATATTAATTTAAATCGTTATATATATTTAATAAAATAAAATATAAATATCGTTATCTTTATCATACTAGTTAAGTAATGAGTTGTCAAAAGTGGTTCTAGATATTTATAAAAGTTATATACGTTTTAATAATAAAGTTCTTTTTAAACTGAAAACGTTTTTGTACGTTTGAAACTAAATAGATCAATCGAGTCTTTATGAGATTCAATCTTCCACTATCCTTTGTCTAGTTCTCAATGATTGACAATTTGTTTATATTTATAAATCACTTTACCATTTTCCGAATATTGTTAAAATGAAAAGATTTCTCAAATCAACGTGGGCCTTTCAACAGAGACTTGTAATTATAATTCAATATATCTGATAATTCAATCATTTGATCTTATCTTCTAATTCCATTGATAAACATTTTGAAACAGATACAATCATATAAAGTATTTAATCTAATATTTTGTTTACGTTTCAAGTTATAATATATATACACATATACATATATAATCATATTCGTTTAATGGTTCGTGAATCGTTGGAACTTGGTCGAGGTTGAATGAATGTATGAACATAGTTTAAAATTCTTGAAATTTAACTTAACAAATATTGCTTATCGTGTCGGAAACATATAAAGATTAAAGTTTAAATTTGGTTGGAAATTTCCGGGTTGTCACAGTACCTACCCGTTAAAGAAATTTCGTCCCGAAATTTGAGTGGAAAGGTCGTGAATGATAATAAGTATGTTTTCATGATGCAAACGGGCTACAAATTAGAGTTTTATCATCAGCGAATAATTTGGATAAACAATCCATTTATATGAAGAGTACGAATGAAGCTAACATAGAAGAGTGAAATGAGTAAGTGTAGATTCATCTTATCATTTGACGTAGATATGATTGATTCCCAGATTTTAAGGGATTTGAAGAAAATCTTCTTAATAAGATTTGACTCTCCGGTAATCAAGGGAATTAGGATCCGCTTTAAATGCGATCGTCCATTTTAATTGTTCTCTCGGAGATTTTCTTATAAATTCACCTCCTTCGTTTCCTTACAACTCACACCATCTGTTGATGCATTTTATGCAAGTCCCTAGACATCTACCCACGTCCATTGCAGGTACAACAGTTTACAGGCCACCATGATTGCTCGTTATTATCCTATCCGTGTTTGTATATGGTTACAGGAACTGCAGGAATGAGATTTAGATGTTTGACTATGTTAAACTTAGTCAGACGTACGAGTGAAGCCTCACTAGTACGGCTGACAGGCTCATACGCATGGTTGATGCTGAGCTAAGTCACAATTACAACCTAAATGATAAGACACGAGTGAGTGATCACCCGTACGGTTGATGAAGCCAACTCGTACGTGTGATGAATGAATCGTATGGGTGTGTCAACAGCAGGGGTATATAAAGTCTTATGTTCTTCATTTTAGGTTAAGCCTCTCATTTGTTACACACACTCAGATCTAGTGAGCTCCTTCGATTCTCTCTCAGTCCAAATCACCCAGGTGGTGAATAATAGCTCTAGGTTTTGATCTAATCACACTTGATTTAGTTGTGGTTTGACTAAATTAATCAAAAAAAAAAAAAAACTTAACCTATTCACTAGAGGGTTTGATTCACTTATTCTGCCATTGTGTGAGTTAAATCTGTTGATTTCTAAGTTCCTAGTCATGTTTCATCACCTTCTATTCTTTCCCCCTCAACTCATATTTTAAAGTATTCATCAATATGCTCCATTCAGTTCTGATTCTCGATATACTTATAACTTTCATATCGGTCATTCTTCTTTTTTTTCATCTACCGCCGAAAGAATCTATTTACTTCTACTCTACTCTTGGGTTTATAGTGTTCCTAGTTCTCCCGTGTCTTTATATTGCTATATGCATCGATATATATGGTTTATAATTTCTGGTTTGTCGTTGGGCTTTATATGTTCCCTTATATTTCAAAGTCTCTGCTTCTGTCTTCTATAATCATTATCATTCACAGTTAATGCTCTCTTTTATTTGCTGCAATTTATACCCCAATTTCTATTTCGGAGTTTTGTCCTTTCGTTTCTTCTTCTTGCGATTAAGCACCGCTTGTAATGGTCCAGAATTCACAGATATGAATTTCGAAATGAACATTGTTAATGTTCTAGGAACGAAATTATGATGGCACGATCTTGACTTGTCAAATTACTAAAATACCTTGGAAAAGGCCGAATCATCAAGAAATATTTGCTTGATATTTTAGAGGTTAAATAGAATACAAGAGTCGTATAACATGGCACATGATGATGTTATGATCTGTGAATCATCACGTTCCATTTAGAAACTCAGCATGACTTACTGTAATATAATCACATTGATCAAGTGTCATTATATTATACTAATTCATGCTTCAGTTCCCAACACTACTTCAAAATATTCCTATTTTAAACTTGAATGTTTCAGAATTTAGAAACTAAAATAGTTTCTTTTATGATGTAATACAGATAGCGCGAAGAGGTAAATGATTTCAAATAAGAAAAATTAAGAAAATATCTTCAGAAATATGGAGGATATTTATAATGAAAGATATGATGATATTTTAGAATTTCTAATATCAGAGGATGATGAAGAATATTGTCCGCAGGGGTTTAGAGTCAGGAGCAAGGTATTCGTTAATGACTTCAGCAGATACTGAATTATTTGGATCCTTTGAAGTCAGGTTCAGTCTTTGTAATTTGTCCACGGCCTCCTTCCTACTTGCTCAATCCGTTTTCCAGTTCCAAGACTTCTCTTTTTCTGCGCTTTGCCAGCACACCTATTCATTATCATCAAACTTTTACTGTTAAGGTCGTTTATAGTTTTTTTTTGTTGCTTCATCAGTATTTTTCCATTTTCGGAGAACCAATTCGTAGTTCGAAGTGTTTTTCAGAATCTTCACATTCAAATTAAGTCCAGAAGATAGACGTTATATATACACATATAACTGTTGGCGTAGACATGCTGCGAGATTTCAAAATACTGATTACTGATTCCCAATGATTCGTATGGAAATTCTCATTACAAGATGCGAATGAGTAAATGATGGGGTTTCAATGAATAATTATAATGACTTTTTGGAGAGGCTAAAGTCAAAGGGTAATGAAGTTGTTGATACATCTGTTAATAGTGTGGTGGAATGTAAAAGGTTCCCTGGTAACGATGGTGTATATCTCAAGGTTATAATAAGGTTAGTCTGACTGAAAAGTCGAAGTTGACTTGCTGGAGCTGTGACAAAACTGGCTACTTTGAATAGGAGTCGCAAAGTTATTTTTGCTAATAAATGCTAAAGAATCTGACGCGGATACGTTGTTTAAACTTTTACTTTGGTTTCAAGAGTTTTTCGGGTACACAACTGTGGGTAATATGTGGTTGGATCATCATCTCGATTGCTCATCATTCGAAGTGTATTCAGAAATTTTCGAAGGGTTTGAACACAGATTGTAATCGTTAACATACATTTGATGTTCTAACACAGTTTTGAAGTCAAAATATAGCTTGTGAAAGATGTAAGGATCTAAGAGTGATGATTTTGGTCATATCTCAAGTTGAATTTTGAGATTTCAAAATCAGAATATGTAATTAAATTTTGAATGAGTATGGTTGTTTTGATTTCTATAAAAGAATGTATATTGTTGTGAAAGTAGGGAGTATAATGGATGATTTGCTGAATCAGATTCGAAGAATGTAATATATTAATTGTGAATTTATATATCTCTCGGGTATTACCTACCCGTTAAAAAAAATTTCACAATTAATATTTTGTACAAAAGAATTTTATTACAGTCTTTATGAAAATATATATATGTATATTTTCTTCAGATGTAACATAGATTTAATGAGTTAATGTTAAATTAAACTCATTTGATTTACGGTTGAAACTAGAATTGAATAATCCCTAAAGGCTTTAAAAAGTACATAACGTTTACGCAGTATTTCTTTAATGACATTGAAATTATGAATCAATACTCCGTTATTTGTTGATGTATGATGTTCGGTTCGTGGAATTCTTGTGAATTTCGCAAAGTACGAATGATGTTATCTGAAAAGTTTCGGGTACATCGATGATGAAAGTGTAAAATCTAATATATACTTGATTTATTATGAATTGGAATTTGTTGAATTGCGATAGAGATTGTAGTTAACGCTGGTTAAGTTGCGGCCGAACGACGTACATTATTGCATATTTGTAATATGAATTAACCGAGTAGTTAAGATTCACACACAATAGCTTAGCACGAAAAGATTTATTTTTATTTCAAAATATATAAAATATATATATAATTTCTTCAAAGGGAATGAGTTAATTCTTCATAACTCGTTGATACAATATACGGGTTATTGATTCGTAATGATGTCCATAGTGATTCTTGAGCTGACGGAGTTTGTGATGTTATAGGTGTTGTTGATTCTGATGTTGACTGTACTGATGATGCTGGTGACGTTGACGGTACTGTTGATGCTGTTGGTAAAACAAATTTAGCTTGTTAATCACACACCATTTTTGTCAGGGTTTCTACTCTTCCTTCTATCATTTTGGTTCGCTTAACTGATTTATGGTTAAGGCTAGATTAGATAATCTCTAAAACTTTAGAGATTACATAATATGCGCGGAATGTTTCTCCAATGAAGTTATGAATTAATACTTCGCCGGTTATTGTTGTTGGTATTCCTTGGTATCTACAGGGCGTATGACATTGGTGCTCGTGGGACAGAGTGTAAAGTTGAGGTTTACGACGTGGTTGTGGTTGGGGTGGTAATGGTACTATTGGCGTTGATGATGGTGTTACTGGTTATGCTGCTGATGCTGCTGCTGGTGTTTGTAATCTCTGCACCATATTCTCCAAAGCCACTACCCGAGCGCGAAGCTCGTTGACTTCTTCTATTACACCGGGGTGATTGTCGATTCGGACGAGCGGATAAATAAAATCTAAAATTTGATATAATATATAATCGTGACGAGATACTCTGGAAATGAGCGATAAAATGGTGTTTCGGACAGGTTCGCCGGTAAGTGCTTCAGGTTCTTCGTCAAGAGGGCAATGTGGTGGATGGAATGGATCACCTTCTTCTTGTCTCCAATGATTGAGGAGGCTACGAACCCATCTCCAATTTATCCAGAATAGGTGATGACTGATTGGTTGATCTATTCCGGTCACACTGCTTTCGGAGCTGGAGTGGGATTCCATTTCAAAATCCGAGGAACTTGAATTAATGATGAATTCCATTTCGTACGATTGAATAAGGATTTTTTTTTCGATATGAAATGATTTTCGGTTATCGGATGGTATTCTAATTACATAGAATATCCATATATATAGAACAAAAGATTTCGTAAACTACGGAGGAATTTACGAGATATATCAGGCAACGTTTACAGTAATAGATACGATAAGATATGATTTAGCAGATACGCTAAGATATGAATTTTTGTCTATACACTATTCATGCAATCAATGCAGCAAGACGTGTCTTAGACTAAAAATGATAAGTAGGTAATTTTCCGAGGATGATAAGTAGTTAATTTTTGACACAAAATGATAAGCAAAACTATTGACATGCAGACACGGTCGAAGTCCAGACTCACTAATGCATCCTATCGACTTATCTGTTAGACACACTAATGCAGACCTGGTTCGCTAAGACCACCGCTCTGATACCAACTGAAAGGACCCGTTCATATACATTATAAACGATTCACAATAGTTGATTACATTGCGAGGTATTTGACCTCTATATGATACATTTCACAAACATTTCATTCGTTTTTAAAAGACAATCTTTCTTTACATCGAAAATTGACAGGCATGCATACCATTTCATAATATCCACTATCCAACTATAAATTGATTTAATAATAATCGTTGATGAACTCAATGACTCGAATGCAACGTTCTTCGAAATATGCTATGAAAGACTCCAAGTAATATCTTTAAAATGAGCAAATGCACAGCGGAAGATTTCTTTAACACCTGAGAATAAACATGCTTTAAAGTGTCAACCAAAAGGTTGGTGAGTTCATTAGTTTTTCATAATCATTTATTTCCATCATTTTAATAGACCACAAGAATTTCATTTCCAGTTCTCATAAATATACGTCCCATGCATAGAGACAAAAATAATCATTCATATGGTGAACACCTGGTAACCGACATTAACAATATGCATATAAGAATATCCCCTATCATTCCGGGATCCTCCTTCGGACATGATATAAATTTCGAAGTACTAAAGCATCCGGTACTTTGGATGGGGTTTGTTAGGCCCAATAGATCTATCTTTAGGATTCGCGTCAATTAGGGTGTCTGTTCCCTAATTCTTAGATTACCAGACTTTAATAAAAAGGGGCATATTCGATTTAGATAATTCAACCATAGAATGTAGTTTCAATTACTTGTGTCTATTTCGTCAAACATTTATAAAAGTGCATGTATTCTCAGTCCCAAAAATATAAAGGGTAAAAAGGCAAATGAAACTCACGCATATAAATATTGTAAAACAGTTAATAAAGCATTTGCATGTATTCTCAGCCCAAAATGTATATAAAAAGGGAATAATGAAACTCACGCATATAAATATTGTAAAACAGTTAATAAAGCATTTGCATGTATTCTCAGCCCAAAAATGTAAAGAGTAAAAAGGGCAAATGAAACTCACCATACTGTATTTCGTAGTAAAAATACATATAACGTCATTGAACAAGTGCAAGATTGGCCTCGGATTCACGAACCTATATTAATTATATATATTTATATGTTGGTCAATATTTGTATAGCAATTTAGGTCAGGTCATAGTGTAATCCTATCCTATAGCTCGAGTCTGACTCTACAGTATAGTAACATGTTATATTACTCATGCTCAATTAAGATTCTAGTAAAAGGTAACGTGTGAAACAACGTAACACAAATGGTTTCATAATCATAAAATAGTATTTTAGGTTTTTTTTTTTTTTTTTTTAGAGAAAATCAACACAAAAACTTAACTGAAAAGTTAACAGGAAAAGTCAAAGTTCAAAGTCAAAAGTCAAAGGTTAAAGTCAAAAGTCAAAGGTCAAAGTAAAAATGAGGTCGCATGTAAATATATAATAACTTATACAAAAATGATTTTCGATCAAACATGACTAAACGGGCCACTTCAGCTATTTTTAGAAAAATTATCGGAACTCCGATTGATAAACGGCCAAAGATAAAAGTTACACATTACCAAAAAGATTAAGCATAAATATTACAGAAGTAAACTAAACCTAGACAACTCGTAGTTGCCAACGCGTTTTCGGCATTTCAAAGTTAATTTTTCAGCTTTAATAAATTTACAAAAGTGACCGAGTAGCCTACTTTGGAGATTTTTAGAAAATTCCTCAAAACTCGTATTGACAAACGGTCAAAGCCTGCAAATTCTCGTTACCACAAAGATATAACATGATTTTTGGCAAGAGTAAACACATATCAGGCCGACCATGACAACTGATACAAAACTGATATTTTTAAATAAAAAAGGTTTCAGCTCTTTTTAGAATTTTAAAATGTGACCAAACCGTCAATTTGATGATTTTTAGAAAAATCGTCGAGACTCGAATTGACAAACGGCCAGAGTCGTTTGTTAGACCTTACAGCAAAGAATTCAGTGGTATTTTTTTTATATATGAACAACGCAGATCAGCGAGAATTTCAGTTCCCGTTTCGACATTTCATCAAAATTTGCAAAACTTCTTTTGTCTATAACTTGACAACCGTTCAACGAAACGAGACGTGCTTTATATGAAAATTCATCTACTCGACGAGTAGAATCCAAATAACTACTTTTTATAACCCAGAAAATTAGTTCACTAATTATCATCAGCAATTTTAATTACGAAATTAATTATGCAATTTGTTTATTTCATAACTTTCTAACCGTTACTTGGATTCAAGTGATTCTTAAACCAAAATTCAACTATTTTTCGCTAGCTTTCCAACGACATGCATATCTTATACCTTATCTCAATCGTATATGTAACTAATTCAGGAATCAACATAACCTATCTAATGGCAATATCAAAAGTACAAGCATGCATAATCCTATATACTCGAGCACTAGTCAGGGATACACTATTAGTATGTAAAAATTAAATTATGAGTACTCACATATCAATATTGAGATTCAATATTGCAGGAAAGGTACGTAAACGCAACGGAGATGATAAACACTATATTGACCTCACGAGCATACCCATGAACCATACTCAATCACCTCCATAGCTATAACCCATAATTTCCTTAATCCTATCCCACTCGAAAAAACAACTTCGAAATCACTCGGACATCACTCCGTCGTAATATTTTATGTATACTAATAATATCTTGAGATAATACGGAGTAAATATATATATGTAAATTGATTGAGAGAGTTTAGAAAAAATTATTTTCAAGTTTCTATGAAATAATGAAACCTATTGAATTCTATTTATAATAGATTTTTGAATTATTAAAGTGAATTATTAAAGTATGAATTATTAAAGTGAATTATTAAAGTATGAATTATTAAAGTGAATTATTAAAGTATGAATTATTAAAGTAAATTATTAAAGTATGAATTATTAAAGTATGAATTATTAAAGTTAAAGTAAAGTAAAAATAAAGTAAAGGTAAAGTTTAAGTATAGTAAAAGTATAAAACTATGTACGTATAATACGCGTATAAATATATATAATATTAATTTAAATCGTTATATATATTTAATAAAATAAAATATAAATATCGTTATCTTTATCATACTAGTTAAGTAATGAGTTGTCAAAAGTGGTTCTAGATATTTATAAAAGTTATATACGTTTTAATAATAAAGTTCTTTTTAAACTGAAAACGTTTTTGTACGTTTGAAACTAAATAGATCAATCGAGTCTTTATGAGATTCAATCTTCCACTATCCTTTGTCTAGTTCTCAATGATTGACAATTTGTTCATATTTATAAATCACTTTACCATTTTCCGAATATTGTTAAAATGAAAAGATTTCTCAAATCAACGTGGGCCTTTCAACAGAGACTTGTAATTATAATTCAATATATCTGATAATTCAATCATTTGATCTTATCTTCTAATTCCATTGATAAACATTTTGAAACAGATACAATCATATAAAGTATTTAATCTAATATTTTGTTTACGTTTCAAGTTATAATATATATACACATATACATATATAATCATATTCGTTTAATGGTTCGTGAATCGTTGGAACTTGGTCGAGGTTGAATGAATGTATGAACATAGTTTAAAATTCTTGAAATTTAACTTAACAAATATTGCTTATCGTGTCGGAAACATATAAAGATTAAAGTTTAAATTTGGTTGGAAATTTCCGGGTTGTCACAAATATCGCGTCAGGGGGCACCCGGTTAAGAGTTCCATGATACTACAATCATGGGGCGGATAGCTTGCTAATCGCCGACTGAAACTTCGGTTTTCAGTTACCCTCAACCGGAATTTGAGGTTAAAACCGGAAAACGTGTCTAGTTTAAAACTAGCATTGACATTTTCAAAAAAAAACTTAAAACGTTTTCTCAAGATCCACTTTTCCCTAAGGATCCAAATTTTTAAGAACTTTCACCAAAGTTCGTTTCTCCCAAAAATTCAAATGTGTGCGTGTGATTCATAAATTGTGTGTGTACCTCAACGTGTGAGTATTCCATTTGTGTATTATGTGTTTCATATAGCGTGAGTTTGGTCTTCCAAAAGAACGTGTGTGTTTCGTGTACTTCGTGTGACTAGTGTAAACTTGTGTACTATATCGTGTGAGTATGATTCCTATTATTGTGTTCTCCAATAAATTTGTGTGTATTCTATTTTGTGCTCTGTATTAGTATTTTTGAAACAAGACTTGCTTGAGGACAAGCAAGAGTTAAGTGTGGGGGATTTGATATTGCTCAAATTAGACATATCTTTAGTCGCAATATCAAGTTCTATCGTTGTTTATTTCGTGTGTAAACATAGTATTTTCGTTTGTATTCCATTTTATTGTAAAATAGTTAGAATCATTGTGTAATTGAAGAAATATGGAAGATTTTGGATGATACTACTCAGAGATCGAAAACAAGTCAAAAAGTTGATGAATAGTAGAGTGCGCCAAGGAGTGCGCCACGGGTGTGCGCTCAGCTCACTCGTCTAAATTTTGATCAGAGAATTCTGGGATCGAAAACAAGTCAAAAAAGCATGAATAGTAGAGTGTGCCAAGGAGTGCGCTCAGCGCACTTTCTCCGCGCACTCTGACGTGTAAAGCAGATCTGAAGGTGCAACTCGAGCTGTAAAGTGGAATTGTGGTAGGTGAACAGTGCGCGTCGCGCACGTGCTTTTGTGCGCTCGGCGCACCCTACTTTCCAGCTACTGTTCAACCTTTTTAAACCCCTTTCCAGCTTCATTCTTGAGACACCACTACACAGTCATTTTTAGAGGCAGAGGTTACGATTCAAGGTGATCCTTGGAGTAATCTAGGATCACCTAATCCATCATTTTAATCCGGAATCAAGAATCATCAGGATCATCATCCAAGATTGCTTCAAGAGGTCGATTCTTGTTAGTTCAATGAATTCTATCTTTGTTTCCAGTTTGTTATTGTCTTTAATTATGATTGTTAGCTAGTTCTTTTTATGCTTGTCTAGATAAATAACCGAGATGTTGATTGTTTACTTTTGTTGATTGATTGTTCTTATAAATGATAGTTTGATGTTTGAATAAAAGAACCATTCTTGTTAAGTTTAATCTTTTCGATTCAATTAGTTAGTATACTTATTCAACTAAGAAACATCATCTTATTGATTTAGTATATCGGTTTACACCTAGTGACAAGTGTTTGCCCGTCTTTGACCTAAAGGGGTAAGTTGCGTTAAAACGGTTAATCTCTATAGGAATGTAAGAACGACTCTTGTAGATACTTTCGGATAACTTAATTGATATGTGTAGTTGTCTAGGAGAACGATCAATTCCCTAGAATATGTTATACATATTTTCACTACTCAATTCCATATAGCTAATAGGTGTTAGAAATTTGCCTTATCTAGTGACGTTTATAGGGATCCTATTACTACACTTAATTGATTACTTGGGTTGAGTGAATTGAGCATTTAACCGGACCAAGGGAATGAACTAAGCTAAACCATTAGTTGACATAGGAGTGGATCATGATCAACACATCATTGGCATGATCATCATTCAAGTCTTTAGGCTAGTTGAATTAATTGATTACAAATAGGAGGTCTTAGATGACAAGAACATCACTTACATCGTGTAATCCCGTTTGAGTGTTTGCACAAGACTAATCTTGGTAAACCAATTAATTAGTTCTCGTACGTAGTCAATCAATCCAGTCTTAATCCTAAAACAACAATCAACATTCGAGGTTAAAAAGTCTAGACGAGCATATTTGTTTAATTTGATATAAAAACTATCTTTTCATTTTCTAAAATACCAAAAATATTGTCCTTTAAACTTATTCCTTTATTGATTTGTCCATCGTTAAACGGCAACCCAATATCTTGTATTTGTTTGATTTCATTTTATATAGTTAAAACTCAATTTAGTTTATACAATCTTAACTTGAAACAACCCAACCCGTATTAAAACCGGCCCATAAAAATTTTTCCTTTTTAATACGCGTCAAATAATACTTTAGGTCCCAATTGTGTTTCCATAAACATCTTTAATACAATAGAAGGTTTAATAAACCTTAAAACATTTAATACATTGATTAATTATCCAAACGGACATACACGACCCGACTAGTTTAGTTTCTAACCAAAACTGAGCATGGTGATTTGGGACTACGCTACCCAAATCCTAATCGAATACAAAAGCAAGATTTTCTTAGCAACCTAGCCAAGATCTCTAATCCCCAAGCTTACCCGAGCTGCCAAGCATGCGAACCCATAAAAATATCAACAACGAGAGGGTAAGCTAATGCTTAGTGAATGATAATATACTACATACATATATATGTATAAAATGGACACGCCACACAAATATCAAATACCGCATACCGAAGCATCCATGTATAAGGCAACTACACTAAGCATACCGTACGATCTCTAAGCAACAAGCTAAAGATATCAACAAGTATAAGTTCACCAACGCCAATAAGCTACACCCGGAGGGTTAGCTACAACACAACATTACATTAATATATAACAATATAAAACGAAATAAGGTTAACCCCTTAACCCATTACCGAATACCAAACGCCACAATGAAGATTGGCCGAACTACACGAGCCTTAGTAATCCGAACCCACACGAGATTACTATCTTCACAACATCGAGGTTGGCCGAACTACACGAGCCTTAGTAATCCGAAACTACATGAGATTACTACCTCAATAGGATAACCGAACTACACGAGTCATCGTGAATCCGAACTACACGAGATTCACACATCCATTATCTCTCAATCGAGATTTACCGCATTACCACCTCGGTGATAATTCAAATCCAAACCATAATTACAATTTATCCGAAATTGTACTCTACCCCAAATCGACCAAAACTAGGTCTCGACAACATTTTTCGGATCTACCAAAAGCATCATCCGAAATCTCACACTAAAACTTCCTCGTGCGGGAGTGTAACCCCCCCCACTTGGAACTACGTCCCATATCCACAACTCGTACAATCGTACAATGCTACCAAAGGTAGACTTTACAAACGATTGGGCTCACACGACCCATCACCATATCTTGCTCCAGCCTTGAGCACACGAAGGATTTCAACCAATCCTTAAACACTTCGAACAAAAAGTGTACCACCAATTACACAACCAAAATCCCTCGCAATCATCAAATTGCTTTAGTTTGTCAACTTCCACCTAGTCACTCATGTACCTAAGGGTTTCACTCCGGTACCCTAAGTACAATGTAACCACAACACAATCGGAGTTGAACACCACGCTAGTAGGTATAAAAGATGCACCTAATGTCGCGTCTTATATACTCCATTACCAACATACATCGAGATTCAAAACACTCGATCTCAAGGTTTTCAGCCCACCCATCGATCCTCACGGTTCACCGACCTCCACACAAAAGCGAACACGCGCTTAACAACCGTACACCGAAACTCATTTCCATGGCTTGGTAGAAACATTTCCCAGATACTAAGGAATGCTTGGTAGCACCAAGTCCTACGCCCTTCACCCGACAACCAAATGTCACCATAGGGTACTTCCATTAGGAACGTCACCCATAACAACAATATTCACAACACAAGGCATTTAACAGTTCAACTCAAACGGCACTTAATAAATAATCAAAGGGCATTTTTATTAAAACGAATCGTACCTTAACGTCTCCTTGCCGCACCCGTCCCCGCTAACTTGGGACATTCCGACTTACGATGTCCTTCTTCTTGGCAATTGAAATACACCATACCATCACCCTTTGGTACCGAACATTCCCAAGACTTGTGACCCCTCATGCCACAACTATAACATCTAGATGCACTAGAATCCGGTATACCCGTCCGCGTACCACCCGTGCTCACACTCGGACCCTTAGTCCTCTTACTCGGAGCACCATACGAGACAACCCTTCTCTCACTTGAAGGTTCACCAATCTTTGATCGCGTATACGACTCGAAACCTCTAGCCACGGTGAATAATTCCGCAAACGATTTCGCGTGACCCCGGCTAATCTTATTCTTCAAGTCATCATTCAAGGTTCGATAGAAATCTTGCATCAACAAATTATCATTCCCCAAATACTCTGGGCAAAAACGAGCCTTCGCCATAAAGGTCGTCTTGAGAGTATTCAAATCCATAGAACCCTGTTGCAAATTTCGCAACTCATTACGCATTTTCGACAAATCGGCTGAAGTCCGGAACTCCTCGAAGAATTCCTTCTTAAACTCGTCCCACGATAAAGCCATAAACGGCTCACCACCAACAAGATCAATCTTACCATCTAACCAATCCTTTGCCCTACCCCGCAACAAACTAGTAGCGAGTCTCGTCTTCTTCTCAGGAGGGCATTCAATAGTACGAAAACACCCTTCGACATTCGAGATCCAAGTTGTGCTTACCAAAGGATCCGGTTTCCCGTCATACATCGGGGGTTTAGTCCTCATGAAGCTCTTAAGACAACGCTCCATTTCACTACTACCCCGAAATTCGGAATACTTCCTATCCATTTCTTCTCGAAACGTACTCATTTGCTCCGCAACGGCGACCGCAACTCTAGAGTTAAACTCAGCATTGTTCGTCTCGATCCCACTTCCCGTCGCCATTCTAAGGAATGCAAAGCGATTAGATCACGAACGTATAAAATTATACACACAACACCGCCCCATCTTGCTAAACACTCGTTGTACATCACTTGTTAGACACGATTTGCACCCGTAATAAGGTTTGCAAGTCCTTATTACGCACACACACCGTATCAACTTGTTAGTACAATGACTGTCTCGCTCGATGCTATAAACAAATACAAACAAAATTCTACGCGATATAAACACACGCGAGAATTATCATCACAACACAATCATATATTACTAATATCCGCATTACTAATATAAACATTAGTCAACCTATAAACAAGGCACTAACTAAACCCATTTCGACCCGTAATCCTACAAGTCCCGCAACAAATTAAGCACACACACAAGTCTAAGTCTAGGCACCTATCTCAAGTTACCTAAATCCCTTAGACCATGCTCTGATACCACTTGAAACAACCCAACCCGTATTAAAACCGGCCCATAAAAATTTTTCCTTTTTAATACGCGTCAAATAATACTTTAGGTCCCAATTGTGTTTCCATAAACATCTTTAGTACAATAGAAGGTTTAATAAACCTTAAAACATTTAATACATTGATTAATTGTCCAAACGGACATACACGACCCGACTAGTTTAGTTTCCAACCAAAACCGAGCATGGTGATTTGGGACTACGCTACCTAAATCCTAATCGAATACAAAAGCAAGATCTTCTGAGCAACCTAGCCAAGATCTCTAATCCCCAAGCTTACCCGAGCCGCCAAGCATGCGAACCTATAAAAATATCAACAACGAGAGGGTAAGCTAACGCTTAGTGAATGATAATATACTACATACATATATATGTATAAAATGGACACGCCACACAAATATCAAATACTGCATACCGAAGCATCCATGTATAAGGCAACTACACTAAGCATACCGTACGATCTCTAAGCAACAAGCTAAAGATATCAATAAGTATAAGTTCACCAACGACGATGTGAACAACGCCAATAAGCTAGCCCCGGAGGGTTAGCTACAACACACCATTACATTAATATATAACAATATAAAACGAAATAAGGTTAACCCCTTAACCCATTACCGAATACCAAACGCCACAATGAAGATTGGCCGAACTACACGAGCCTTAGTAATCCAAACCCACACGAGATTACTATCTTCACAACATCGAGGTTGGTCGAACTACACGAGCCTTAGTAATTCGAAACTACACGAGATTACTACCTCAATAAGATGACCGAACTACATGAGTCATCGTGAATCCGAACTACACGAGATTCACTTCCGATAAGATGACCGAACTACACGCGTCATCATGAATCCCAACTACACGAGATCCACTTCTCCAATTTAAACCCACGGTCACGGGATTATAAAATCCACCACATCGGGGTTATCTACATCACGACAAATCAACCCTTTGCCATTGGGGTTATAACATCCAAATCACAACCACGTGTGATAACGTAAACATAAACGTGTAACTCGCCAAAGGTGGTCAACCAAAATGCACAACCGTGCCAATTGGACTCATACCAAAGTCCATCAAATCTACCTATATGTGAAGTGAGCTCTAATAGTCGAGAATCACTTCACCTGACCCGCACCCATCCTACACATACATATGCATATAGGATATTAACACTCACCTTGTCGCCTTGAAGAATGCTTCCAAGTAATCCGCAACTCGTCAATGGAAAGTACCTATTCCATTATCACAAATTCAACAACACACTTAGATTGGATTTACAAACCAACCCAATTTGACACTTAGTGCAAATTCGACCCAAATGCACTTCCAAGTACAAACCGCACCCAAACTAACCAATAATTACTAACACAAGTGATGATAGTCCTAATATGCCAATTAAACCCGAACACAAGTGTTAAACACTTATCGTTCTCAAAATCGCCCATAAACCCTAATTTTGACCCATAAAGTCAAAATCTCACCATTTACAAGTTTTGACGCCAAAACATGTTTAACTCGGTTTTATACTTTAACTTAATTCATTTTAAGTTTACAAACCTCAACGAATCGACATTCGGGTTATAATCCTCAACAAACTCTAATTTTGACTCTAGTCAAAATTAGTCAACCACGAAAACCCTAAAAGTCTCCAAAACAACAATAATCACTAATGCTAGTGATTGTACACCATTTACAAGTCTTAAATATGGTTAAATCATTAACCAACCCAAAACACGCCTTTAACAACAATAAACCCGAATATTGGTGTTAATCTCCAATTAACAACTAAATGGGTTTCACCTATGACTCGTACCATCAAAAGCCCCAAATTTGAATGATGAACACGAAAATGAAATTCGGAGTTAGAGCTTACCACTAGTATCACCGTGTAGCCAAGAACGAGGAGAACAAACTTGTCAACTACGCCAAAGATCAAATCCCGCTTCTTCCTTTCCAAAAATCCCTTTGAAATCAAGTGGGTGTTTGAGTTTGAGAGGAAAAATGAAAAGAAAAGGAAAAATAAAATGAGAAATGAAATGGGTGGATGAGGTTAAAGTCTCAAATCTGGCTCAAACGTGAAAAGACCAAAATGCCCTTGCTTCTCATTTAATATTACAAAAATCCGGCACCAGTTTGCCCAGAATGCCGCGCCGCGGCCTTAAATGTCGCGCCACGACATTTGCCTAGTTCTGGGATCATTTTTAATCAAGCTTCTGATCTGGATTCCAGTTAAATGCCGCGCCGCGGCCTCCTTTGTCGTGCCGCGACGTTCAACGTGGTCCGACTCATTTCCTTGCATACAAGACCTTAACACCCGAATATGTCCCGAACCCTTCATACGCCTATCGTACATACACAATACACCTATAAATCATGTACGGAGAAAAACGGGGTGTTACATAACTTGCACATATAACTGTCCTTGGAACGATACACGGATTTTACCATTATCTATACTACTACACGATCAGGTACACTGCCCGTTAGTGTGTGTAATCTTTAAAACCGGTATTTTCCATACAACAATTCATATACCACATTTCACACATCACACATATATACGTATTATCTTGTATTGGTAATAAACTAATAATACAGATAGTTATAGGGTTAACCGAGAGAGGTTAAACCCTTCTTTCGTTCAAACACACATACCATTTTCTATATTCAGTTCTGGTCATAATTTGATTTGTTTAGCCCCATAACCCACCTAGGTTTAAAATACTCCATTTCTAAACATATGACTAATATGACTATTTAATTATAAGATTTATATAAAAAGAAATACTCATTCGTAGTCAAAATCTTATCATTTCATAAATATAATATTTTATGTGATATGTAATCACTCTAACTTGTAAGTTGAATAAGTAGATTAAGAAATTAATATAACTAAGTTTTAATATAATAACAAGAGCTTTGATTAGTAGTTACCTCCGATAGGCGTATGTGAATCGTAACTAGACCCGTAAAAATTTTGTAGTCTCCTTTGAATTCTGTACCTTCTCCTTATTTCTTTGTCTTTATTTTGTTGGGTTGTAGTAAATAAAATGGTTATCAAGTTGGTGCATATCACTTTTGATTCAACTGTATATATAGTTGATTTTAACTAAGAGAGTGTCAACTAATGATACTCATGGAGAATATATATATATGACTTATTGCTATCTCCTTTCTTAAAAATTATAATTGTTGGCCTACAAATCCCACTCAACTAACCGAGTGCTATTTCTCTACTTTCAATTACAATTGTATATTACTTTCTTTATTTGATGTAAAGTTAATGGCAAATGACTAGCCACGTTCAATGTTATATTAATATATACTTCAATAATTAACTTATATATAATTTATTCATTTCTAATAACTTTATTGTTGGTTTCCACTTTCCACTAGTTTATATTTAGTTAAATTATTATCACAATTACAATTGATGACGATTTCTATTATTAATATTAGTTGTAGTGCCAAATATTAATGTTTAATATTTTATTTATTAATTTTAATTGTGTTGTAATTATGAATATAACTAACCCAGTTCATCAACTTAAACCATTCAAGAACTTATGCATCAAAATTTATTTTGGGTTATTATAACATGAATGTAAACACTAGTTGTAATGCACAACTAGCATAAGTTTATTTATTTACAACGTCATTGTATGTTGTGTTTAAGTGTGTTGGTGTGCTGCCTTCACTATCAGTACAAGAGAGTTCAAGATTCAATGTTAATTCATGACCATCATAGAATGTATGCAGAACCAACAAGGGGATCAAGTGAAGGACCAGTACCTGAAGTACCAGCAGAGGCTGGAGCAGCACACAACACTTAGGCAAATCATGTTCCATAACAAGCAAGATGGTTTCCTGTGTTGTCTACATCAATTGGCACTATTCAACTGACATCGAAGACGAAGTTGAACAGAGAATGGCACTAGTCGGCGGATGACAAGTGACTTTACAAGACAACAATGGAATGCATAAGCTTAACTCATGCGCAGTTCATGGTCAATGCATTAATTATAATGGAAGGATTACATTTATGTGTTAAGTAAAAAGTAGATTCGGTGATATTCATGGTGTTAATATGGGCCCATTGAACCTAAACATATCCCATCTTTTTTACGCAAATGATGCAATTTTCTTATCCGAGTGGAATAGAGATAGCATAATGAATACACTCATGGTTCTTAATGAATTTTATCATTTTTCGGGGTTAAAGATCAATGTGAAAAAATCCCATTTATATGGCATCGGAGTACACGACCTAGAAATAGATTTCAGATGTTCAAAAGGGAAATATCCTTTTACATAGTTGGGGCTTCCGGTAGGTGCTAATATGAACGTCATTTCTAATTGGAAAGTATTAGAGAATCGATTCCGAAAAAAATCATCGGGATGGAAAATCTAGTCTTTGATCAATTGGTGGCTGATTAACATTAGTAAAAGCGGTGCTTGTAAGCTTGGGTAGTTATTATTTATCACTTTTTAAATGTACGAAAACGATGATAAAGAATTTGGAAAGGTTACGAGTGAAAATTATTTTGGAGAGGGTCGGAGAATTCAAGTAAGATGCATTGGGTTTGTTGGGACCAAGTGTTGGCTTTTCACGACAAAGGTGGTCTTGATATTGGTAGTCTTCAGGCATTTAATTATACTTTACTCTTTAAATGGATTTGGAAATTTGTGACACATCCAAATGCTATTTAATTATACTTTATTAAAACAATTCATGGTTAGCGTGTAGGTATTGATGATACAATTTTGAAAAACAATGGATCTAACATTGTCCATTTTTTTTGCAAAGCAAAAGTTAAAAGTATTATTCCAAACCATGTCTTAAGTTTAAAAATTGGCGATGGGCGTTCAATACACTTTTGGTTAGATAATTGGAGAGGTGATGGCCCTTTGAAAAACAAGTATGAGAGATTGTTTCATTTGGACTCGAATGCTTTATGCGTGTTTGTGAATAGATGCAATTCCGAGGGGTGGAATTGGTCATGGAACCAGGTCTTAGGGTCACGTCATATTGTAGTGCTAAACGAGATGATATCTATTTTGGGAGATGCAATAATTGGTCAAGGACCAGATTAGTGGATGTGGTATTTGGAAGATGGATCGGAGGTGATGTCTTGGTACGATGGATGGTGGGAAGCTGAGAAGACGAAACAAAAAGTGTACATGGTATTTGCAGCGCTACTATGGCACGTGTGGAATTTAAGGAATAACGCGATGTTCTCCAGTGAAGCTTTGAAGAAATCGTTTTTGTTTGATTCCATTTGTAATTTCTCGTTTTTATGGCTATCTAGTAATGGAAAAATTGATGTAAATTGTAACGTTTGACTTATAAAGCAAGAGTAGTTGTTTATTTTTTTAGCCCCTATTAACTTACTAAGGGTTCTAACAAGTATATTTTAACATAAAAAAAGTTTAATAAAAGTAGAAACTATGGAGGATTTTATTGGGTAAGTTGAATATTGATTATCATGTCTAATCTTAGTTCTGCTGTAGTTAAATGGGATTATTGAGTATCGTTTACTTCAATGAAATTCGTGCAGGTAATCTATGATGTTTTGTAAAATATCTTTTTAAATTGGTAAAATTTGTGTATATTTTAATATATTATATTAGTTAAAATGGTGCAGGTCTTGAAGAAAATTTGTGTGTACTTTTTAAATTGATGGAATTTGATTGTTCGAGGGTTGAAAGACGGGCAAGTTTTAACTTGCATATGCACGAGACAGAAATCATATGGGTCCAAACTGGAGCGGAGTGGTACTAGAGTGTTTACCGACAACCACAACGACATATCATAAACCCTAGCTTAATTCAAAGTAGTTCACTTTATATTTGTTCTCTTTGAATTCATTGAGATTTTGTTGTATGAGAAAATTTAAGACAAAAGATGTGAGATAAATGATTAATAAGTCTAAAATTTTGCAAATTTTTAGTTAAAATGGCGACTGAAAGCCCTATTAGAACTATGGATGCAAGCGGAAAATGGGCATCACAAGCGACATTTGAGGAGATGGGATTAGTGGTAAAAGGGCCACATAAGATTGTTATACAAATAGAGGATGCCAAGTAAGCATTATTGCATCGCCTAAAAGTTCTATTTTTTAAGATTAGGTATTTGAAATTATCTTTTAGGTACCCAAAACATGTTGTTTTTACCCGAAACATGCTGTTTTTGACCCGAAACATGTTGTTTTGACCTATCAGATGCTGTTTTGACCCAAAACATGTTGTAGTTTAACCCGAAACATGTTTTTTTGACCCATTAGATGTTGTTTTGATCCCAAACATGCTGTATTTGACGAAAAACATGTTGTTTTTACTTGAGACATGCTGTTTTAACCCGAAACATGCTATTTTTGACCGAAAACACGATGTTTTTGACCCGAAACATGCATTTTTACCCCATACATGTTGTTTTTACGCATAAGATATTGTTGTGACTTAAAACATTCTGGTGTAAATAATGACAAGGATTAAGTTTGCAGCCGTAAGTTTTTGAAATTGTTGTTCAGAATGAGAGGACTCTCAAGGGGTTAAAGACATTATGATGAAATCTGATGATGTTGTAGTTTCTACTTTCTACGCATAATAAGGTGATACGAGCTGTATGTGATGTGAGATCAAAATAATATTATTGCCATTTTTTGAATGTTGATGTGATAATATGTGTTCAAATAGCTTTGACTAATAGAGAAATCGAATGGTGAACTGAAAATGTATGTTCATCATGGCATTCTTTTACGTGCATTCTTTTGTGTAATACATGACATTATTTTCATGAATTTTTGTCAATCGAAAATATGGAATTATAATTATTTTATCTTATAATCTTATAATGTTTATTTATCAATTATCAATAGTCGTTTAAACAAATTCGTGATTTCACATGTCTTTTCATTAGTTACTTTTTATTTCTCTAAATTTCAAACTTTTTACCGTTCTTCAATACGTAGAGACTACATGGTAAAAAATGTAAATTTTGAAAGCGTTAACCCACTTTTTAACCATCATAATTGAGTCGACAATAAAAGTCAAGCAGCTGCCCTTGACCTGACCCCATTTATTTATTTATTTACGACAACAATAAACCCTAGAAATTCATCTGTGTAACGTTCGCCGGAGCTACTTTAATCGGCCGGAGTGTAGCGATGTCAGTAGCACTACCGGGACAGCTAAACACAACCGAATCGCCGACATGGGGCTCCCGTAGCGTCGACTGTTTCGAAAAACTAGAGCAAATCGGCGAAGGAACTTATGGGTATTTTTTTTCTTTCTTTTTATATATCTTTTTATTCTTACACTTATAAAAATTTGTATATTCCATCAAGTTTCAATTTTGTAACTTTAATTGTTAATTTTATGCATCTAATTGATGGACTTACTGTAGAATTTTTGAATTTTGGATTAAATAAGGGATCAATGAGCTGCCCTAGGTTATTTGCTAAAGAACTGATTTATGTTGTTGTAGTTACACTCCACTTTATTAGTTAAGACTTCAATGCTAATTAGGTTTGCCAATTTAGATGAACATCTGAGTAAAATTAGGGATCAATGAGCTGCCCTAGGTCACGGGATGTCGGGATACCTCGACAGGCCGCGTAAAAACACTTGAGTAAAAAAATAAGTACTTTCTTATGATTGCTCGCTGATATCATACTAATCAGATGAGTAACGTTGGTATCACTTGATATAGATGCCCCCTTGCTTCCTATATGTGTGTAAATGGTAGAACAGGTGCATAGGTTAACGTTCCTCACTAAGATTGCTATCAAGGGTATATGGATGCAGTGACATTCACATTGTAACCATTAGAATATTTTGAAGCACAAAGTTCAAACTTTGCAGATATAATATGGGGTAGAGACATAGAATGGCTAAAAAGCAGTATCATAATAGAGTTTAATTTCCCACCTTCCCTTTGAGGTTTGAAGGGTATATCTGTCAAAGTTGTGCTATGACAGAAAGTTGGCTTGCTGTATGTGAGTTATGCTCACTATGTGTCACCTTTTTTCAGCACAGAAGAGCTACGTGTTCATTTTTATGCTATCATACTTTATCTCTAATTGAACAAAACCAATATGTGGATGTGATTTGACTTCAAAAGGTGTAAAAATACTAACATAATACAGTATATCTGTACACTTTATTGTCTCATAAGTGTACGGTTATTTATGGAATAGAGCAAGTATCAATTTTTGCATGTGTCCTCATAAGAATGTTACGTCATCTTGCTTGGCATGACTACTTGATATACATTTGGCTTCTCATCTGATCCTTATCCAAATGTATGTTCTTTTCCATGATTTACGAAGATTTTCATAAAGATTTCAAGTTGGAAGATTTTACGGTGTTAAATTTTTTCATTAGAATGTGTATGCTGTATACTCTTAGAATTTGGTACTATGTGGTGAAAAGCTGTGTATGTGTTGGAGTCGTTTTGGTCTTAAATCCTCATATGTGTGCTTATTTTCATCTTTACTCGAATCAAGCTATTTCAGATGTGGTTTTTGTCGAAATTTACCATTCAATTTGGTTTTACTGTTGCCTGTTGATTATATTTGAACACGTATAATAAAGTTTGAAACTTTTTGTTTTCAGTCAAGTGTACATGGCCAGGGAAATCCGAACAGGGGAAATTGTTGCTCTGAAGAAGATACGGATGGACAATGAACGAGAGGGGGTAATACATTCTTTGTTTTCCTGCATAAAACATACTCCGTAGTTCTTTAACACAAAAATAACGAGAATATTTTTAAAGTTAATGTCCTCGATTAAGTCTTGATTCTTTTTCTCTGGTTTGCCTACATTTGCATTAAATCTACAGTTTCCCATAACTGCGATACGTGAGATTAAAATCTTAAAGAAGCTGCATCACGAGAATGTAATAAAGCTTAAAGAGATTGTTACATCTCCAGGTAACTTACATCTAATCGTCTAATGTCGCGGTTGTTGTTTTCATCCTTTTTTACTATGAACGCAAACTTAAAAGATATATGATACCACTAATGACATTCAATATGTGTGTATTGCTGTGTAGGTCCTGAGAAAGATGAACAAGGGAGGCCAGGCAAGTGTTTGCATTTATTGTATTGCGCAAACATTATTATCTGTCTTCTATTTTTTTTTAGGAATAATTGATTTGATTAACAATAATCTGCAGATGGTAATAAATATAAAGGTGGCATTTACATGGTTTTTGAGTACATGGACCATGACTTAACTGGCCTTGCTGATCGTCCTGGGATGAGGTTTTCGGTTCCGCAGATTAAGGTACTAATGTTTTACTATGTTACTGTTCGTTCTATTTGTGAACAGTCATATGGTATACTTACAAACTCCTCTTTTTTTAAGTGTTATATGAGACAGCTTTTGACAGGGCTTCACTACTGTCATGTAAATCAAGTACTTCATCGTGACATCAAAGGTATTGTCAGTGCAAGCTATTTGATTTCTGAATAAAAATGGCAAGACATATGAAAGCTGGGACAATCATAATTGTCTGATATCTTTCGAACCTCTAAACTCAATAAAGTTATCAATAGTTGCATATACAGCATGTGTTAATCTGAAACATACCATGAAGTAGAAGTTCAGGGAAAAAAAGAGATAAATGAGGATGTAAATCTGATTGATGACTAGGAAGAAAATCTTAGTGCTTTTGAGGTATCCAGCCAAGGTCTTCATTTTCATATGTATAAATAAATTACATTCAGCTCGTGCAAGTGGTTATGAGTAAAAAAAGGTAGTACCAAACGAATCTGGTAGCTCATGTTGTCTAAATAAGAGAAACTAGAAGAATCATAAAGGCTTTATATGACTCTTTCTGCTTCTCTACTAATGATTTAGTTTTTTTTTTTTTTGGGTAAAGGGTTTCCCCGGTGAATATTATTAAAAATAATACAAGAATGGAACAATTGCGTTCATACACCTCAAGTGAGTCTTGAGGCCCCTAGACAAACCAGCTAGACTTCTAGCAAAGGCCTAAGCCTACAACCCGACAATAAAAACAAATTAAGGGATTTTCCAATTATTCTTCAACAGCTTCACTTGATCCGACTCTCTGAATTTAATAGACATAAGCTTCATCTGGACAGTAGCGAAAATAACCTCAAAAACTTGCTCCACAGATCTGCGAGTCTGTGTAAAAAACCTAGCATTTCTTTCCTGCCAAATGAAATACACCGTAGCAGCGACCAAAAGCTTTGTGGACACCACACTAGTGACATTCCATCCCCTTACCTTGCTCAGCTCATCTCTAATATCCTTCCACTTGTTGCTCGACAACGGAATCAGACACATTTTAGCAGCCTTTTGCCAAACTTGAGCAGTGAAAGAACACTCAAAAAATAAATGATCATGAGAATCCGGTTGTAAGCTACAAAACACACATAACAAATTAGTATTATCGTGGATTTCCCACACCTTCAATTTATCTTGCGTCTTCAGGTTTTCCCCCATCAAGAGCCACATAATGAAAGTGTGTCGGGGAATACATTGCCCGAACCATACCAATCGATACCATGAAACTTCCACAGCTTGAGGCCTTATGGAATTCCACACCTCGTTCACAGAAAATTCTTTGAGCCCTCCTTGTGCATTTTTCCACATGAGCTTATCTTCAAGTTGGTTTAAATTTGGGACCTGGACAACCCATATAGATGGAAACAAGTGCTGCCAATATGGAGGCCAACACCAATCACCATGCCGAATAACATCAGACACCACCAACTTAGCACTGAAGCCTGCACGATAAATGCTTCTGCTGGGAACAATCGCTGATAACTGCCCAAGTTCACACCAATAGTCTGACCATACATTTGTGCTACTGCCATTTCCAATTTCATGCACCAAGGAAGGCCGCACTACATTTCGAATACGCAACAATTTTTTCCACCCATAACTATCAGTAGCTACAATCTTAACGTCCCAAAAACTATGACTCTTCAAACGGTATGAATGAATCCATTTAACCCAAAGAGAGTTCTTATTGGAGAAAAGACGCCAAATATGAGATGTCATGAGAGCAACATTCCACATCTTTAAACTTCGAATTCCCAAACCACCTTCAGCTTTTGGAAGACAAACTGTACTCCATTTAACTTTGGACTTTCCTCTCTTCATCTCTCCATGGCACCATAAGAAACCCCTTAAAAGTTTCTCAATATCTTTCATAATAGCATCCGGAAGAAGGAAAACCGACGCCCAGTAAATGTGCATCGAGGCCAAAACCGAATTAATTAATTGCATCCTACCTGCGAAAGATAGGGTCTTGTTTTTCCAATCTGAAATACGTCTTTGGACCTTCTCAACCAATATTTTACAGTCACGATATTGCAACCTTGAGGACAACAAAGGAACACCAAGATAGCGGATAGGAAGTTTACCCTCCTCAAAATCCATGATCGCCATAAGCTGTCCTTTTAACTGATCCGAAACATGAGCAAAAAAACCCGAACTTTTGGCCATGCTAGGAACTAATCCAGAGCAGTTTTTGAACTCCTCTAATGAATCTGCTAAAATCTTGACCGAACCTGTGCTAGCATAAGAAAATAGAAACAAATCATCTGCAAAGCAGAGGTTCACAATAATGATTTAGTTTATTGTACAGAGAAATATTGGTTTGTTACCATTCCCTTTTTCTAATTATCTTTAGTCTTCACAATAACTTTCTATTGTCCCGTACTTGCATATGAATTTATACTTTAAATGTAATATTTATCTTTTCGCTAGTTACTATCCTAACTCACTTTTAAGTTGGTAATGGTACAAGAAGTATACGAGCACGAAAACAGTTAAACAGTGGCGTTGTCTTTGTATTTAACGTTACATTTCTTGTAGTTTGCGAGTATAATATTTCCAACTATATTTTATGTATTGTATTGTTTTCTCCTTCTAATTTGCTTGACAGCTTACTTTAATCTCCCTGGTGTGTTTTTTTTAATTTTATTATTATATATTTTTTTAAATAAAATCTTAAATCTCATATCGTGTTGATGACAATTGAGAGTACAGTGATTGATCTTTAATCTCTTTATGGGTCTGATGTCTGACTAATTGTGCTTGCAGGTTCCAATCTTCTAATAGACAATGAAGGAAACTTGAAGCTAGCAGATTTTGGTCTTGCTCGTTCATTTTCAAATGATCACAACGGTAACCTTACAAACCGTGTGATCACTTTATGGTATAGGTACTACATCTGCTCCCTCTATGCTTATTAACGTGTCATTCCATGGAAGAAACATAACATTCAAGTATTTAAATTTTGTCAACTTTTATTAAAAACCAACTAGAAATGTTGATCCAGTGTCTAGAAGATAAATCTAGTGATGTTGCAAAAGCAAGATCATATGAAAGATACAATTTTTTTACTTTCTAGAAAGAAACACGTATTGGATGATGTACTCACACATTGTGTTAACATTGTTATGTACTTGTTTATTAATTTCTAACTTCACTACGATTTGTTAGACCGCCAGAGTTGCTGCTAGGGACCACAAAGTATGGTCCAGCCGTGGATATGTGGTCTGTTGGGTGTATTTTTGCCGAGCTTCTTCACGGGAAACCAATTTTCCCTGGTAAAGACGAGGTAATCGTTTATATTCTAAATGTTTAAGGGTTAACAGTAAATGTTAATTGTATGCATGGCAAAAATTGCTACTTGAGCAGTGCGTGTCCTAGCCCGATATTTAAAAATTGATGTTGAAATATATATTAGATGAATAACCAACAAAGATATCACGGATATATGGTTGGTTAAAGAATTAACACCAATCTGACTATTGAATTTTTTTTTTATAAATATTTTACACAGCATTAAATGAATTCATGCATATCACATGTGTTTGTAGTCATTGTTACCATCATGATAGTCTCACTGAATATCAAAACTAATTAGCCATTTGTTTTTGGCCATTATATAAATATTCTAGCCGGAACAGCTAAGTAAAATATTTGAACTGTGTGGGGCCCCTGATGAGATTAACTGGCCTGGGGTTTCTAAGATTCCTTGGTACAACAACTTCAAGCCTTCGAGACCTCTGAAAAGGCGTCTTCGGGAGGTCTTCAGACAGTACGTATACGAATTCATATATTCAACAGTATCTGAATTTAGGTTACATTTTATATTGTTTTCGATTTCTCCATGTAGCTTTGATCGTCATGCTTTGGAGTTGCTTGAAAAAATGCTCACTCTCGATCCTTCTCAGGTATTGATCGTATTGCTTTATTAGACTTGTATGCTTCGACAAACACCTCGATAAGTATGCCTACAGGTTTTGTCAGTTTTATCATCAGATTTTGCACAGTTCTTTTATCTTTTTCCCTTACAATTAAGTATTAAATTATGATTTTCTAATGGTTGATGACATCAGTGGTAAATGTAGTTAACTTTTCTGGGTTGGGAGTTTATTTTTTTGATAAGTTTATAGTTCGGAAATGGCGTAATCCTCTGAATGTAATTTCGATAACACTAATGGCATTACACATACCAATCTAAGCTGGTTTAACTAGATTATTCATTTTTGAGCTGATACACTTTTTTTTTTTGCATGTTTATACATTCCACGAGTTATTTGCACCAAAGTATCTTGTTGAAATTATATATGCTGACTATTGACCTTCTTTTCGACTGTTAATTATGTAGAGAATATCAGCCAAGGATGCACTTGATGCCGAGTATTTCTGGATTGACCCGTTACCTTGTGATCCAAAGAGGTAGGCCTGAACTTCTGGGGTTATGTTACATTTCAAACGGTTTAAATGAGCTAAAACTAAAAAGATTTAACTAAAGGTAAACCGGTCAACCAGGTAAAAGGTCATCAGAAGTGTATTAATATGCATAAAATCACCTGGAATCTTTTTATTTCTTGCAAGTTCCATCACCATTGTAATATCATACAGTAGTTTAATACAAAGAAATACCTTATTTATTTGACATCGGACGGATTTTTTGTCCAGTTTACCAAAGTACGAAGCGTCACACGAGTTCCAGACCAAGAAAAAGCGACAGCAACAGAGACAACATGACGAAGCAGCAAAACGTCAAAAACTACAACACCAACAACAGCAACATTCCCGTATACCACCACCAATGCAACAGCAGTCTGGCCAAGCTCATGGGCAAATGAGACCCGGACCTCCAAACGCACCAATGCACGGTTCCCAACCTCAGCTGGTCGCAGCAGGTGGACCCGGAGGCCATCATTACAGCAAGAGCCGTGGCGGACCTTCAGCGGGATCCAGCCGATACCCGCAGGGCGGAAACCCCTCTGCCGGATACAATCACCACCCAAATCGCGGCAGCGGCCCGTATCCTCCGCCGCAAACGTACGGTCGGGGTAGCGGAGGTAATAGTGGTTATGTAGTTGGTCCACCAAACTATTCTCAAGGTGGTGGGGGTGGATCTTATAGCGGGGCTGGCGGGCCCGGTGGTGGTCGTGGCAATACAATGGGAGGAAACCGTGGCCAACAGTACAATAACTGGCAACAATAAAGACGGTTGGTTGATGAGTTGGTTGGGCTATTGGTTATGGCGTTCGATCGAGTGAAGTTTGTGTAAATCTTTTATGTATAATGAGGATATTTAAAGATACCTGATAATAAGGGTATGTATTTCATTTCATTTCAACTTAAAGAGAAGACCATTCTAGTTAACAACTTATAATACCATCTTGTAACCAAACAACGCTATTATCTGTGCCGTGTAAGTGCTTCATAGACCGATCCTTTGGGGTGGTCTTTAATGGGAGATTTCCTTGTTATTGTTACGATTTTGTAAACGAAACTGATATTTGAACAATGCTATAATGTTTTTGGTGTTACTATTTTTAAGTTGTCACGAAAGAACTATGTAATGCCGTGATGGGTACTCGTAATTTTATGCTTATTTTGATCTCAGTTGCTTTATTCATTTTTGACAAACAGGTGTGCTTTTAGTTTTTATTTTTCATTAGTTTTTTATTAATGGCCTTCTAGTTAATTTTACCATTAGTAATATGCTAGCACAGAACAAATGTAATCGTAGTTATACCTAAAATCAAGTTTTAATATAGTACATATGAAATTATTCAGTTACATGTCTGCTAATGACATGCCAAACTGCCATTGGTTTTCGACCATTTTCTAAACATTATTATTCTCATCTATATTTATATTTATATTTAAATATTATATACACGTCAAAGTTGGTTACTGAACACTTGTTTTACTAACAATGAACTTTAACTCATCCAAAAAGTATAACTAAATAACCTAATTATTTGTTTAGTCAACAACCATGACATTCTTACATTGGTTGACCACATCTTCCAACAATACCTGCAAGGTTTAAATCTTCATCTGTTGATTTGCTTCTTAAAAAAAAAAAAAAAAAAAAAAAAAAAAAAAAATAACTTAAAAAAATTATGAGAATCCAACTATAAAGGGTTATTAGTTATTCTTACACAATTTCCGATTCTTCAAATACTTTATCATTAGCAAAACCTAGAAATGATTAATCCATCAAAAAGTAAATAAAACAAACATAAATAAATAGTAGATGTTCATATAAAGTAAGTTTGTTTTTATATATGAACTTTTTTAAATAGATCATAGAACACGTATTGTAGTAGAAGTTGCAGTTGTAGCTGACCTAACACTAACACTATTACTCCTTTTATACCTTACTCCATATTCTTTTTTTTCAAGTGTCAAGATTTCCTACCCATATATTCTCACATTTTCATTCCTAACCACATTTCTTTTTTGATTCAATCACCAAAACAAAATCCAAAACATCATGAATCATAAAATAAGTGATCCCACTGTCAAGAAAATTCATCCGGTAGCCGATGGGAACGTAAAGATCGCCATCCCACCACCAAATCTCGGCCAACAACTACGACCACCATCAATACCACCACCACCACCACTACCTCCACCACCACCACAAACGAAAAACCAAAAAGGTTTTTCATGGCGCAAATGCGTATGTTGGTCACTATTTATCTTGATCATACTCATCATCATTCTTGCAGCAATTGTTGGTATCATCTTCCTTGTTTTCAAACCAAAAGTACCAAATTACTCAGTTGATAACTTAACGATAACTCAGTTAAGTCTTAATCCAGTTGATTTTTCTCTATATACACAATTTAACGTCCGGATAACTGCCATCAACCCAAACAAGAAAATAGGAATATTTTATCAAAAAGGGAGTCATTTAAGTGTATGGTACAAGAACACAAACTTATGTCAAGGTTCTATACCAAAATTCTACCAAGGTCACCAGAACAAAACTGTACTAAATGTTGCTTTATCGGGTCAGAATCAATACGGAAGGACGTTAATGGCTGCGTTACAAGAACAACAACAAACGGGTCAGATTCCACTGGACTTGAAAATCAATGTTCCTGTGAAGATTGAACTTGGAAAGATGAAGTTGATGAAGGTAAAAGTAGTGGGGAAGTGCATTTTAATTGTTGATAGTTTATCAACAAATAGTCTGATTAGCATTAAAAAAACTACTTGCAAGTTTAGGGTGAAATTATAAGCATGTATGGTTGTCTAACTGTGTTATTGGCAATGGTTTAGTTTTATTGTCTTTGTATGGTTTAATTGGTTGACTTTATATAATCATTATTTGTAATTCATTTTGGATGATAGCTAATGCTTCTATTATTTATTATTTGATACTTTCTTTATTTGTGTTTTCTTATAATCAAAATCATTTAGTACATATAATTTCTGTATATAGTATTATAGTGTATTCAGATTACCTGATGGTAATAATGCATGAGGTTGAGATATTTCTATTGTTTTTGCTTCAAATTTCTAAACCTGTATTTTTGTACGCAAATTAATCATCTTATATTGATTTGTAAAAGTGTGATTGATAGCAAGTATAATAATTATAAAAACCTTGATAGTCCAAATGTTTAATTACGGATCTTTAACAACATTATACAAGCTCAGATCACATCAATTGGAAGAGTAAACACAATGAATCAAACATAAATCGATATTATTAAATAAACATCAAAATTACATGTTAGAAAATCGAATCTCAAGGAGGTTAACATGTTAAAAAGAAAAAGAAAAAAAAATACTTGGACTAACTTACGAGAAGTGTACACTAAAATTTATTTGTACACCACTAACAATGCTCTACATTATTGTAAAACACACAATTATAATGCATATCACCTTTAGAAATTTTTAGTGATATACAAATTATCACTCCTAACTGTAATGGCATAACTCAAAGTATTTATTTAACAAAATCTAAGTGTAAATTTTCATAACTTTTTAGAACATTATCTACATTAAGTGATTAAGTTAGTTATGTCCTTAAGAATCATTAAATATAGATAATGTTTAGTTAGGTAAGAGCTCGTTTTGGTATCACTGTATCAGTTCTACTTGTTAATATTCAGATCTGTTTTAATGTTATTACGTTATTTGCCTAAAAAAGTCAAAGCATGTTATAATACATAAAGTTGTATAGAATATCTAACCTTTTTCTTTTGACAAGTATATTTAAAAAGTTCTTTTCTTTTAAATGCCGAGTTGTCGGCATCACCCAGTAGGGAGTTAACCATCTTCGTGATCATATGTCACGCGCACACACATGCTTTCGAGAGGAAACCCTAATCCCATTGCAGGAACCCAATCCTTAAACCATCCCGAGGGGTAGGCGGACCAGGTTTGAATCCTGAATGAATCCCGAGAGGCAAACGGACCGGATTTTCAACCCGGTCCTAACAAAACAATCGGGAGATTGGTGGGATCCACATCTATATTTTTTATTTTTTTTGCCATTAATAAAAAATTTAAAACATTTCAAAAATGTGCCAATGGTTTGACGTTGGTATATAACTTTTCTTAAACACTTAATTTTATAAATACACATACATTCATAATCATTTTTACGCACACAATCTCTATTTCTTTAACTGTTAGGACGTTTTTTATGATTGTAATTTTTTATTTTATAAGACTTTAAATAATTGTAATTTTTTAGTACGTTTTAATTATTGTAATTTTAGTTATTAATATAATGTTTAAATTAATGTAATATTTTATTTTTATTAGTTAAATATTATTTTTATTTATTTATTGTATTTAAAAATTAATTTAAATGAGTTAAAGTTTGAGGTGAGAGCGTAAGACATGAAGAATTAGTTAGGAAAAATCGTTAAAGTTTTTGGTGTAACAGATTCTGGGAAAGAAAAAAGAGATGATAGATAAAACTAGATAGAGAGAGAGGCGGCGAGGACGGGTGTGATGATCGCTCCAAATTCATATGGACGAACACGTCATTCATCGATTTCATTGCGAGGTATTTGACCTCTATATGATACGTTTTGTAAACATTGCATTCTTTTGAAAAGGCACACCATAAATGAATATTTAAATCAAAGGTTTTCGACATCTGATGATTTCTACATATAGACAATCACCGTAAATAATAGTTTACAATAGTACTTCCATTGACAATGCAGTCAAAATAAGATACATGGTGATGATTTGGTGAATGCAACGTTTTCTTGATAAATATGCCATGTAAGACTCCATGCACATAGCTTGTCTAACATATAAGCAAACAGCGGAAGACTTCTAGGAACCTGAGAATAAACATGCTAACAAGTGTCAACACAAAGGTTGGTGAGTTCATAGTTTTAGTATTTCGCATAATCTGTATATAAAAGTGGATCACAAGATTTCAGTTGTTTCATCCAGAAACGTTTATCAAATATTCTACAAGATTGAGCACCCTGGTAACTAAGCTTTAACGTTATAATAAGTACCCCTGTTTTAACATACATGCAACTAACATGTACAATACACGCAATACAACGTGTACTAAACTCAAATAGTATACGTCTGTTTTATAGTTCAGGCTAGGGTTTCTATACCTGGAACAGACGGGGATGTCAAGCCCTATGGATACATATACAACTACTCGCGCCCACCAGTTCTTATAACTGACAGTTACTAGTTACCAAAGCTAAGGGATTTTCGGTTCAAACTCAGTGTAGAATTAAGTATGTACTTGTATCCATTGCGTTTAAAATAAAGTGCATGTATTCTCAGCCCAAAATATATATTGCAAAAGCATTTAAAAAGGGAGCAAATGAAACTCACCTTAGCAGCATATAAAGTCGTTCACCAAAATGTGATCGAAACTCGGATTACCAAATAACCGTAGATCTCAACCTAGAGAACATATGTTGGTCAATAAATGTCTATCAAGCTAGGTCAGGTCATTGTGTATCACAATCCTAATGCTCGATATCGACATACAAAAGTTATCCAAAGTCGTTTCAAAAAGTCAATTTTGACAGTTGTTTAACAAAACGAGACGTACCTTATATAAAGATTCATTTACTCGGTTGGTAATATTCAAAAAATCCAATTTATCAATCTCGTAAACAAGTTGTTTAAATCTTAATTGTAGATTCAAAAGCAATTTTAATTAACGTCAATCATAATTCAGTTGATCATATCTTTTAATCCGTTCATCGAAATTATTCGATATCTAAATGAAAAGTTGTTGATTTTTCGCCAGCTTTCCAAAAACATGTATATCATATACCATTTACCAGTAATATATATATTTAATTCGTGATTCATTATAAACTGTTTAACGACGAAATTTAGCATACATGCATGCATAAATATATATACTCGAGCACTAGACATGTATACACAATTAATATATAAAAGATAAGATATGAATGCTCACGTATCAATATTGTGATTCAATATTGCAGGAAAGTACGTAGACGTAACGGAGATGATAAACACTAGGTTTGACTTGCGAATATTACCCATGAACATTACCCATAACCTCCATGGCAATAGCTCATAATTTCCTTAGCTCTATCCCGCTCGAAAACCCATTTTTGAAAGTGACACGCTCATAACCTCGTCGTAGTATTTTATGTATAATACTAATTATTAATAATACTAATAATAATAAGATTAATAATAATATTAATCTTAATAATAATAATAATAATAATAATAATAATAATAATAATAATAATAATAATAATAATAATAATAATATAACAGAGGGAGTAATTGTGCAACAAATGAACAAAAATCGTCGAAATTTATAGATGTTTGCTGGGATCTGTCACCATGCGATCGCATGGCTCCCATGACCAATTCCCATGCGATCGCATGGATTGGTTTTACAGCTCACAATGTTTTATCATGTACCTCGTCGACATATTTATTAATTATATTTATAATATATTTAATTTATATAATTAATTATATATTATATTAAATTCACGTGCATAGTTAACTTGTAATTTTCGTTCCGATAAGTCGTACGTCGTCACTCGACTTATGTCCCGGTTCTAGTTTTTCGAACGTTCTTTCGTACACTGAGAAAACTAGTACTTTTCGTTACGCGACGTGTACCTTTATCAAAAATTAAACTTAATCATTGATAAACTATGTCACTCGAAGTGTAGCTTTAATCAATTAAGTGTTTTGGTTATTTGCTTCTATAAATCATCGTCTCGTAGTATATATATATATATACATATACACATTTTCATTTTGAAATAGTGTTTTACTGTAGCAAAGTTTTTTTACTGTAGCAAATAGTGATTTTCGAAAACACTGTAGCTTTTCGGGTACTGTAGCAATTCGAAAATACTGTAGCAATTTAGTGTTTTACTGGTTCATCTTAAACGTTCTAGTTAACTTATGTAATTATATCAATTAGATAATCAAACCAATAAGTTTTATGCACAATATCATATACACAACACTTTGTTACGTTTTCAAGTTATAGTATATATATATATATATATATATATATATATATATATATATATATATATATATATATATATATATATATTTACATATAATTGTTCGCGAATCATTGAGAACAATCGAAGGGTAATTGAGTAGTTCAAGAATTTTGAGATTCAACTTTACAGACTTTGCTTATCGTGTCGAAAACATTAAATCATTTAAAGATAAAGTTTAAATTTGGTCAGAAATTTCCGGGTCATCACAACGGGCACGACAGCGGCGAGCACAGGTGGAATATGAGATCGATACAACGAAAACAACTATGGGAACCGAAACATGAGCACGAACCAAAACCATTTAACCTCTATGTGATTTCCAATTTCCCACATGATTGGATGGTGGTTGATATATGGAAGTTCTTTAAAAAATATGAATCACTTAGAGATGTTTATATGGCCAGTAAACGTCTCTGCAATGAGGATAGATTTGCATTCGTTCGTTTTGCTGATGTTGGGGATGGAGATAGATTTCTGAAAACCCTAGTTATAAAAGTTAATGGGGTAGCTCTAAAAATCTTCAAAGCCACTTCTAGGGCACCGAAAGTTTCAAGGCAGAACACGTACACCAATCGTCAGCCGATTAATTGGAATGAGGCCAACTTCTCTCGTTTCAAGATGGTCGAAAGTTCACTGACGTGGTTAGCCGGAAAAATTATGATCTTCGTGATGTTATTAAAGGTACGAAACTAAGGGTTAGTGTGACGACCCAGAAATTTTCAACCAAAATTAAACTTAATCTTTATATGATTACGACACGATAAGCAAAGTCTGTAATGTTGAGTCTCGAAAATTTTGGAACTATGTTCATATATTCAATTACCCTTTTGACTATACTCGACGATTCACGAACGAATATATAAATGGATATGGATATATATATATATATATATATATATATATATATATATATATATATATATATATATTATATATATATATATATATATTATAACTTGAAAACGTTAACAAAGTATTAAATGTATAATATTTTACATTAAACGTATTTGTCTCAATATATGCTTAATATATTCATCTACGGAATTAGAAGATAATACCAATGATTGGATTAGTAGATATTTCAACAATTATAAATCCCGTAAGTATTGTGATAAGTCTTTGTTGAGAGGTCCACCTTGATTTAAGAAATCTTTCCTTTTTGACTGTATTTGAATTAATTATATAAATAACTTGCAACGTGTATATAAAAAGTGTTTATATATATTGTATATATATATATATATATATATATATATATATATATATATATATATATATATATATATATATATATATATATATTAAGGTTCGAAACTATTTTTGTAAACGATAGTAACACCCGTTTATTGTTCCGTTTGATAAATAAATATTATATACAAATTTATATTTTTCTAAACGAAAATATATATTTTACAATGTGATAATGTATAGAATTGAATTAGATATAAAACTTTTCGATATTATTAAATATATTTTAATAAACAACGAGGAGTTGATTTATTAAAGCAAATGACCAAATTACTCAAATGTATAAGTTATACTTCGAGTAATATAGTCTATCGATGATTAAAGTCTAATTATTGATAATGGTACACGTCGCATAATGTAAAATGCTAGTTTTCTAAGCATACGAAACGTCATTCGAAAAACCAGAACCGGGACATAAGTCGAACGTAAACGTACAAGGCATCGGAATCAAAATTACAAGTTAACTAGGCATGAGAATATAATATAATATATAATTAATTAATATAAATTATATAAATTATATATATATTATAAAAATATGTTGAAAAACAAGAAAACAAAACATTATGAGCTGGAGACAGGTGTAGTGACCCGAACTTTTCCATGTTTATATATATATTAAATGAAATTGTTATTTTACATGATTAAGTGTTTCCAACATGTTAAGCAATCAAACTTGTTAAGACTTGATTAATTGAAATAGGTTTCATATAGACAATTGACCACCCAAGTTGACCGGTGATTCACGAACGTTAAAACTTGTAAAAACTATATGATGACATATATATGGTTATATATATAGTTAACATGATATTATGATAAGTAAACATATCATTAAGTATACTAACAATGAACTACATATGTAAAAACAAGACTACTAACTTAATGATTTTGAAACGAGACATATATGTAACGATTATCGTTGTAACGACATTTAATGTATATATATCATATTAAGAGATATTCGTACATCATAATTTCATGATAATATAATAATTTAAAATCTCTTTTGATATTATAAACATTGGGTTAACAACATTTAACAAGATCGTTAACCTAAAGGTTTTAAAACAACACTTACATGTAACGACTCACGATGACTTAACGACTCAGTTAAAATGTATATACATGTAGTGTTTTAATATGTATTCATACACTTTTTAAAGACTTCAATACACTTATCAAAATACTTCTACTTAACAAAAATGCTTACAATTACATCCTCGTTCAGTTTCATCAACAATTCTACTCGTATGCACCCGTATTTGTACTCGTACAATACACAACTTTTAGATGTATGTACTATTGGTATATACACTCCAATGATCAGCTCTTAGCAGCCCATGTGAGTCACTTAACACATGTGGGAACCATCATTTGGCAACTAGCATGAAATATCTCATAAAATTACAAAAATATGAGTAATCATTCATGACTTATTTACATGAAAACAAAATTACATATCCTTTATATCTAATCCATACACCAACGACCAAAAACACCTACAAACACTTTCATTCTTCAATTTTATTCATCTAATTGATCTCTCTCAAGTTCTATCTTCAAGTTCTAAGTGTTCTTCATAAATTCCAAAAGTTCTAGTTTCATAAAATCAAGAATACTTCCAAGATTGCAAGTTTACTTCCAAGTTTTCTAAATCCATTCCAAGTAATCATCCAAGATCAAGAAACCTTTGTTACTTACAGTAGGTTATCTTTCTAATACAAGGTAATAATCATATTCAAACTTTAATTCAATTTCTATAACTATAACAATCTTATTTCGAGTGGAAATCTTACTTGAAATTGTTTTCGTGTCATGATTCTGCTTCAAGAACTTTCAAGCCATCCAAGGATGCTTTGAAGCTAGATCCATTTTTCTCATTTCCAGTAGGTTTATCCAAGGAACTTTAGGTAGTAATTATGTTCATAACATCATTCGATTCATACATAAAAAGCTGTCTTATTCAACGTTATAAACTTGTAATCACTAGAACATAGTTTAGTTAATTCTAAACTTGTTCGCAAATAAAGTTAATCCTTCTAACTAGACTTTTAAAATCAACTAAACACATGTTCTATATCTATATCATATGCTAACTTAATGATTTAAAACCCGGAAACACGATAAACACCATAAAAC
Organism: Rutidosis leptorrhynchoides; assembly: GCF_046630445.1. Classification (NCBI taxonomy): domain Eukaryota; kingdom Viridiplantae; phylum Streptophyta; class Magnoliopsida; order Asterales; family Asteraceae; genus Rutidosis; species Rutidosis leptorrhynchoides. Next base: position 50,508,079 of record NC_092333.1, read on the forward strand.
TGGATATACGCCGTCGTAGTAAAACCGGTGGCTGTTTTGGTTGGGATAATTAAAAGCTAAGAAGAACTTTGATTTAAAAGCTATACTTCTGGAAAAATGATTTTTCCTATGAACATGAAACTATATCCAAAAATGATGGTTAAACTCAAAGTGAAAGTATGTTTTTCAAAATGGTCATCAAGATGTCGTTTTTTCGACGGAAATGACTACCTCTTTCAAAAACAACTTGTAACTTGTATTTCTGACTATAAACTTATACTTTTTCTGTTTAGATTCATAAAGTTAAGTTCAATACGAAACCGTGGCCACTGGAATCACTCAAAACGGATTAGAAACGAAGAAATGGCGAGTAAAACAAGATTGATAAAAACTACTCATTTTACCTACGTGAAAGTTAGTAATAAATCTATTCCAACCATAACCTAATCAACTTATATTGTATATTATGTAATCTTGAGATACCATAGACACGTATACAATGTTTCGACCTATCATGTCGACCCATCTATATATATATATTGCGAAACAACCATAGACACTCTATATGTGAATGTTGGAGTTAGCTATACAGGGTTGAGGTTGATTCCAAAATATATATATAGTTTGAGTTGTGATCAATACTGAGATACGTATACACTGGGTCGTGGATTGATTCAAGATAATATTTATCGATTTATTTCTGTACATCTAACTGTGGACAACTAGTTGTAGGTTACTAATGAGGACATCTGACTTAATAAACTTAAAACATCAAAATGTATTAAAAGTTTTGTAAATATATTTTGAACATACTTTGATATATATGTATATATTGTTATAGGTTTGTGAATCAACCAGTGGCCAAGTCTTACTTCCCGACGAAGTAAAAATCTGTGAAAGTGAGTTTCATTTGCTCCCTTTTTACTCATTACATTTTTGGGCTGAGAATACATGCAAATGCTTTATTAACTGTTTTACAATATTTATATGCGTGAGTTTCATTACTCCCTTTTTATATATATTTTTGGGACTGAGAATACATGCGATGCTTTTATAAATGTTTTACGATATAGACACAAGTAATCGAAACTATATTCTATGGTTGAATTATCGAAGTCGAATATGCCCCTTTTTATTAAGTCTGGTAATCTAAGAATTAGGGAACAGACACCCTAATTGACGCGAATCCTAAAGATAGATCTATTGGGCCTAACAAACCCCATCCAAAGTACCGGATGCTTTAGTACTTCGAAATTTATATCATATCCGAAGGGTGTCCTGGAATGATGGGGATATTCTTATATATGCATCTTGTTAATGTCGGTTACCAGGTGTTCACCATATGAATGATTTTTATCTCTATGTATGGGATGTGTATTGAAATATGAAATCTTGTGGTCTATTGTTACGATTTGATATATATAGGTTAAACCTATAACTCACCAACATTTTTGTTGACGTTTAAAGCATATTTATTCTCAGGTGAATACTAAGATCTTCCGCTGTTGCATACTAAAATAAGGACAAGATTTGGAGTCCATGTTTGTATGATATTGTGTAAAAACTGCATTCAAGAAACTGATTTCGATGTAACATATTTGTATTGTAAACCATTATGTAATGGTCGTGTGTAAACATGATATTTTAGATTATCATTATTTGATAATCTACGTAAAGCTTTTTAAACCTTTATTTATGAAATAAAGGTTATAGTTTGTTTTAAAAATGAATGCAGTCTTTGAAAAACGTCTCATATAGAGGTCAAAACCTCGCAACGAAATCAATTAATATGGAACATTTTTAATCAATAAGAACGGGACATTTCAGTTGGTATCCGAGCGTTGGTCTTAGAGAATCAAAATTTTGTATTAGTGTGTCTTATCGAGTTTGTTAGGATGCATTAGTGAGTCTGGACTTCGACCGTGTTTACTTGAAAAATGATTGCTTAACAAATTTTGTTGGAAACTATATATTTTTAACATGTGAATATTATGTGATATATTAATCTCTTAACGTGTTTGATATTATGTGATAGATGTCTACCTCTAGAACAAGTCCCATTGACTCACCTAATAATAATGAAGAGTCAAATGTAAATTGGAATGATTCGTGGACTGATTCACAAGTTCCCGAAGAGGAACCGGAAGAAGAGTAGGAACCGAAAGAAGAATCGGAACCGGAAGAAGAATCGGAACCGGAAGAAGAACCAGTGGGGGAAATAATAAAACGGTTAAGTAGAAGAAAATCCTCAACTAACCGATGTAACACCCCGTTTTTCCCCGTACATGATTTATAAGTGTATTGTGTATGTACGATAGGCGTATGAAGGGTTCGGGACATGTTCGGGTGTTAAAGTCTTATACGCGAGAGAAGGGCTCAGGTCGAGCTTTGTGTCGCGGCGTGACAAAGGAGGCCGCGGCGCGGCAATGAACTGAAGTTGAGATCAGAAGTACGACAAAGAATGATCCCAGACCCAGTTATAGGTCGCGGCGTGACAAAGAGGGTCGCGGCGCGGCGTTTCGAAGAAATCCAGACCAGAAGTTCATTTAAAAGTGATCCCAGTTCAAGGCAATCATCGCGGCGCGACGAATTAGGCCGCGGCGCGGCAAATGGTGCGAACTGGCACCAGATTCTTGTAAATTTAAATGAAGTTCAAGGGTAAATTGGTCATTTCACGATTGAGCCAGATGGGGATCTAAAATCTGGTCCACCCATTTCATTTCTTATTTTGTTTTTCCTTTTCTTTCATTTTCTCTCAAGAAACTCAAATACCCCAAGTGTTTCAAGTGGGATTTTGGAAAGGAAGAAGCGGGTTTTGATCTTTGGCGTAGTTGACAAGTGTGTTCTCCTCGTTCTTAGCTACACGGTGATACTAGTGGTAAGCTCTAACTCCAAAATTCATTTTCGTGTTCATCATTCAAGTTTAAGGCTTTTGATTGTATGATTCATAGGTGAAACCCATTTAGTTGTTAATTGAAGGTTAACACCAAGATTCGGGTTTATTGTTGTTAATGTCGGGTTTTGGGTTTGGTGTGCAAGTTTATGCTTGTAAGACTTGTAAAATATGGTGTTAGAATATAATCACTAGTTGATTGTGATTATGGGTGTTTTGGGCGAGATTTGACTTAGTCAAATTGGAAGTAAGTGCAAATGGGTTAATATTGCACTTATTGGTGTTTTGGGTATAAGCTAGAATGTTTAGCTTATTTGTTTGTAAATTACTTAGGTGATTTGCATTTGGACGATTTGGAGCTCAAGCGGGATTGCTTTTCAAGTAATCGAAGTGAGTGGAATATTTATACGCCTATGTATATAATTTGGTTGCTTGCGTGCGACGTGGTAAGTGACATCCGTTAGGATTCACTTTTCGTGGACCACATTTGAGTTGGGAAAATATAGTGAGTGATATCCGTGTGGATAGCTCTTCGTTGGCTATATTCGTTTTGTGTATGTGGCGAGTGATAAATGTTTGACCTATCGCTCTTTGTCGGCCACGTGTGTATGTGTGTGTTTGGAATGTGGGGAGTGATTTCCGTAAGGAATGACTCTTTGTCGACCACAAATGGAGGTGAGGCATGTGACGAGTGATAAATGTTTGACCTATCGCTCTTCGTTGGTTACATGTTAGTATTGGTTATGTAGCGAGTGATTAATGTTTGATCTATCACTCTTCGTCGGCTACATGTGTGCGTTTGGGTATGTGACGAGTGGTTAATGTTTGACCTATCACTCTTCGTCGGTCACATGTGTATATTTTGTTTTGTGGCGAGTGATTAACGTTTGGCCTATCGCTCTTCGTCGGCCACATGTGTGTATGGGTAAGTGGTGAGTGTTATCCGTTTAGGGATTCGCTCTTCGTTGGCCACTTATCGTGGGATGGTAAGCGGTTTCGCTTTTCGTCAGCCATCCTTGTGATTGAGGTAAGTGTTAACGTTTCGGTTGCACTTTTCGTCGGCCTCATGGTGCGTAGTGGTGAGTGGTTAACGTATTTGACCTACCGCTCTTCGTCGACCACGTACGTGTTGCGATGGGTGGTGAGTGGTTAACGTATTTGACCTACCGCTCTTCGTCGGCCACCATCGAGTCGAATGTCGACATTGTGTATATTGGGTTGTGTATGTTCTACTAGCATTGTACGTATGATTATTCGTGTATTCGTTTATTCGTTTATTGTGGTATGCTGATGATATTGTGTTGTTGTGTAGGTGTATGCAAGTAATTAGATTATGTATGTATGCGTATAAGTATTGCATTCACTAAGCATTAGCTTACCCTCTCGTTGTTTACATTTTTATATGTTCGCATGCTTGGCGGCTCGGGTAAGCTTGGGGATTAGAGATCTTGGCTAGGTTGCTTTAGAAGATCTTGCTTTTGGACTCGATTAGGATTTGGGTAGCATAGTCCCAAATCACCATGCTCGGGTTATGTTTTAAATAACATATTATTGTATTAAGGAGTTTAAATTATTAATGTATGTTTTAAGTTCGTTGAACTTACTTCGGTAACAAATATGTTTTGGAAATTGTGTATTGGGACCTAAAGTATTATTTAACGCGTATTAAAAGGAAAAATTTTTATGGGCCGGTTTTAATACGGGTTGGGTTGTTTCAAGTGGTATCAGAGCATGGTCTAAGGGATTTAGGTGACTTGAGATAGGCGCCTAGACTTAGACTTTTTGTGTGTGCTATTATGCGGGACTTGTAGGATTACGGGTCGGTTCGGGTTTTAGTTAGTGCCTTAGAGAATAGGTGAACTAACTATGTATTGATTATGTTGTTACTAATCATGTTGTTTTGTGTTGAACGTCTAGCGAGATAGTTGTTGTATTCATGAGCTCGGCATGACGTGTGAGCGTAATAATGCTTCGCGACCATTATTACGGTTGCAAGCCAAGTCAAGTAAGTGATGTACAACAAGTATTGAACCAGATGGGATGTGCGAACGGTGGCGTATTTACTTGATTGTGATTAGTGTTCGCGACGGTGTATATAATTTATTCGTGTTGCGTTTCTAACCGAGTTCATTTCTTAGAATGAAGACGAGGAATGGACATGATAATGGTGATCAAGGCGAGGACTCCGAGTTCACGGCTAAGGTTGAGGCCATCTTCGAACGTCACAAAGCGGGGTTTTTAGAGGACGTTAAAAAGATGTTCTTAGATACGATTGACGAGCAAGTAGTCAATCTAGTCAAGGAACAAGTTAAGATTGTTCTTCACGAAGATAATATGGTAAGGCGCGACTTCTACTACAAAAACTTCAAGGATGCTCAACCTCCCACTTTCGAGGGTGAGCGAGATCCACTTAAGAGTGCTCGATGGATCTCCGATATGGAGGGGGCCTTTCGTACTAGTGAGTGCCCTCTCGATAAGAAGACGAGGTATGGTAGTAGTATGCTAAGGGGCGACGCCAAGTTGTGGTGGGATGCGAAAATTCAACTCTATGGTGAGTAACAATGTATGGAGTTCAATTGGGACGAGTTCAAAGCGGAATTTTTCAAGGAGTACCGAACTTCGGCCGATCTTTCTAAGCTTAAAGACGAGTTGCGTGCTTTGAGGCAAGGGTCAATGGATTTAAACACTCTCAAATCCGTATTCTTATCAAAGACCCAATTTTGCCCGGAGTATGTCGGTAATGACAAAATGTTGAAGGAAGACTTCTATCGAATCTTGAACGATAGTTATCAAGAGAAGATTAGCGTAAACGTGGTGAAAACTTTTGACGAGTTGTTTGACATGGCGAAAGGTTTTGAGACGCTTGTCCTAAAGAAGAGTGGTTCCGATGTTAGTAAGCGGAAGTCCGAGACTACGATGCATTCGAACAAGAAAAGTAAGAGTACTTCCGAGGGCGGCGGAAGCGTGAAGAAGAGTGGTACGGGCGGTTTTGTACCCACGTGTTATAATTGCTGAGAACGGGGTCATTTGTCGCGTGAATGTACGAATGCGAAGTCTAACAAGGTTACGTGTTTTAATTGTCGAAAGGAGGGACACCGAAAGTCGGCGTGTCCGGATTTAGTTGGTAATGCATGAACCTGACGACGATGTTCAGGTACCTTTCGATTATCTTATTGAAACGTACTTATGACTTTGCTTAAATGCATTTTGTGTTAGTGCATAGTGTGATGAGGGGCAGCGTTCCTTATGGTAGTACCCTATGACGATGGTCGGATTGACGAGCTAAGGGCGTAAGACTTGGTGATTCCAAGCATTCCTTAGTGTTGGGCGAAAGATTTTACCAAGCCATGAGAACGGGCTTTGGTGTTGTTTTGGTAGCGCGTAGTCGCTTTTGTGTCGTAATTGATGAAACATAAGTTTCGTCAGGTACGGATGACTTAAGGTCACTTTAGTGTTGTGATGGGTGACATCGGATGAATAGAACCCTCGAGGTCGAGTTTTTCGGTCTCGATGAATGTTGATAGTGGAGTCTATGTGACGCGATGTCAGGTGCCTCTTTCATACCTGCAAGCGTAACGTTCGACTCCGACGGTATTGTGGTTACATTGTACTTAGGGTACCGGAGAGAAACCCTTAGGTACATGAGTGACTAGGTGGAACTTTAACAAGTTGTGGCAATCGTGGGATTGCAAGAATAAAGTTGTGTAATTTGTGATGAACTCTTCGTTCGAAGTGTTTAAGGGTATGTTAAGATCCTTAGTATGCTCAAGGTTGGAGCAAGATATGGTGATGGGTCGTGTGAACCCAATTGTTGGTAAAGTCTACCTTTGGTAGCATTGTACAGTTGTGCAAGATGCAGTTATGGAACGTAGTTCCAAGTGGGGGAGTTACACTCCCGCACGAGGAGGTTTTGGTGTGAAAATTTCGGATAATGCTCATGATTAGATCCGGATTTGGTGTCGAGGCCTAGATTGGTCGATTTGTGGTGGAATACAATTTTGGTTGAATTGTATTTATTGATTTGGATGTGAATTACTACTCGAGGTGGTAATGTGGGAAATCTCGTTGAGAGATAATGGACGTGTTTGACGAGCAAGGAAATCCCCGGTTAAGGAGTGTGCGTGTCGAATTCTCTTCTAGAGGATTATTGTTTTGTGCCTATGTGCGCTATAGGTAGTTCTTGCTCGATTGTGTTAAGCAATGTTCGCGGGTGCGGACATTTCGTGTGCGGAAATTCCAGACGGTATGGAATGATTCTAAGTATGCGCATATACTTAGTTTGTTTGTATGTATTGTGGTAAGTGTTATCCATTGTGAGGATTCACTTTTCGTTGGCCACGGTTTGAGTGTGATAAGTAGTAAGTGTTATCCGTTAGGATTCGCTTTTCGTTGGCTACTTATTGGTGTGTGGCATGCGTTTTCCGTTAGGAATCGCTTTTGTTTAGCCATGTGTGAGGAGAGGTAAGTGTGATCCGTAAGAATGCGCTTTTTGTCGGCCTCTTGTTCCGTAGTGGTAAGTGGTTAACGTTTGATCTACCGCTTTTCGTCGGCCACGTACGCGTGAAGATATGGGGCAAGTGGTATCCAATCGTGAGGATTCACTTTTCGTTGGCTCCATTGTATTGTTTGTTGGCCATATTATTGGTGTGTTGTTACTTTAGCGATGTACATGATAAGGGTACGCTAAAGGGATTGCTAACTCGGTACGAAATTTGGAATGTTAGCATGTGTTTGTCATGCGGTCGAGACATGAGTTCGTTCCGGTTTGGGGACGAAACGAGATTCTAGTGCTCGGCTTGGTAGATTTGGTAAATCACGGATGATGATTTAAATCGGGAGGGTAACTTTTGTGTAAAGTCGCCTAAAGGAGTTGAGCGAAATCTTCGGATTTGTGGGAATTGTTGTGGACATCGAATTTGAGACTTATGTTGAGGACCATAGCGTGTGGAGTCGGATCGGTTAAGTGACGAGGATCACGAGGACGTGATCGAGTCTAAGTGGGGGAGAGTTGTAACACCCCGTTTTTCCCCGTACATGATTTATAAGTGTATTGTGTATGTAGGATAGGCGTATGAAGGGTTCGGGACATGTTCGGGTGTTAAAGTCTTATACGCGAGAGAAAGGCTCAGGTCGAGCTTTGTGTCGCGGCGCGACAAAGGAGGCCGCGGCGCGGCAATGAACTGAAGTTGAGATCAGAAGTACGACAAAGAATGATCCTAGACCCAGTTATAGGTCGCGGTGCGACAAAGAGGGCCGCGGCGCGGTGTTTCGAAGAAATCCAGACCAGAAGTTCGTTTAAAAGTGATCCCAGTTCAAGGCAATCGTCGTGGCGCGACGAATTAGGCCGCGGCGCGGCAAATGGTGCGAACTGGCACCAGATTCTTGTAAATTTAAATGAAGTTCAAGGGCAAATTGGTCATTTCACGATTGAGCCAGATGGGGATCTAAAATCTGGTCCACCCATTTCATTTCTTATTTTCTTTTTCCTTTTCTTTCATTTTCTCTCAAGAAACTCAAATACCCCAAGTGTTTCAAGTGGGATTTTGGAAAGGAAGAAGCGGGTTTTGATCTTTGGCGTAGTTGACAAGTGTGTTCTCCTCGTTCTTAGCTACACGGTGATACTAGTGGTAAGCTCTAACTCCGAAATTCATTTTCGTGTTCATCATTCAAGTTTAGGGCTTTTGATTGTATGATTCATAGGTGAAACCCATTTAGTTGTTAATTGAAGGTTAACACCAAGATTCGGGTTTATTGTTGTTAATGTCGGGTTTTGGGTTTGGTGTGCAAGTTTATGCTTGTAAGACTTGTAAAATATGGTGTTAGAACATAATCACTAGTTGATTGTGATTATGGGTGTTTTGGGCGAGATTTGACTTAGTCAAATTGGAAGTAAGTGCAAATGGGTTAATATTGCACTTATTGGTGTTTTGGGTATAAGCTAGAATGTTTAGCTTATTTGTTTGTAAATTACTTAGGTGATTTGCATTTGGACGATTTGGAGCTCAAGCGGGATTGCTTTTCAAGTAATCGAAGTGAGTGGAATATTTATACGCCTATGTATATAATTTGGTTGCTTGCGTGCGACGTGGTAAGTGACATCCGTTAGGATTCACTTTTCGTGGACCACATTTGAGTTGGGAAAATATAGTGAGTGATATCCGTGTGGATAGCTCTTCGTTGGCTATATTCGTTTTATGTATGTGGCGAGTGATAAATGTTTGACCTATCGCTCTTTGTCGGCCACGTGTGTATGTGTGTGTTTGGAATGTGGGGAGTGATTTCCGTAAGGAATGACTCTTTGTCGACCACAAATAGAGGTGAGGCATGTGACGAGTGATAAATGTTTGACCTATCGCTCTTCGTCGGTTACATGTTAGTATTGGTTATGTAGCGAGTGATTAATGTTTGATCTATCACTCTTCGTCGGCTACATGTGTGCGTTTGGATATGTGACGAGTGGTTAATGTTTGACCTATCACTCTTCGTCGGTCACATGTGTATATTTTGTTTTGTAGCGAGTGATTAACGTTTGACCTATCGCTCTTCGTCGGCCACATGTGTGTATGGGTAAGTGGTGAGTGTTATCCGTTTAGGGATTCGCTCTTCGTTGGCCACTTATCGTGGGATGGTAAGCGGTTTCGCTTTTCGTCGGCCATCCTTGTGATTGAGGTAAGTGTTAACGTTTCGGTTGCACTTTTCGTCGGCCTCATGGTGCGTAGTGGTGAGTGGTTAACGTATTTGACCTACCGCTCATCGTCGACCACGTACGTGTTGCGATGGGTGGTGAGTGGTTAACGTATTTGACCTACCGCTCTTCGTAGGCCACCATCGAGTCGAATGTCGACATTGTGTATATTGGGTTGTGTATGTTCTACTAGCATTGTACGTATGATTATTCGTGTATTCGTTTATTCGTTTATTGTGGTATGCTGATGATATTGTGTTGTTGTGTAGGTGTATGCAAGTAATTGGATTATGTATGTATGCGTATAAGTATTGCATTCACTAAGCATTAGCTTACCCTCTCGTTGTTTACATTTTTATAGGTTCGCATGCTTGGCGGCTCGGGTAAGCTTGGGGATTAGAGATCTTGGCTAGGTTGCTTTAGAAGATCTTGCTTTTGGACTCGATTAGGATTTGGGTAGCATAGTCCCAAATCACCATGCTCGGGTTATGTTTTAAATAACATATTATTGTATTAAGGAGTTTAAATTATTAATGTATGTTTTAAGTTTGTTGAACTTACTTCGGTAACAAATATGTTTTGGAAATTGTGTATTGGGACCTAAAGTATTATTTAACGCGTATTAAAAGAAAAAATTTTTATGGGCCGGTTTTAACACGGGTTGGGTTGTTTCAACCGACCAAAGTTAATTATGGTCAACGATGTTTCCGCCAAGGAAGCAAAATATTGGGAGGATTACCAATTCTCCGATGAATCGGATCCCGACGAGGATTCCGATGATGTTATAGAAATTACCCCAACTGAATTTAAAAAGGCAAAAGAGAACAATAAGGGAAAGGGCATAAAAATAGAGAAATCTGATTCCAACCCCGATGAACTTTATATGTATCGTCAACACCCGTATTTCTTAAGTTGTAACAATAACCCGGGAACCTCTAAACCACCAGGTTTTTCTAGACCAATGTGGAAAACGACGGCTCGTATTAGGGGAACATCATATATCCCTAAAAACTTAGCAAAAAGAACCAAGTTCGAAAAAGAAGAAACGAGTGAGTCAGAATAAGATAGTTGTATTTGTGCGGTGTAATATATGTAATATAGTGTGGTTATACTTTACGATATATGTAAAAATTGCTTGTATTAATAAGTATCTTTTATGAATCTAACTCTTGTCTATTTTACAGTATAAAAACACAAAATGGATAGACAACCCAATATTTTAGAAGACTTACCCGGAGACATGATTGATGAAATCTTGTCTAGAGTCGGTCAGAATTCCTCGGCACAACTATTTATGGCAAAATCAGTTTGTAAGACATTCGAAGAACGTTCCAAGAATGCCTTGGTTTATAAAAGGCTTTCGTTTGAAAGATGGGGGATATCACATTGGGAAACCCATAAGTTACGATGTGTTTACTTTGACGCATATATTGCGGGGAACCTAAATGCTATTTTACGCAACGGGTTAAGAAATTATTTTGACTCAATGTATCTGAATATAGGACTTCATGATTTAGAAAAAGCGGCTAACATACAACATAAAGAAGCATGTTATGCTTATGGGTTAGTAATGTTCGCTTCTCACCAAAGTGAGAAAAAGAACATCGGGCTACAACTATTAAACAAAACGTTCCCACAAGTGACGGAGTCGGTAATTGGGGTAAGAAATGAGGTTTTTAGGTTATTACGAGACTGTTGGTCATTATGTAACCTTCGCCCTTTTGACGACGTTACAACACGTTATCATGCTATCGGTCACAACGGATACGTTCCGCAAGACCAAGGATGGGAAGTGGTATTAGTAAAACCAGAATGCATGACTTGTTTCTGGACGTATGAATTACGTGTCTTTGTTGCCTTTGCTGAACGCCTTATTTATTAACTAGAATTATCTTCGCAACTACTTTGTATCAAAGTTTTATGTGCTATATTTCATGCTATATGTAAAATAGCGGTATTGTAAGTTTGCAAGTTATTGTATAAAGGTTTGAATATGATTTTTTTTTTGTTGTGATTAGTTTTTCATATAGAATTGTAGTAGTTGAAATGGTATGTTAGCTACTAAGTATGAACTTAACGGGTAGGTACTACCCGAATTAAAGAGTATAAAACGCTAATATGAAGAAAGAGCTTTTATAAATAAGTTCATATTACGCTACGAAATACTATTGACTACTCTTGATATTCTATATGATTAACTCGTTTCATTTGACTATTTTGAAGGAAATGGCACCGACTACTCGACATACCTTGAATATGAGTGAAGAGGAATTTCATGCCTTTATTGCTTCAAACATAGCCGCAGTACAGGCCTTGGATCTAGCAGTACAGGAAATCGTGTAGGATGAACCTACAAAGAATTCACTGCCTGCAAACCTTTGGAATTTGATGGAACCGAAGGACCGATCGGATTGAAACGGTGGACCGAGAAGGTCGAATCGGTGTTTGCCATAAGTAAGTGTACTGAAGAGGACAAAGTGAAGTACGCTACGCATACCTTCACAGGTACTGCGTTAACATGGTGGAATACCTATCTAGAGCAAGTGGGACAAGATGATGCTTACGCACTACCGTGGTCAGCATTCAAGCACTTGATGAACGAGAAGTACCGTCCCAGAACCGAGGTCAATAAGCTCAAGACAGAACTTAGAGGGTTACGAACACAAGGATTTGATATTACCACGTACGAAAGACGATTCACAGAATTGTGCTTATTGTGTCCGGGAGCGTTCGAAGATGAGGAAGAGAAGATCGACGCATTTGTGAAAGGATTACCGAAAAGAATCCAAGAAGATATAAGTTCACACGAGCCCGTCTCCATACAACAGGCATGTAGAATGGCTCACAAACTAGTGAACCAGATTGAAGAAAGAATTAAAGAACAGACTACTGAAGAGGCCAATGTGAAGCAAGTCAAAAGAAAGTGGGAGGAAAACGGTGATAAGAATCACCAATACAACAACAACAGCAATTACAACAATAATCGCAACAGCTATCCCAACAATCGCAACATTAATCTCAACTACAACAAACAGCCCAATAACAACAACAACAACAACAACAGCAACTACAACAATCATCCCAATAACAATAACAACCGCAACAACAACAATAATCAGAAGCAGCTATGCCAAAGGTGTGAAAAGTATCACTCGGGGTTCTGCACCAAATTTTGCAACAAGTGTAAAAGAAATGGTCATAGCGTGGCGAAGTGTGAGGTCTACGGACCAGGGGTTAACAGAACGAAAGGAACAAATGGTGTCGGAACGAGTAATGGTGGAGCAAGTAGTGTCGGAGCAAGTTATGCCAATGTAGTTTGTTATAAATGTGGAAAACCGGGCCACATTATTAGAAATTGTCCGAACCAGGAGAACACGAATGGACAAGTCCGTGGAAGAGTTTTCAATATTAATGCGGCAGAGGCACAGGAAGACCCAGAGCTTGTTACGGGTACGTTTCTTATTGACAATAAATCAGCTTACGTTTTATTTGATTCGGGTGCGGATAGAAGCTATATGAGTAGAAATTTTTGTGCTAAATTAAGTTGCCCATTGACGCCTTTGGATAGTAAATTTTTACTCGAATTAGCAAATGGTAAATTAATTTCAGCAAATAATATATGTCGGAATCGAGATATTAAACTGGTTAGCGAAACATTTAAGATTGACTTGATACCAGTAGAGTTAGGGAGTTTTGATGTGATAATCGGTATGGACTGGTTGACAGAAGTGAAAGCAGAGATCGTTTGTTACAAAAATGTAATTCGCATTATACGAGAAAAAGGAAAACCCTTAATGGTGTACGGAGAAAAGAGCAACGCAAAGTTAAATCTTATTATTAACCTGAAGGCACAAAAACTAATAAGAAAAGGTTGCTATGCTGTTCTAGCACACGTCGAGAAAGTACAAACTGAAGAAAATAGCATCAATGATGTTCCCGTCGCAAAAGAATTTTCCGATGTATTTCCGAAAGAATTACCGGGATTACCCCCATATCGATCCGTTGAATTTCAAATAGATCTTGTACCAGGAGCTGCACCAATAGCTCGTGCTCCTTACAGACTCGCACCCAGCGAGATGAAAGAACTGCAAAGTCAATTACAAGAACTTTTAGAACGTGGTTTCATTCGACCAAGCACATCACCGTGGGGAGCTCCTGTTTTGTTTGTCAAGAAGAAAGATGGTACATTCAGGTTGTGTATCAACTACCGAGAGTTGAACAAACTTACCATCAAGAACCGCTACCCACTACCGAGAATCGATGACTTATTTGATCAACTACAAGGCTCGTCGGTTTATTCGAAGATCGATTTACATTCTAGATATCATTAAATGCGAGTAAAGGAGGATGATATTCCAAAAACTGCGTTTAGGATGCGTTATGGTCATTACGAGTTTATGGTTATGCCGTTTGGATTGACTAACGCACCAGCTGTGTTCATGGACCTTATGAACCGAGTGTGTGGGCCATATCTTGACAAGTTTGTTATTGTTTTCATCGATGACATACTTATTTACTCAAAGAATGATCAAGAGCACGAAGAACATTTGAGAAAAGTGCTAGAAGTATTGAGGAAAGAAAAACTGTACGCTAAGTTTTCAAAGTGTGCATTTTAGTTGGAAGAAGTTCAATTCCTCGGTCACATAGTGAACAAAGAAGGTATCCAGGTGGACCAGGCAAAGATCGAAACCGTTGAAAAGTGGGAAATCCCAAAAACTCCGAAGCATATACGTCAATTTTTAGGATTGGATGGTTACTACAGAAGATTCATCCAAGATTTCTCCAAAATAGCAAAATTCTTGACTGCATTAACGCATAAAGGGAAGAAATTTGAATGGAAGGATGAACAAGAGAAGGCGTTTCAGTTATTGAAGAAAAAGCTAACTACGGCACCTATATTGTCATTGCCTGAAGGGAATGATGATTTTGTGATATATTGTGACGCCTCAAAGCAAGGTCTCGGTTGTGTATTAATGCAACGAACGAAGGTAATTGCTTATGCGTCTAGACAATTGAAGATTCACGAGCAAAATTATACGACGCATGATTTGGAATTAGGCACGGTTGTTTTTGCATTAAAGACTTGGAGGCACTACTTATATGGGGTCCAAAGTATTATATATACCGACCACAAAAGTCTTCAACACATATTTAATCAGAAACAACTGAATATGAGGCAGCGTAGGTGGATTGAATTGTTGAATGATTACGACTTTGAGATTCGTTACCACCCGGGGAAGGCAAATGTGGTAGCCGACGCCTTGAGCAGGAAGGACAGAGAACCCATTCGAGTAAAATCTATGAATATAATGATTCACAATAACCTTACTACTCAAATAAAGGAGGCGCAACAAGGAGTTTTAAAAGAGGGAAATTTAAAGGATGAAATACCCAAAGGATCGGAGAAGCATCTTAATATTCGGGAAGACGGAACCCGGTATAGGGCTGAAAGGATTTGGGTACCAAAATTTGGAGATATGAGAGAAATGGTACTTAGAGAAGCTCATAAAACCAGATACTCAATGCATCCTGGAACGGGGAAGATGTACAAGGATCTCAAGAAACATTTTTGGTGGCCGGGTATGAAAGCCGATGTTGCTAAATACGTAGGAGAATGTTTGACGTGTTCTAAGGTCAAAGCTGAGCATCAGAAACCATCAGGTCTACTTCAACAACCCGAAATCTCGGAATGGAAATGGGAAAACATTACCATGGATTTCATCACTAAATTGCCAAGGACTGCAAGTGGTTTTGATACTATTTGGGTAATAGTTGATCGTCTCACTAAATCAGCACACTTCCTGCCAATAAGAGAAGATGACAAGATGGAGAAGTTAGCACGACTGTATTTGAAGGAAGTCGTCTCCAGACATGGAATACCAATCTCTATTATCTTTGATAGGGATGGCAGATTTATTTCAAGATTCTGGCAGACATTACAGCAAGCATTAGGAACTCGTCTAGACATGAGTACTGCCTATCATCCACAAACTGATGGGCAGAGTGAAAGGATGATACAAACGCTTGAATACATGCTACGAGCATGTGTTATTGATTTCGGAAACAGTTGGGATCGACATCTACCGTTAGCAGAATTTTCCTACAACAACAGCTACCATTCAAGCATTGAGATGGCGCCGTTTGAAGCACTTTATGGTAGAAAGTGCAGGTCTCCAATTTGTTGGAGTGAAGTGGGGGATAGACAGATTACGGGTCCGGAGATAATACAAGAAACTACCGAGAAGATCATCCAAATTCAACAACGGTTGAAAACCGCCCAAAGTCGACAAAAGAGCTACGCTGACATTAAAAGAAAAGATATAGAATTTGAAATTGGAGAGATGGTCATGCTTAAAGTTGCACCTTGGAAAGGCGTTGTTCGATTTGGTAAACGAGGGAAATTAAATCCAAGGTATATTGGACCATTCAAGATTATTGATCGTGTCGGACCAGTAGCTTACCGACTTGAGTTACCTCAACAACTCGCGGCGGTACATAACACTTTCCACGTCTCGAATTTGAAGAAATGTTTTGCTAAAGAAGATCTCACTATTCCGTTAGATGAAATCCAAATCAACGAAAAAATTCAATTTATCGAAGAACCCATCGAAATAATGGATCGTGAGGTTAAAAGACTTAAGCAAAATAAGATACCAATTGTTAAGGTTCGATGGAATGCTCGTAGAGGACCCGAGTTCACCTGGGAACGAGAAGATCAGATGAAGAAGAAATACCCACATTTATTTCCAGAAGATACGTCAACACCTCCAACTGCTTAAAATTTCGGGACGAAATTTATTTAACGGGTAGGTACTGTAGTGACCCGAACTTTTCCATGTTTATATATATATTAAATGAAATTGTTATTTTACATGATTAAGTGTTTCCAACATGTTAAGCAATCAAACTTGTTAAGACTTGATTAATTGAAATAGGTTTCATATAGACAATTGACCACCCAAGTTGACCGGTGATTCACGAACGTTAAAACTTGTAAAAACTATATGATGACATATATATGGTTATATATATAGTTAACATGATATTATGATAAGTAAACATATCATTAATTATATTAACAATGAACTACATATGTAAAAACAAGACTACTAACTTAATGTTTTTGAAACGAGACATATATGTAACGATTATCGTTGTAACGACATTTAATGTATATATATCATATTAAGAGATATTCGTACATCATAATATCATGATAATATAATAATTTAAAATCTCTTTTGATATTATAAACATTGGGTTAACAACATTTAACAAGATCGTTAACCTAAAGGTTTCAAAACAACACTTACATGTAACGACTAACGATGACTTAACGACTCAGTTAAAATGTATATACATGTAGTGTTTTAATATGTATTCATACACTTTTTAAAGACTTCAAGACACTTATCAAAATACTTCTACTTAACAAAAATGCTTACAATTACATCCTCGTTTAGTTTCATCAACAATTCTACTCGTATGCACCTGTATTTGTACTCGTACAATACACAGCTTTTAGATGTATGTACTATTGGTATATACACTCCAACGATCAGCTTTTAGCAGCCCATGTGAGTCACCTAACACATGTGGGAATCATCATTTGGCAACTAGCATGAAATATCTCATAAAATTACAAAAATATGAGTAATCATTCATGACTTATTTACATGAAAACAAAATTACATATCCTTTATATCTAATCCATACACCAACGACCAAAAACACCTACAAACACTTTCATTTTTCAGTTTTCTTCATCTAATTGATCTCTCTCAAGTTCTATCTTCAAGTTCTAAGTGTTCTTCATAAATTCCAAAAGTTCTAGTTTCATAAAATCAAGAATACTTCCAAGATTGCAAGTTTACTTCCAAGTTTTCTAAATCCATTCCAAGTAATCATCCAAGATCAAGAAACCTTTGTTACTTACAGTAGGTTATCTTTCTAATACAAGGTAATAATCATATTCAAACTTTAATTCAATTTCTATAACTATAACAATCTTATTTCGAGTGGAAATCTTACTTGAAATTGTTTTCGTGTCATGATTCTGCTTCAAGAACTTTCAAGCCATCCAAGGATCCTTTGAAGCTAGATCCATTTTTCTCATTTCCAGTAGGTTTATCCAAGGAACTTGAGGTAGTAATGATGTTCATAACATCATTCGATTCATACATAAAAAGCTGTCTTATTCAACGTTATAAACTTGTAATCACTAGAACATAGTTTAGTTAATTCTAAACTTGTTCGCAAATAAAGTTAATACTTCTAACTAGACTTTTAAAATCAACTAAAAACATGTTCTATATCTATATGATATGCTAACTTAATGATTTAAAACCCGGAAACACGATAAACACCATAAAACTGGATATACGCCGTCGTAGTAAAACCGGTGGCTGTTTTGGTTGGAATAATTAAAAGCTAAGAAGAACTTTGATTTAAAAGCTATACTTCTGTAAAAATTATTTTTCCTATGAACATGAAACTATATCCAAAAATCATGGTTAAACTCAAAGTGAAAGTATGTTTTTCAAAATGGTCATCAAGATGTCGTTCTTTCGACGAAAATGACTACCTCTTTCAAAAACAACTTGTAAATTGTATTTCTGACAATAAACTTATACTTTTTCTGTTTAGATTCATAAAGTTAAGTTCAATACGAAACCGTGGCCACTGGAATCACTCAAAACGGATTAGAAACGAAGAAATGGCGAGTAAAACAAGATTGATAAAAACTACTCATTTTACCTACGTGAAAGTTAGTAATAAATCTATTCCAACCATAACCTAATCAACTTATATTATATATTATATAATCTTGAGATACCATAGACACGTATACAATGTTTCGACCTATCATGTCGACCCATATATATATATATATATATATATATATATATATATATATATATATATATATATATATATATATATATATATATATATATATATATATATATATATATATATTGCGGAACAACCATAGACACTCTATATGTGAATGTTGGAGTTAGCTATACAGGGTTGAGGTTGATTCCAAAATATATATATAGTTTGAGTTGTGATCAATACTGAGATACGTATACACTGGGTCGTGGATTGATTCAAGATAATATTTATCGATTTATTTCTGTACATCTAACTGTGGACAACTAGTTGTAGGTTACTAACGAGGACAGCTGACTTAATAAACTTAAAACATCAAAATGTATTAAAAGTTTTGTAAATATATTTTGAACATACTTTGATATATATGTATATATTGTTATAGGTTTGTGAATCAACCAGTGGCCAAGTCTTACTTCCCGACGAAGTAAAAATCTGTGAAAGTGAGTTTTATTTGCTCCCTTTTTACTCATTACATTTTTGGGCTGAGAATACATGCAAATGCTTTATTAACTGTTTTACAATATTTATATGCGTGAGTTTCATTACTCCCTTTTTATATATATTTTTGGGACTGAGAATACATGCGCTGCTTTTATAAATGTTTTACGATATAGACACAAGTAATCGAAACTACATTCTATGGTTGAATTATTGAAGTCGAATATGCCCCTTTTTATTAAGTCTGGTAATCTAAGAATTAGGGAACAGACACCCTAATTGACGCGAATCCTAAAGATAGATCTGTTGGGCCTAACAAACCCCATCCAAAGTACCGGATGCTTTAGTACTTCGAAATTTATATCATATCCGAAGGGTGTCCCGGAATGATGGGGATATTCTTATATATGCATCTTGTTAATGTCGGTTACCAGGTGTTCACCATATGAATGATTTTTATCTCTATGTATGGGATGTGTATTGAAATATGAAATCTTGTGGTTTATTGTTACGATTTGATATATATAGGTTAAACCTATAACTCACCAACATTTTTGTTGACGTTTAAAGCATGTTTATTCTCAGGTGAATACTAAGAGCTTTCGCTGTTGCATACTAAAATAAGGACAAGATTTGGAGTCCATGTTTGTATGATATTGTGTAAAAACTGCATTCAAGAAACTGATTTCGATGTAACATATTTGTATTGTAAACCATTATGTAATGGTCGTGTGTAAACATGATATTTTAGATTATCATTATTTGATAATCTACGTAAAGCTTTTTAAACCTTTATTTATGAAATAAAGGTTATGGTTTGTTTTAAAAATGAATGCAGTCTTTGAAAAACGTCTCATATAGAGGTCAAAACCTCGCAACGAAATCAATTAATATGGAACGTTTTTAATCAATAAGAATGGGACATTTCAACAGGTGGCCATGCGATCGCATGGCCATAAGCCTAACAAACCATGCGATCGCACGGGTTCAAAATCCAGGCAACAATATAAAGCTCGATCGTTCTGGCTCAGTTACACACTCTCATTCTCTCTCGATCTGTTTCTCTATATTTATATTTATTATTATTATTATTATTATTATTATTATTATTATTATTATTATTATTATTATTATTATTAATTATTAATATTATTATTAATCCTAATATTATTAGTAATATTAGTAGTGTAATTATTAGTATTATATATACATAAAATATTACGACGAGGTCATGAGCGTGTCACTTTCAAAACGGGTTTTCAAACGGATTTAAGCTAAGAAAACTATGAGTTATAGCTATGGAGGTTATGGGTAATGTTCGTGGGTATTGTTCGCAAGTCAAACCTAGTGTTCTCTGTTGCGTCTACGTACTTTCCTGCAATATTGAATCACAATATTGATACGTGAGTATTCATATCTTATCTTTTATATATAAATAGTGTATCCATGTCTAGTGCTCGAGTATATATGTTTATGCATGCTTGTATGCTAATTTTCGTCGTTAGATAGTTTACGATGAATCACGAATTTGATACATATGTTATTGATATAAGGTATATGATATGCATGTCGTTGGAAAGCTGTCGAAAAATTTATAACTTTTCATTTAGAAATCGTGTGTTTTCGAGAAACGGATTAAAAGTTATGGTCAACTAAATTATGATTAACATTAATTGGAATTGCTTTTGAATCTACAATTAATATTTAAACAACTTGTCTATGAGATTGATAAATTTGATTTTTAGATATTACTAATCGAGTATATGAATTTCTATATAAGGCACTTTTTTTGTTGTTGATCAATTGTCAAAGTTGACCGTCTTATCATGTTTTAAAGCTTTATAAATACTATAATCTGATTTTACAACCATTGGAAAACTATGTGAAATAATAAAATATGTTCGACTGCCATGATAATTCAAATACAATATAGCTCCCGAAATAAATAATATTTTGAGTTTGATAAACTATAAATTCGTACAAATTATCAAGACTTGTACTATGCTAATATAATGAACATGTATAGATTTAAGGATCATATTGGGTCAGGTTGACTTTTGAGATGACTTTCGTTAACTTTTGCATGTCGATCTCGAGCATTAGGATTGTGATACACTATGACCTGACCTAGCTTGTTAGAAATGTATTGACCAACATATGTTCTCTAGGTTGAGATCTACGGTTATTTTGCATTCCGAGTTTCGGTCACATTTCAGTGAATGACCTTATGTGCTGCTAAGGTGAGTTTCATATGCTCCCTTTTTAATTGCTTTTGCAATCTATATTTTTGGGCTGAGAATACATGCACTTTATTTTAAACACAATGGATACAAGTACATACTTAAATTCTACACTGAGTTTGAACTGAAAATCTCTTAGCTTTGGTAACTAGTAGCTGCCAGTTATAAGAACTGGTGGGCGCGAATAGTTGTATATGAATTCATAGGGCTTGACATCCCCGTCTGTTCCAGGTATAGAAACCCTAGCATGAACTATAAAACAGACGTATGCTATTTAAGTTTAGTACACGTTGTTTTGCGTGTATTGTACATGTTGGTTGCATGTATGTTAAAACAGGGGTATTTATTATAACGTTAAAGTTTAGTTACCAGGGTGCTCAATTTCGTAGAATATTTTGATAAACGTTTCTGGATGAAACAACTGAAATCTTGTGATCCACCTTTATATACGGATTATGCGCAACATTAAAACTATGAACTTACCAACCTTTGTGTTGACACTTAAAAGCATGTTTATTCTCAGCTTCCTAGAAGTCTTTCGCTGTTTTCTTATATGTGATACAAGCTATGTGCATGGAGTCATACATGCTTTATTCGAGAAAACGTTGCATTCACAAAATCATCAATATGTATCTTATTTTGACTGCATTATCAACGGCTGTAGTATTATAAACCATTAATTACGGTGATTGTCTATATGTAGAAATCATTAAACGTAAAAAACCTTGGAATTTGATATTCAATTATGGTGTGCCTTTTCAAAAGAATGCAATGTTTACAAAACGTATCATGTAGAGGTCATTACCTCACTGTGAAATCGATGAATGATGTATTCGTCCAAAGGGATTTGGAAGAATCATCACAGTTGGTATCAGAGCTTGAAGTCATAGGGAACCAGAATTTACATTAGTGTGTTTAACTGGTAATTGTTAGGATGCATTAGTGAGTCTGGACTATGACCGTATCTGTTTTTACCAAGTTTTGCTTATCATTTCTTGTCAGAAATTACATGCGTATCATTCATAAGTCTAGACACGTTTGCCTGCATTTATTGCATGAATAGTTGATAATGCTAAAAACGAACATATATTTCATAGCATTATCCTTCAAGAAAGATAAGCTTTTAGTTGCAACTGTTCTATTTACAAGTGATATTCGTTTAAATAATAAAAGGTGAAGACAAAAGACAGATTCGACGATTTGAAGATGCAAACGATCAAAAAACTAAAAAGTACAAAGTACAATCCAAGTGGTTCAAATTATTGATTAGAAACGTCTAGAAATTACAAGAGTACAAGCCGCAAAACGCAAAGTACAAGATATTAAATCGTACTAAAGGATGTTCGAAAATCCGGAACCGAGACATGAACCAACTATCAACGCACGACTCAACGGAGCTAAAATTACAAGTCAACTATGCACAAGAATATAATATAATATATAATTAATTATATATAATATTATATATTATAAATAATCAACAGCCCACGTTTAATTCGTTTGGTGAGCTGGAATCCAAAGCTCCGCGACTGCAGAGCTGTGAAGAAGAAATGTACCGCACTCGCGGAGCTGTACAGTTCAAAGTGGGCTTATAAAAGGCCGCGCATTCTACCGATTTCATTACACCTTTTTCTTTTCCTTTCTCTGATCACATACGAAATATATATATTTATATTTTATAATTATAATTTTAATATTAAGTTAATAATAATAAGGTTATAGTGGCGAATGTTTTAAGTTTGTAAGTCAAAATTCTGTCCGTGTAACACTACGCGATTAATACTCATTGTAAGTTATGTTCAACCTTTTTAAATTAATGTCTCGTAGCTAAGTTATTATTATGTTTATTTAAGTCGAAGTAATCGTGATGTTGGACTAAATATTAAGACACGATTATTGGGCTTTGGACCATAATTGGGGTTTGGACAAAAGACCGATACTTGTGGAAATTGGACTATGGGTTATTAATGGGCTTTATATTTGTTTAACTGAATGATAGTTCGTTAATTTAATATATAGATTTACAATTTGACGTATCTATAAATAACCACATACACTCGATCGGACACAATGGGCGGGATATTTATAAATACTAATAATCGTTCATTTGACCGGACACAGGAATGAATTAATAGTCAATGGACTCATTAAAATAGGGGTGGATTACATACAAGGACACTTGGTGTAATTGTTAACAACGTATTAAAACCTTGGGTTACACGCAGTCGGTAACCTGGTGTAATCATTAACAAAGTATTAAGATCTTGTTACAGTTTAAGTCCCCAATTAGTTGGAATATTTGACTTCGGGTATAAGGGTAATTTGACGAGGACACTCGCACTTTATATTTATGACCGATGGACTGTTATGGACAAAAACCAGATGGACATATCGAATAATCCAGGACAAAGGACAATTAACCCTTGGTAATAAACTAAAATCAACACGTCGAACATCATGATTACGGAAGTTTAAATAAGCATACTTCCTTTATTTTATATCTCATCACACTTTTATTTACCGTCATTTTATTTATCGTACTTTTAATTATCGCACTTTTATTTATCGTCATTTACTTTACAATTTAAATTAACTTATATTTATATTTAATATTTTACATTAGATTTTAATTGTGACTTAAGTTCTAAAATCAACAAACCGGTCACTAAACGGTAAAACCCCCCTTTTATAATAATAATAATAATAATAATAATATTACTTATATATATATTTTTATACAACATAATTATAGCGTTAGACTCAGCTAGCTCCATGTGGAACGAACCGGACTTACTAAAAACTACACTACTCTACGATTAGGTACACTGCCTATAAGTGTTGTAGCAAGGTTTAGGTATATCCATTCAATAAATAAATAAATAACTTGTGTAAATTGTATCGTATTTAATAGTATTTCGTAGTAAAAATTAATAGGTTTACGTACTACCCCTCGCACACAACAAGTATTTTTGGCGCCGCTGCCGGGGAACACTCAACGCCGAAGCGAAACGCTATAAAAAAAGGAAAACTGAACCTGCACGAATTTGGCCTGCACGAAATCTGAATCTGCAAACTCCGCAGTCGCGGAGCCTTTTAGGCATAAACTCACCGCAGTCGCGGAGCTGTCTGACAGCTGCAACGTTGTACGCATTAATTGCTGATTTGGGTTTTAATAATTTAATTATTATTATTAACCTAATTAGGTTTTGATTTATTTAATTAATATTTAGTTTTAGTTTTAGTTTTATTTAGTAATATTAAGTTTATTAATTATTATTAAATATATAAAATTAATACTTTTAAATAATAATATAAAAATAATATTTTTATAAAAATAAGTAATTTTATCATTTTTTTTGTCTCTTTTTATAAATTGTATATTTTAATCATATAATTCGTAATTTGTATATTTATCGTTCGTAATTAGTTTTAAGACTATTTTTTGCCGTAGTTATTTTATATTTCTAGACTTTTAGGCTTTGCCGTAAAATCCTTTAAGTGCTTTTTCTTTAGATTAAGATTTAGGCGCTTTAGAATTTTACGACGTCACTTATCGCTTTAGTTTTAAATAGATTTTAGTGCCTAATTAAGTTATTGCCGTTTTGGATATAGACTTCTTTTAAGCTTTAATACCTTTAGACGCAACTTTTAATATTTAGTTTTTAGACTTTTAAGTTTCGAAGCTTTACTTTCTTATTATTATTTTCTGACCTTTTATTTTTTCGACGTTTTTCGACGCACTCTTCTTCTTTCTCATTTCTACGCTCTAGTTTTTAGGACATAGAATTTTCTATATCTTATTCAAAATTTTGAAAAAAAAAAATTTATTTTACGCGGTTAAATTGATAGACATCCAAAATTTTCTGGTTCGTAGTAATAGTTGGATTTGTTAGTGGCGAGTTGTGGGCTTCCGATTTAAAAGGTCCTGGCTACCTGCTGCATCTATTGGCTATTCGAAACGTGGGCAAAATCAGAAAAGTCTATTAATTTGATAACTTATATAAATTTTTTTATTTTTATAACTAATAGGATATTCAGTGAATGCACCGAGCAAAACGTTCACCACCTTTCATACGTTCACCTCTTGTAACTCGATCAAGACATCTAGCCAACATTGTCGCCGTTGATTTTTCTTTAGAATTGTCATCTAGTCAACCAAGTACTCCAATTCAAATTTCCGATAATCCATTTTTTGAACCCGACCTCACAATTGACAACCCGGAGGATATTCAAGG
This sequence comes from Rutidosis leptorrhynchoides, assembly GCF_046630445.1. Classification (NCBI taxonomy): domain Eukaryota; kingdom Viridiplantae; phylum Streptophyta; class Magnoliopsida; order Asterales; family Asteraceae; genus Rutidosis; species Rutidosis leptorrhynchoides. Next base: position 50,533,447 of record NC_092333.1, read on the forward strand.
ACAATTCAGAGATCCTGAACCACTAATTATTCCTCCTGAACCGCAAATCATACAACCAGAGATTATCGAGGAAGAAACCATTAAATTAGAATCCTCTAGTGATTCAGATTCAACTAATTCAATCATGGAAAATCAGGAACCTCTAAGTATGGAAGACCGAATGAGGGCCACACGCACTGGCCAAGGTCATGCAATTACTCAACCAGACATTAATGCGCCAGATTATGAAATCAAAGGACAAATCCTACACATGGTAACTAATCAATGCCAATTTAGTAGTACGCCGAAGGAAGATCCAAACGAACATCTTCGTACCTTTAATAGGATCTGTACTTTATTTAAAATCAGAGAAGTTGAGGATGAACAGATCTATCTCATGTTATTTCCCTGGACTTTAAAGGGAGAAGCCAAAGACTGGTTAGAATCGTTACCTGAAGGAACGATTGACACATGGGATGTTTTAGTTGAAAATTTTCTTAAAAGATTCTTTTCGGCATCCAAAGCCGTGAGACTTCAAGGAGAAATTGTTACGTTCACACAGAAGCCAAATGAAACTTTATATGAGGCGTGGACAAGATTTGAAAAGTTGTTGAGAGGATGTCCTCAACATGGTTTAGACACTTATCAAATAGTGCAAATATTCTACCAAGGATGCGACATTACTACACGAAAAGACATCGACATAGCAGCTGGTGGTTCCATTATGAAGAAAACCGCAACTGAAGCTTACAAAATTATTGATAACACAGCCTCCCACTCACATGAGTGGCATCAAGAAAAAGACATCGTTAGATCATCTAAAGCGGCTAGAGCCGATTCTAGCCATGACTTTGATTCCATTTCCGCAAAGTTAGATGCTTCCGAGAGACGAATGGAAAAGATGACTAAGGATATTCACGCAATATGAATTAGTTGTGAGCTGTGACAACCCGGAAATTTCCAACCAAATTTAAACTTAATCTTTATATGATTTCGACACGATAAGTAAAGTCTGTTAAACTGAGTCTCAAAATTTTTGAGCTGTTTACATGGATTCATTTAACTCTGTGACTATTTTTGATGATTCACGAACAGTTGTTGTAAATAAATGTGTGTGTATATATATATATATATATATATATATATATATATATATATATATATATATATATATATATATATATATAAATATAATTATAAGTGTATAGATTAAATTAAAATAATATAATGCAAATAAATCATTCAAATTGAATTAAAAATTTAAAGTAATGTATAAAATAATTGAATTACTAATAAAATGAATATATTATATAATTAGTAAATATAACATAAATAATAATGTATAATATTAAGTACAAGCTTAAATATAGTTGTTATAATTTTATTACTCTTAGTATTATTATTAAAATAAATATAATAATATTAATATCAATATTAATAATAGTATGATATAAATATGAAACCAAATATGTATAAATTATTGGATTATTATTATTGTTAATATTAATGCTATCATTTAATAATATCTATATTATTAAAATTAGTATTTTTATTATTAGTGCTATTAATAATGTTATTATTATCATTAAAATTATCCTTATTGTTATTACTAATATCATTATATTGTTATTATATTTACTTTTATTAATATTATAAGTATTTCTATATTTATTATTATTAGTATTTCTATTTCTATAATTAATGATAAGTATTATAAATATAATTTTTATTAATTAGAATTATTATCATTACTTATATATATATATTTATTATTAATATTAATTATATACTTTAGAAACACAGATGTAAATAAATACAGATATGAATAACAGATAAATAAATAATTACAGTTATAACAGATATGTATAACAGATACGTATAAATATATAACAGATAAATATATAATAGATAAATAAACGAATACAGATATATAACACACACACACACATATATATGATACTGATATTACACGTAATATTCAACCATCACAATCGATTTAGTTTATTTTCTGCTCATGATTGGTACTATATCTGTTAAATATCGAATTCCTTTCAGCCATAAAACAAATTCTGTTATCAATCTGTATATGATTTGTACTCTTGTCTCCAATCTGAATTACACAACGAATTCAACTCAGTATCTAAACAAAATCAGTTGAGAGTCTCCATCTGCTTTCCATATTTTTATCTTCTTCTTCCTGGAATGATTCCATCTGTCGATCTTTATTACTATCTCTATTCCATCTATTGTATATAAACACATGAGAATATAATCAAACGACTCTGACATTCTTTCACAACACCAACCCATTTGAACTTGATACAACATGCTGCTATATATTGTTCCCACGTTATTCTTGTTCGAATACTACATCAACGAAACCCAATTACACACCCATCGTCATTTTCAACTATAAACCACCCGCACACATGGAATCATATTTTTCTATATATATATATATATATATATATATATATATATATATATATATATATATATATATATATATATATATATAAATACATACACATATATACTAGATATAAACATTTACATACCTTCTTGTTTTCCTTCTTGATGAATCGACATCACCACCGACATCCTCTACCCATTTGAATCGCCACAGTTCACCACAACCTTAGAATCGTTTTCCGTTTTTATGAACAACCAAACACCTATGATCAACCATCTCATTAAACAACCCACCATCACCATAAGATCATCTTCATCACTCATCAACCAGGAACACCACCCATTTATATTAATCATTAGAGAAAACATAGACCTACAACATATTCACTCTCGTTCACCACCATCTCATTTATGTCAAGCAATATACAACCTCCACCACTAGATCACCACCTTCACCACTTCACCATCTCCACCTTTACACGCATACACAACCACCATTCAATCACTGCAGGTTGCTTCTATTTTTTGGTTTGGAACAACCACGAAACTCCATTGCAAAAACAACTACTGCTACTCGCCTTTTCCTACTTCCATTTTCTGTTAACTACGTCTGTGAACACCACCATAAATCCACCACCCAAGTCGCCACTTTACCACCAAAACCACCCCACGAAAAACACCACCTACTGCTGTATATTTTTTTTCCTTCTTCTTCGGTTCTGTGCAACAATAATCAAGAGAATGAGGAGAGATGAAATTATTTTTGCAACTCAATTGATTAATTTATGGGGCATACTGAAACTTATAAATAGTTGCTACTTTATATATATTGGCAAACAAAAAGATAATGTCACTTGAGTCACAATTATTGCTGATCAAGACCGATTAAATCCATCGAATGAGCTGTAAAGATGGCTTGATGTTGTCTTCCATTTAAAAAGTGATAAACTGATTGAAACCCTTTTTGTTAGAATGCTGTATTTAATCGGGTACACATTAATAACTCATTTAGATTGGGCTTCTTTTACTTATCTTTGGGCCGAGAGTTTTAATTTTATATTGGGCCAAGACTTAGCTGCTGTTGGGCCGGAAGAGAAGCTGGAGCATTGAATTGCTATTCGATCTCTGGTTCTAATACGTTTATGATACACAACGATGATGAAGATAGTGATTAGTAATGAAGATGATGATTACATGGTGACGAGATGGTGGTGAGTTGAAGAATAATAACGATGTTAATAAGATTGATGATGGTCATGACGATTGAAATGTCCCGTTCATATTGATTATAAACGTTCCATATTAATTGATTTCGTTACGAGGTTTTGATCTCTATATGAGACGTTTTTCAAAGACTGCATTCATTTTTAAAACAACCATAACCTTTATTTTATCAATAAAGGTTTTAAAAACATTACGTAGATTATCAAATAATGATAATCTAAAATATACTGTTTACACACGACCATTACATAATGGTTTACAATAGAAATATATTACATTGACATATGTTTCTTGAATGCAGTTTTTACACAATATCATACAAACATGGACTCCAAATCTTGTCCTTATTTTAGTATGCAACAGCGGAAGCTCTTAGTATTCAACTGAGAATAAACATGCTTTGAACGTCAACAAAAATGTTGGTGAGTTATAGGTTTAACCTATATATATCAAATCATAACAATAGACCACAAGATTTCATATTTCAATACACATCCCATACATAGAGATAAAAATCATTCATATGGTGAACACCTGGTAACCGACATTAACAAGATGCATATATAAGAATATCCCCATCATTCCAGGACACCCTTCGGATATGATATAAATTTCGAAGTAATAAAGCATCCGGTATTTTGGATGGGGTTTGTTAGGCCCAATAGATCTATCTTTAGGATTCGCATCAATTAGGGTGTCTGTTCCCCAATTCTTAGATTATCAGACTTAATAAAAAGGGGCATATTTGATTTCGATAATTCAACCATAGAATGTAGTTTCACGTACTTGTATCTATTTTGTAAATCATTTATAAAACCTGCATGTATTCTCATCCCAAAAATATTAGATTTTAAAAGTAGGACTATAACTCACTTTCACAGATATTTCCTTCCTCGAAAATAAGACTTGGCCACGGATCGATTCACGAACCTATACAAATATGTACATATATATCAAAGTATGATCAAAATATAATTACAACCATTTTTATTATGTTTTAAAGATTTGAGTGTATTAAGTCAGCTGTCCTCGTTAATAACCTACAACTAGTTGTCCACAGTTAGATGTACAGAAATAAATCGATATATATTATCTTGAATCAATCCACGACCCAGTGTATACACGTCTCAGGCTAGATCACAACTCAAAGTATATATATTTTTGGAATCAACCTCAACCCTGTATAGCTAACTCCAACATTAATGCATATAGAGTGTCTATGGTTGTTCCAAATAATATATATACATGGGTTGATATGATATGTTAAAACATTTGCATACATGTCTATGGTATCCTAAGATTACATAATATATTAGAATATATGTATAATACAATATAAGTTAGCTAGGATATGATTTGTATAGATTTGTTAAACATTTCCCGTAGCTAAAAAGATCAAAAATATCCAATCTTGTTTTACCCATAACTTCTTCATTTTAAATCCGTTTTGAGTGAATCAAATTGCTATGGTTTCATATTGAACTCTAATTTAAGAATCCAAACGTAAAAAGTATAGGTTTATAGTTAGAAATTTAAGTTACATGTCAATTACTAAAGAGGTAGTCATTTCCGTCGAAAGAACGACAATCTTGATGACCATTTTGAAAAACATACTTTCACTTTGAGTTTAACCAAGATTTTTGGATATAGTTTCATGTTCATATGAAAAATCATTTTCTCAGAAGAACAACTTTTAAATCAAAGTTTATCATAGTTTTTAATTATCCAAACCAAAACAGCCCCCGGTTTCACTACGACGGCGTATATCCGATTTTATGGTGTTCATCGTGTTTCCAGATTTTAAATCATTAAGTTAGCATATCATATAGATATAGAACATATGTTTATTTGATTTTAAAAGTCAAGTTAGAAGGATTAACTTTTGTTTGCGAACAAGTTTAGAATTAACTAAACTATGTTCTAGTGATTACAAGTTTAAACCTTCGAATAAGATAGCTTTATATGTATGAATCGAATGATGTTATGAACATCATTACTACCTCAAGTTTTCTGGATAAAACTACTGGAAATAAGAAAAATAGATCTAGCTTCAAAGGATCCTTGGATTGCTTGAAAGTTCTTGAAGCAGAATCATGACACGAAAACAGTTCAAGTAAGATTTTCACTCGAAATAAGATTGTTATAGTTGTAGAAATTGAATCAAAGTTTGAATATGAATATTACCTTGAATTAGAAAGATAACCTACTGTAAATAACAAAGGTTCCTTGATCTTAGATGATTACTTGGAATGGATTAGAAAGCTTGGAAGTAGACTTGCAAACTTGGAAGTATTCTTGATTTTTATGAAACTATACTTATGGAATTTATGAAGAACACTTAGAACATGAAGATGGAACTTGAGAGAGATCAATTAGATGAAGAAAATTGAAGAATGAAAGTGTTTGTAGGTGTTTTTGGTCGTTGGTATATGGATTAGATATAAAGTATATGTAATTTTGTTTTCATGTAAATAAGTCATGAATGATTACTAATATTTTTGTAATTTTATGAGATATTTCATGCTAGTTGCCAAATGATGGTTCCTATATGTGTTAGGTGACTCACATGGGCTGCTAAGAGCTGATCATTGGAGTATATATACTAATAGTACATACATCTAAAAGCTGTGTATTGTATGAGTACGAATACGGGTGCATACGAGTAGAATTGTTGATGAAACTGAACGAGGATGTAATTGTAAGCATTTTTGTTAAGTAGAAGTACTTTGATATATGTCTTGAAGTCTTTCAAAAGTGTAAGAATACATATCAAAAAACAACATGTATATACATTCTAATGGAGTCGTTAAGTCTTCGTTAGTCGTTACATGTAAGTGTTGTTTTGAAACCTTTAAGTTAACGATCTCAATTAATGTTGTTAACCCAATGTTTATTATATCAAATGAGATGTTAACTTATTATGTTATAATGATATTATGATGTATTAATATCTCTTAATATGATATATACATTAAAATATCGTTACAACGATAATCGTTACATATAAGTCTCGTTTCGTAATTCTTGAGTTAGTAGTCTTGTTTTTACATATGTAGTTCATTGTTAACATACTTAATGATATATTTAAATATCATTTTATCATGTTAAATATAGTGTATCAATATCTTAATATGATACATATGTATTTAGTAGACGTTATCATAACGATAATCGTTATATATATCATTTCGAGTTTCTTAACTTAGTAATCTCATTTCTTATGTATATCACACATTGTTAATATACTTAGTGAGATACTTACTCATCATAATCTCATGTCAACCATATATATATATGTCTATATATACCACAACATGTAGTTTTTACAAATTTGTAACGTTCGTGAATCGCCGGTCAACTTGGGTGATCAATTGTCTATATGAAACTTATTTCATTTAATCAAGTCTTAACAAGTTTGTTTGCTTAACATGTTGGAAACATTTAGTCATGTAAATATCAATCTCAATTAATATATATAAACATGGAAAAGTTCGGTTCACTACAGTACCTACCCGTTAAATAAATTTCGTCCCGAAATTTTATGCTGTTGAATGTGTTGACGAATCTTCTGGAAATAGATGCGGGTATTTCTTCTTCATCTGATCTTCACGCTCCCAGGTGAACTTGGGTCCTCTACGAGCATTACATCGAACCTTAAAAATTGGTATCTTGTTTTGCTTAAGTCTCTTAACCTCACGATCCATTATTTCGACGGGTTCTTCAATGAATTGAAGTTTTTCATTGATTTGGATTTCATCCAACGGAATAGTGAGATCTTCTTTAGCAAAACATTTCTTCAAATTCAAGACGTAGAAAGTGTTATGTACAGCCGCGAGTTGTTGAGGTAGCTCCAGTTGGTAAGCTACTGGTCCGACACGATCTATAATCTTGAATGGTCCAATGTACCTTGGATTTAGTTTCCCCCGTTTACCAAATCGAATAACGCCTTTCCAAGGTGAAACCTTAAGCATGACCATTTCTCCAATTTCAAACTCTATATCTTTTCTTTTACTGTCCGCGTAGCTCTTTTGTCGACTCTGGGCGGTTTTCAATCGTTGTTGAATTTGGATGATTTTCTCGGTAGTTTCTTGTATTATCTCTGGACCCGTAATCTATCTATCCCCCACTTCATTCCAACAAATCGGAGACCTGCACTTTCTACCATAAAGTGCCTCAAACGGCGCCATCTCAATACTAGAATGATAACTGTTGTTGTAGGAAAATTCTGCTAACGGTAGGTGTCGATCCCAACTATTTCTGAAATCAATAACACATGCTCGTAGCATGTCTTCAAATGTTTGTATCATCCTTTCGCTCTGCCCATAAGTTTGTGGATGATAGGCAGTACTCATGTCTAGACGAGTCCCCAATGCTTGTTGCAACGTCTGCCAGAACCTTGAAACAAATCTACCATCCATATCAGAGATAATAGAGACGGGTATTCCATGTCTGGAGTCAACCTCCTTCAAATACAATCGCGCCAACTTCTCCATTTTGTCATCTTCTCTCATTGGCAGGAAGTGTGATGACTTGGTGAGACGATCAACTATTACCCAAATAGTATCATAACGACTTGCAGTCTTTGGCAATTTAGTAATGAAATCCATGGTAATGTTTTCCCATTTCCATTCCGGGATTTCAGGTTGTTGTAGTAGACCTGATGGTTTCTGATGTTCAGCTTTAACCTTAGAACACGTCAAACATTCTCCTACATATTTAGCAATATCGGCTTTCATACCCGGCCACCAAAAGTGTTTCTTGAGATCTTTATACATCTTCCCCGCTCTGGGATGTATTAAATATCTGGTTTTATGTGCTTCCTTAAGTACCATTTCTCTCACATCTCCAAACCTTGGTACCCAAATTCTATCAGCCCTATATCGGGTTCCGTCTTCCCGAATATTAAGATGTTTCTCTGATCCTTTGGGTATCTCATTCTTCAACTTTCCTTCTTTTACAACCCCCTGTTGCGCCTCCTTTATTTGAGTAGTAAGGTTAGTACGAATAATTATATTCATAGCTTTTACCCCGTATAGGTTCTCCGTCCTTTCTACTCAAAGCGTCAGCTACCACATTCGCCTTCCCCGGGTGGTATCGAATCTCAAAATCATAATCATTCAACAGTTTAATCCACCTGCGTTGTATCATATTCAGTTGCTTCTGATTAAATATATGTTGGAGACTTTTGTGGTCGGTATATATAATACTTTTGACCCCATATAAATAATGTCTCCAAGTCTTTAATGCAAAAACAACAGCACCCAATTCCAAATCGTGAGTCGTATAATTTTGCTCGTGAATCTTCAATTGTCTAGACGCATAAGCAATCACCTTCTTTCGTTGCATTAATACACAACCGAGACCTTGATTTGATGCGTCACAATAAATCACAAAATCATCGTTCCCTTCAGGCAATGATAATATAGGTGTCGTAGTTAGCTTTTTCTTCAATAACTAAAACGCCTTCTCTTGTTCATCCTTCCATTCAAATTTCTTCGCTTTATGTGTTAATGCAGTCAAGGGTTTTGCTATTTTGGAGAAATCTTGGATGAATCTTCTGTAGTAACCAGTCAATCCTAAAAATTGACGTATATGCTTTGGAGTTTTTGGGGTTTCCCACTTTTTAACGGTTTTGATCTTTTCCGGGTCCACCTGGATACCTTCTTTGTTCACTATGTGACAGAGGAATTGAACTTCTTCCAACCAAAATGCACACTTTGAAAACTTAGCGTACAGTTTTTCTTTCCTCAATACTTCTAGCACTTTTCTCAAATGTTCTTCGTGCTCTTGATCATTCTTTGAGTAATTAAGTATGTCATCGATGAAAACAATGACAAACTTGTCAAGATATGGCCCAAACACTCGGTTCATAAGGTCCATGAACACAGATGGTGCGTTAGTCAATTCAAACGGCATAACCATAAACTTGTAATGACCATAACGCATCCTAAAAGCAGTTTTTGGAATATCATCCTCCTTTACTCGCATTTGATGATATCCAGAACGTAAATCAATTTTCGAATAAACCGACGAGCCTTGTAGTTGATCAAATAAGTCGTCAATTCTCGGCAGTGGATAACGGTTTTTGATGGTAAGTTTATTCAACTCTCTGTAGTCAATACACAACCTAAATGTACCATCCTTCTTCTTGACAAACAAAACAGGAGCTCCCCATGGTGATGTGCTTGGTCGAATGAAACTACATTCTAATAGTTCTTGCAGTTGGCTTTGCAGTTCTTTCATCTCGCTGGGTGCGAGTCTGTAAGGAGCACGAGTTATTGGTGCAGCTCCTGGTACAAGATCTATTTGAAATTCAACAGATCGATGTGGAGGTAGTCCCGGTAATTCTTTCGAAAATACATCGGGAAATTCTTTTACGACGGGAACATCATTGATGCTCTTTTCTTCAGTTTGTACTTTCTCGACGTGTGCTAGAATAGCATAGAAACCTTTTCTTGTTAGTTTTTGTGCCTTCAAATTACTAATAAGATGTAGCTTCGTGTTGCCCTTTTCTCCGTACTCCATTAAGGGTTCTCCTTCTTCTCGTACAATGCGAATTGCATTTTTGTAACATACGATCTCTGCTTTCATCTCCTTCAGCCAGTCCATGCCAACTATTACATCAAAACTCCCTAACTCTACTGGTATCAAATCAATCTTAAATATTTCACTACCCAGTTTAATTTCTCGATTCCGGCATATATAATCTGCTGATAATAATTTACCGTTTGCTAATTCGAGTAAAAATTTACTATCCAACGGCGTCAATGGACAACTTAATTTAGCACAAAAATCTCTACTCATATAGCTTCTATCCGCACCCAAATCAAATAAAACGTAAGAATATTTATTGTCAATAAGAAACGTACCCGTAACAAGTTCCGGGTCTTCCTGTGCCTCTGCCGCATTAATATTGAAAACTCTTCCGCAACCTTGTCCATTCGTGTTCTCCTGGTTCGGGTAATTTCTAATAATGTGGCCCGGTTTTCCACATTTATAACAAACTACATTGACATAACTTGCTCTGACACTACTTGCTCCGCCATTACTCGTTTCGACACCATTTGTTCCTTTCATTCTGTTAACCCCTGGTCCGTAGACCTCACACTTCGCCGCGCTATGACCCTTTTACACTTGTTGCAAAATTTGGTGCAGAACCCCGAGTGATACTTTTTACACCTTTGGCATAGCTACTTCTGATTGTTGTTGTTGTTAAGGTTGTTATTGTTGTTGGGATGATTGTTGTAGTTGTTGTTGTTGTTGTTGTTGTTGTTGTTGTTGTTTTGCCGTTTGTTGTAGTTGCGATTGATGTTGCGATTGTTGGGATAGTTGTTGTTGTTTTGGTGACTCTTATCACCGTTTTCCTCCCACTTTCTTTTGACTAGCTTCACGTTGGCCTCTTCGGCCGCCTGTTCTTTAATTCTTCCCTCAATCTGGTTCACTAGTTTGTGAGCCATTCTACATGCCTTTTGTATAGAGGCAGGCTCGTGTGAACTTATATCTTCTTGGATTCTCTCCGATAACCCTTTCACAAACGCGTCGATCTTCTCTTCCTCATCTTCGAATGCTCTCGGACACAATAGGCACAATTCTGTGAATCGTTTTTTGTACGAAGTAATATCAAATCCCTGTGTTCGTAAGCCTCTAAGTTCTGACTTGAGCTTATTGACCTCGGTTCTGGGACGGTACTTCTCCTTCATCAAGTACTTGAATGCTGACCACGGTAGCGCGTAAGCAGCATCTTGTCCCACTTGCTCTAGATAGGTATTCCACCATGTTAACGCAATACCTATGAAGGTATGCGTAGCGTACTTCACTTTGTCTCCTTCAGCACACTTACTTATGGCAAACACCGATTCAACTTTCTCGGTCCACCGTTTCAATCCGATTGGTCCTTCGGTCCCATCAAATTCTGAAGGTTTGCAGGCAGTGAATTCCATGTAGGAGCATCCTACACGATTTCTTGTGCCGTTAGCTGTATTGCTAGATTCAGAGTTATTGTTGGTATGTAGCGCGGCCTGTACTGCGGCTATGTTTGAAGCAAGAAAGACAAGAAATTCCTCTTCGCTCATATTCAAGGTGTGTCGAGTAGTCGGTGCCATTTCCTTTAAAATAGTCAAATGAAATAAGTTAATCATACAGAATATTAAGAGTAGTCAATTGTATCTTGTAGCATAATATGAACTCATTTATAAAAGCTTTTTCTTCATATTAGCGTTTTATAAGTTTAAATTCGGGTACTACTTACCCGTTAAGTTCATACTTAGTAGCTAATATACAATTCAACTACTACAATTCCATATGAAAAACTGATTATAATAATATATCACATACAAATATTCTTCAAACTTACAACCTCGCTATATTACATATAACATGAAATATAGTACACTATGATACAGGACAGTTTTGAAGATAAATCTAGTTAATACGCAAGTTTTTCAGCAAAGGAAATAAAGACACGTAATTCATAAGTCCAGAAACAAGTAATGCATTCTGGTTTTACTAAGACGACTTCCCATCCTTGGTCTTGTGGAAAATAACCGTTATGACCATTGGCTAGGCAGCATGTTGTAATGTTGTCACAAGGACGAGGGTTTCGTAATGTCCAACAGCCCCGTAATAATCTAAAAACCTTGTTTCTCACCCCAACTACTGAATCCGTCACTTGTGGGAAAGTTTTATTTAAAAGCTGCAATCCGATGTTCTTTTTCTCACTTTGGTAAGAAGCGAACATCACTAACCCGTAAGCATAACATGCTTATTTATGTTGCATGTTAGAAGCTCTTTCTAATTCAAGAAATCCTATGTTGGGATATGTTGAGTCAAAATAAGTTCTTAACCCGTAGCGTAAAATTGCATTTGGGTTCCCCGCATTTAACACTTTAAAGAAAACACGACGTAACTTAAAGTCTCCCCAATGTGATATACCCCACCTATCAAAGGAAAGCCTTTTATAAACTAAGGCATTTCTAGAAAGTCTTTCAAATGTTTGACAAGTTAATTTCGCCATAACTAAATGTGCTGATGAATTCTGACCGACTCTAGACAAGATTTCCTCAATCATATCCTCTGGTAGGTCTTCTAAAATATTCGGTTGTCTACCCTTAACGTCCATTTTGTTTTTATACTGTAAGATAGACAAGGATTAGATTCGTAATAACAAACAATACAAGCAATTTTTACATAGAACATAAAATTACAAGCACACTACAATACATTTATTACACAACATGCTCACACCCCTCTAATCTGAATCACTGGTTTCTTCTTCTTCGGACTTGGTTCTTTTTCCTAATTTTCTAGGGATATATGATGTTCCTCTAATACGAGCCGTCATTTTCCACATTGGTTTAGAAAAACCTGGTGGTTTAGAGGTTCCCGGGTTATTGTCACGATATTGAAAATACGGGTGTTGACGGTACATATAAAGTTCATCGGGGTCGGAATCAGATTTCTCTATTTTGATGCCTTTTCTCTTATTATTTTCTTTTGCCTCATTAAATTGGGTCATGGTAATTTCTATAACATCATCGGAATCCTCATCAGGATCCGATTCATCAGAAAATTGGTAATTTTCCCAATATTTTGCTTCCTTAGCGGAAACACCATTGACCATTATTAACTTTGGTCCATTGGTTGAGGATTTTCTTTTATTTGACCAGTTTTCTGTGGTTCCTACTATTCCCCCCTCCGGAACCTCTTCTTCTTCCGGTTCCTCTTCTTCTGGTTCCTCTTCTTCCGGTTCCTCTTCTTCCGGTTCCGTTTCCTCTTCTTCCGGTTCTTCGGGAACTTGTGAATCTTGCCAATAAATATTCGACTCTTCATTATTATTAGGTGAGTCAATGGGATTTGTGCTAGAGGTAGACATCTATCACACAATATCAAACATGTTAAGAGATTAATATATCACATAATATTTACATGTTAATAATATATAGTTTCCAACAAAAATGTTAAGCAATCATTTTTAAAGAAAACACGGTCGAAGTCCAGACTCACTAATGCATCCTAACAAACTCGATAAGACACACTAATGCAAATTTTCTGATTCTCTAAGACCAATGCTCGGATACCAACTGAAATGTCCCGTTCATATTGATTATAAACGTTCCATATTAATTGATTTCGTTGCGAGGTTTTGATCTCTATATGAGACGTTTTTCAAAGACTGCATTCATTTTTAAAATAACCATAACCTTTATTTTATCAATAAAGGTTTTAAAAACATTACGTAGATTATCAAATAATGATAATCTAAAAAATACTGTTTACACACGACCATTACATAATGGTTTACAATAGAAATATATTACATCGACATATGTTTCTTGAATGCAGTTTTTACACAATATCATACAAACATGGACTCCAAATCTTATCCTTATTTTAGTATGCAACAGCGGAAGCTCTTAGTATTCACCTGAGAATAAACATGCTTTAAACGTCAACAAAAATGTTGGTGAGTTATAGGTTTAACCTATATATATCAAATCGTAACAATAGACCACAAGATTTCATATTTCAATACACATCCCATACATAGAGATAAAAATCATTCATATGGTGAACACCTGGTAACCGACATTAACAAGATGCATATATAAGAATATCCCCATCATTCCAGGACACCCTTCGGATATGATATAAATTTCGAAGTACTAAAGCATCCGGTACTTTGGATGGGGTTTGTTAGGCCCAATAGATCTATCTTTAGGATTCGCGTCAATTAGGGTGTCTGTTTCCTAATTCTTAGATTACCAGACTTAATAAAAAGGGGCATATTCGATTTCGATAATTCAACCATAGAATGTAGTTTCACGTGCTTGTGTCTATTTTGTAAATCATTTATAAAACCTGCATGTATTCTCATCCCAAAAATATTAGATTTTAAAAGTGGGACTATAACTCACTTTCACAGATATTTTCTTCCTCGGAAATAAGACTTGGCCACAGATCGATTCACGAACCTATACAAATATGTACATATATATCAAAGTATGATCAAAATATAATTACAACCATTTTTATTATGTTTTAAAGATTTGAGTGTATTAAGCAGGTGTCCTCGTTAATAACCTACAACTAGTTGTCCACAGTTAGATGTACAGAAATAAATCGATATATATTATCTTGAATCAATCCACGACCCAGTGTATACACATCTCAGGCTAGATCATAACTCAAAGTATATATATTTTTGGAATCAACCTCAACCCTGTATAGCTAACTCCAACATTAATGCATATAGAGTGTCTATGGTTGTTCCAAATAATATATATACATGGGTCGATATGATATGTCAAAACATTTGCATACATGTCTATGGTATCTCAAGATTACATAATATATTAGAATACATGTATAATACAATATAAGTTAGCTAGGATATGATTTGTATAGATTTGTTAAACATTTCCCGTAGCTAAAAAGATCAAAAATATCCAATCTTGTTTTACCCATAACTTCTTCATTTTAAATCCGTTTTGAGTGAATCAAATTGCTATGGTTTCATATTGAACTCTAATTTAAGAATCAAAACATAAAAATTATAGGTTTATAGTCGGAAATTTAAGTTACATGTCAATTACTAAAGAGGTAGTCATTTCCGTCGAAAGAACGACATCTTGATGACCATTTTGAAAAACATACTTTCACTTTGAGTTTAACCAAGATTTTTGGATATAGTTTCATGTTCATATGAAAAATCATTTTCACAGAAGAAAAACTTTTAAATCAAAGTTTATCATAGTTTTTAATTATCCAAACCAAAACAGCCCCCGGTTTCACTACGACGGCGTATATCCGATTTTATGGTGTTCATCGTGTTTCCAGGTTTTAAATCATTAAGTTAGCATATCATATAGATATAGAACATGTGTTTATTTGATTTTAAAAGTCAAGTTAGAAGGAGTAACTTTTGTTTGCGAACAAGTTTAGAATTAACTAAACTATGTTCTAGTGATTACAAGTTTAAACCTTCGAATAAGATAGCTTTATATGTATGAATCGAATGATGTTATGAACATCATTACTACCTCAAGTTTTCTGGATAAAACTACTGGAAATAAGAAAAATGGATCTAGCTTCAAAGGATCCTTGGATGGCTTGAAAATTCTTGAAGCAGAATCATGACACGAAAACAGTTCAAGTAAGATTTTCACTCGAAATAAGATTGTTATAGTTGTAGAAATTGAGTCAAAGATTGAATATGAATATTACCTTGAATTAGAAAGATAACCTACTGTAAATAACAAAGGTTCCTTGATCTTAGATGATTACTTGGAATGGATTAGAAAGCTTGGAAGTAGACTTGCAAACTTGGAAGTATTCTTGATTTTTATGAAACTATACTTATGGAATTTATGAAGAACACTTAGAACATGAAGATGGAACTTGAGAGAGATCAATTAGATGAAGAAAATTGAAGAATGAAAGTGTTTGTAGGTGTTTTTGGTCATTGGTATATGGATTAGATATAAAGGATATGTAATTTTGTTTTCATGTAAATAAGTCATGAATGATTACTAATATTTTTGTAATTTTATGAGATATTTCATGCTAGTTGCCAAATGATGGTTCCCATATGTGTTAGGTGACTCACATGGGCTGCTAAGAGCTGATCATTGGAGTGTATATACTAATAGTACATACATCTAAAAGCTGTGTATTGTACGAGTACGAATACGGGTGCATACAAGTAGAATTGTTGATGAAACTGAACGAGGATGTAATTGTAAGCATTTTTGTTAAGTAGAAGTATTTTGATATATGTCTTGAAGTATTTCAAAAGTTTAAGAATACATATCAAAACACAACATGTATATACATTCTAATGGAGTCGTTAAGTCTTCGTTAGTCGTTACATGTAAGTGTTGTTTTGAAACCTTTAACTTAAGATCTCAATTAATGTTGTTAACCCAATGTTTATTATATCAAATGAGATGTTAAATTATTATGTTATCATGATATTATGATGTATGAATATCTCTTAATATGATATATACATTAAAATATTGTTACAACGATAATCGTTACATATAACTCTCGTTTCGTAATTCTTGAGTTAGTAGTCTTGTTTTTACATATGTAGTTCATTGTTAACATACTTAATGATATATTTAAATATCATTTTATCATGTTAAATATAGTGTATCAATATCTTAATATGATACATATGTATTTAGTAGACGTTATCATAACGATAATCGTTATATATATCATTTCGAGTTTCTTAACTTAGTAATCTCATTTCTTATGTATATCACATATTGTTAATATACTTAGTGAGATACTTACTCATCATAATCTCATGTCAACCATATATATATGTCTATATATACCACAACATGTAGTTTTTACAAATTTGTAATGTTCGTGAATCGCCGGTCAACTTGGGTGATCAATTATCTATATGAAACTTATTTCATTTAATCAAGTCTTAACAAGTTTGTTTGCTTAACACGTTGGAAACATTTAGTCATGTAAATATCAATCTCAATTAATATATATAAACATGGAAAAGTTCGGGTCACTACAACGATGAAGATTAATGTTAACATCAAATGTTGGTATTGATAGCGAGTGTAACGATGATATAGAGATAGGTTTTATTGTTGAGGTTGGCCGTGGTATATCTATGGATTAGGAAGATAAACATTGATGATGAAAAACGATTAAGGTTAGGATGAATAAGTTATGATTTTATGTGTTGGAAGATGATAATAAACCAAAGTAATCTAATTATTAGCTACTGCTACGTTATTAAGTTATTATCAGAAGGATCTATCGAATATACTTACAGGTTTAGTGGATTAATGGATCAGGAGGTTTAAATGGGTTTTGTTTTTAAGAAAAAGGAAATAGGAATGAAACGGGTTAAATAGTTTTGACATATGAATTAAAATAGAAATGAAATGGCAGAATTATGGTTCAAGATGTTTGATTTAAGCAAGGGGTCTTGGATTCGAAACCAGGCTGGAGCGTATTATTTTTTTTTGGGAAAAGAAGAAGTAAGCAGGAGTTATAGTTTATATGGATTTGGGGTAGTAATTAATTAAAAACGTAAAGTCAGAAGCATGGGCAAGGGTTTTATCGGGTTAGCGGGACGTCGCGGGTTCAAACCCGGACTTGGGCATTTTTTTAAGGGCTATTCCTTGAGGTAGTTATTTATCTATTTATTACTAATATTATTATTATTATTATTATTATTGGTATTATTATTATTAGTATTATTAAAATTATTATTAATAATATCATTAAAATTATTATTAGTATCATTTTTATTAAAAACTATCATTTATATTAAAAGTATCATTTTTATTATTATTATTATTATAATTATTAGAAAATTATCATTTTTATCAAAATTATTATTATTATTATCATTACTTTTCTTACATTAATATAATTATTTTTTTTATTGTATAATAAAACAACTTTTATTTATTATCATTATCAATATTATTTTATCAAATAACTATTAGCTATATAAAACTATATTTACAATACATAACATAACTATATTAATAATTTTATAATAAATATTAATAAATATAATTAATTAGGTTATTAATGAAAAACCTAATTAATATAACAAATAAATCACTAATAATATATAAATTTATTCGATTACCATTTTATATGTTAATATATATATAAATGATATAGGTTCGTGAATCCGAGGCCAACCCTGAATTGTTTAGTATCGTCGTTTGAATATTTTTACTACAAAATATCGTATTGTGAGTTTCATTTGCTCCCTTTTTAAATGCTTTTGCAATATATATTTTTGGGACTGAGAATACATGCGCTGCTTTTATAATTATTTTATGAAATAGACACAAATAATCGAAACTACATTCTATGGTTGGATTATCGAACCGAATATGCCCCTTTTTAGCTTGGTAGCCTAAGAATTGGTGTTTATTATAATTGCCACCAATTGACGCGAATCCTAAAGATAGATCTATGGGCACTAACAAGCCCCAGTCAGAGAATTTGAACTGCTTTAGTACTTCAATTTATCATGTCTGATGAGAGTCCTGGAATGATGGGGATATTCTATATGCATCCTGTTAAGGTCGGTTACCAGGTGTTCAATCCATATGAATGATTTTTATGCAGATGCATGATATTTATGAGAAATGAAATGAAAATCTTGTGGTCTATTATATTAATGGAAATGATTGTTTATGATAAACTAATGAACTCACCAATCTTTTGGTTGACACTTGAAAGCATGTTTATTCTCAAGTATTATGGAAATCTTCCGCTGTGCATTTGCTCATTTTAAAGATATTACTTGGAGTCATTCATGACATATTTCAAAAGACGTTGCATTCGAGTCGTCGAGTTCATCAAGATTATTATTAAGTCAATTATAGTTGGATATATTATGAAATGTTATGCATGCCGTCAACTTTCGATGAAATGAAAGTTTGTCTTTTAAAAACGAATGCAATGTTTGTAAAATATATCATATAGAGGTCAAGTACCTCGCGATGTAACCAAATGCGATGTATTCGTCTAGATTGATTAGGACGGGTTATTAAAGTTGGTATCAGAGCGGTGGTCTTAGCGAACCAGGTCTTGCATTAGTGTGTCTAACTGATAGTTGCTTCGATACATTAGTGAGTCTGGACTTCGACCGTGTCTGCATGTCAAAAGTTTTGCTTATCATTTCGTGTCAAAAATTACTTGCTTATCATTCTTAAGTCTAGACACGTATTACTGCACTTGCTGCATTGATAGTGTATAGACAAATTCATATCATAGCGTATCTACTACTGTAAACTTTGCCTGACAGTTCCGTAGATTCCTCCGTAACTTATAGGATTTTAGTATTATATATGCATATGTAAATTATGTATTGCAGGGTACAAATCTACATCCTATAATCTAATTCTTATCAAAAATCCTTCATCTGATCGTACGAGATGAATCCCTCAACCAGTTCGAGTCCCTCAGATTCCGATAACTATTCCAATATGGATTTTCACTCGAGCTCTGAAAGCAGTATAACCGGAATGGATCAACCAATTAGCCATCATCTATTCTGAATGAATTGGGAATGGGTTCGTAGCCTACTAAATCATTGGAGACAAGAAGAAGGTGATCCCTTCCATCCACCACATTTCCCTCTTGGCGAGGAACTTGAAGCATTTACCGGTGAACCAGTCCGAAACACCATTTTCACCCTCGTTACCCGAATATCTTGCCATGATTATATACTATCTCAGATTCTAGATCTTATTCATCCGTTCATTCCGACCGACAATCATCCCGGAATAATATAAGAAGTCAACGAACTTCGCGCTCGAGTAATCAATTTGGAGAATATGGTGCAAAATTTACCAGCTTCAGCAACATCATCGGCACCAACAGTACCATCAATAAACAGCACCAGTACCATCAACAATCCATGCCTCAACATCTCATTCTGTACCTCGAGTATAATCATCGTTCTACATGACGTTCTACATCATTTATTTTCGTTCGACATGGCGATTATGTAATCTCTAAATATTTTAGAGATTATATATTCTTGTTCTAACGGTAAATCAAATGAGTCTAATATCATATTGACTCATTAAATCCATGATTACATCTGAAGAAAATATATATGTATATATATTTTCATAAAGATTGTAATTAAAAATTCTTTCGTACAAACTGTTAATGGTGAAAATATTTTAACGGGTAGGTAATACCCGAGAAATATTTAGATTTCACATTAATAAGTTACACTGTACATTCTTCCAATCTGATTCAACAGTCATTTACTATCCTACTTACATCCACCAACATACGTATCCGTTCACTGCAGAATAACCATTTTTATTCAATTTCATATTTGGATTTTGACCTATCAGAATTCAACAAGTGGCATAATGAAGAAAACAATTGACAAAAATAAAATTTGTTAGAAAAAACAAATTAACTATGATAGATCTTGTTAAGAATCCACGCTAACAAAATCCTAGCTAACTGTTCCTAGCTAACTATTAATCCCTTATTACATTTATTTATTGCAATTTATTTATCGTAATTTTATTATCGCAATTTTAATTCTCGCAATTTTATTTATCGTCATTTAATTTCTGTTATTTATTTTACGCATTTTAAATATCGGGACATGTATAGAAGGTTTTGACATATCATATCGACGCATCTATATATATTATTTGGAATAACCATAGACACTCTATATGCAGTAATGTTCGAGTTAGCTATACAGAGTTGAGGTTGATTCTACAATAATATATATACTTTGATTTGTGATCGAGTCTGAGACATGTATATAACGGGTCACGACATGTATTAATTAATTCGAATATTATATATTAAACTATATATGAATTGTTGAACTACTAATTGTGGACTCCTAACTATGGACTAATGACATTGGACAATTAAAATGAATTAAAATATTGATTATAACATATGAAACTAAACATTTCTTCAAGTTTGCCACTTGATTTCATCTTAAACATCCTTTGTATCTTGACGATTACAATCTGCGTTCAAATCCTTCGAAATTCTTGAAGCACCTCGAATTGATAATCAATGATTGAGTTATGATAACTTTGAATGCTAATGAAGTAGCAAAAGCTATAGATGGTCTTAAAGACCAAAAAGCTTGATAATAAAGAATGAAGTGTCGGAAACACTCAATAGAAAAATTGATACTGGAAAGCGGATTATGTGAAACAATGAAAGAGGCTTTGGACAAATCACCAGGACTAAACCTGTACTTAATGAATCCAGATGATTCTGTATCTGATGAACTCTTTAGCGAATATCTTGCTCCTTATCCTTGCGGAATAATTTTTTTCATCAACCTTGGATCTTAGAAATCCCAAAATATCATCATAAATATCTTCGATATTCCTGAAGATATTTTCATAAATATTCTCATCCAAAATTATATATCTCTTCGTGCTATCTATATTACATCATAAAGGAAACTATTTTAGTTTCTAAATTTCTCTAAAATTCGAGTTTAAATTATGAATGGTCTCTGGAGAAGTGTTGGGAATTGAAGCATGAGTTAGTATAATATAATGACGCCCGGCAAACGTGGTTATATTACAGTAAGTCATGCTGAGTTTCTAATGGAACGTGATGATGGTTCACAGAAGATCACACCCTCATCATGTACCATGTTACATAACTCTTTCATTCTACTTAACCTCTAAACATGTCAATAAAATATAATCTTGATAGTTCTATCCTCCGTGATTCTGGTAATTTAACAAATCAAATCGTGCTATTACATGTCCTTTCTGTTTAGGACATTTTCTGTAAATTCCTTGAATTCTGAAAATCAACCATGACTACGTCAGAAGTTAAGACGAATCTCTATTTCATTCATTTCATTCTTTTGCGATAGCTTCACCCATACTTTTCGAATAATCGAATTGTTTTACCTATATTAATCAATAATGATAAAACTCTATTTATCAACTCATATTCGTCATGAAAACATTTTTATTGTTAGCCATGACGACCTCACTCAAATTTCAGGACGAAATTTCTTTAACGGGTAGGTACTGTGACAACCCGGAAATTTCCAACCAAATTTAAACTTAATCTTTATATGATTTCGACACGATAAGTAAAGTCTGTTAAACTGAGTCTCAAAATTTTTGAACTGTTTACATGGATTCATTTAACTCTGTGACTATTTCCGACGATTCACGAACAGTTGTTGTAAATAAATGTGTATATATATAAATATAATTATAAGTGTATAGATTAAATTAAAATAATATAATGCAAATAAATCATTCAAATTGAATTAAAAATTTAAAGTAATGTATAAAATAATTGAATTACTAATAAAATGAATATATTATATAAGTAGTAAATATAACATAAATAATAATGTATAATATTAAGTACAAGCTGAAATATAGTTGTTATAATTTTATTACTCTTAGTATTATTATTAAAATAAATATAATAATATTAATATCAGTATTAATAATAGTATGATATAAATATGAAACCAAATATGTATAAATTATTGGATTATTATTATTGTTAATATTACTGCTATCATTTAATAATATCTATATTATTAAAATTAGTATTTTTATTATTACTGTTATTAATAATGTTATTATTATCATTAAAATTATCCTTATTGTTATT
Organism: Rutidosis leptorrhynchoides; assembly: GCF_046630445.1. NCBI lineage: Eukaryota > Viridiplantae > Streptophyta > Magnoliopsida > Asterales > Asteraceae > Rutidosis > Rutidosis leptorrhynchoides. The sequence continues at coordinate 50,556,220 of NC_092333.1, forward strand.
ATTAATATCATTATATTGTTATTATATTTACTTTTATTAATATTATAAGTATTTCTATATTTATTATTATTAGTATTTCTATTTCTATAATTAATGATAAGTATTATAAATATAATTTTTATTAATTAGAATTATTATCATTACTTATATATATATTTATTATTAATATTAATTATATACTTTAGAAACACAGATGTAAATAAATACAGATATGAATAATAGATAAATAAATAATTACAGTTATAATAGATATGTATAACAGATACGTATAAATATATAACATATAAATATATAATAGATAAATAAATGAATACAGATATATAACATACACATATATATATGATACTGATATTACACGTAATATTCAACCATTACAATCGATTTAGTTTATTTTCTGCTCATGATTGGTACTATATCTGTTAAATATCAAATTCCTTTCAGCTATAAAACAAATTCTGTTATCAATCTGTATATGATTTGTACTCTTGTCTCCAATCTGAATTACACAACAAATTCAACTCAGTATCCAAACAAAATCAGTTGAGAGTCTCCATCTGCTTTCCATATTTTTATCTTCTTCTTCCTGGAATGATACCATCTGTCGATCTTTATTACTATCTCTATTCCATCTATTGTATATAAACACATGAGAATATAATCAAACGACTCTGACATTCTTTCACAATACCAACCCATTTGAACTTGATCAAACATGCTGCTATATATTGTTCCCACGTTATTCTTGTTCGATTACTACATCAACGAATCCCAATTACAAACCCATCGTCATTATCAACTATAAACCACCTGCACACATGGAATCATATTTTTCTTTATATATATATATATATATATATATATATATATATATATATATATATATATATATATATATACACACACACACACACACATACATACTAGATATAAACATTTACATACCTTCTTGTTTTCCTTCTTGATGAACCGACATCACCACCGACATCCTCTACCCATTTGAATCGCCACAGTTCACCACAACCTTAGAATCGTTTTTTGTTTTTATGAACAACCAAACACCCATGATCAACCATCTCTTTAAACAACCCACCATCACCATAAGATCATCTTCATCACTCATCAACCAGGAACACCACCCATTTATATTAATCATTAGAGAAAACATAGACCTACAACATATTCACGCTCGTCCACCACCATCTCATTTATGTCAAGCAATATACAACCTCCACCACTAGATCACCACCTTCACCACTTCACCATCTCCACCTTTACACGCATACACAACCACCATTCGATCACTGCAGGTTGCTTCTATTTTTTGGTTTGGAACAACCACGAAACTCCATTGCAAAAACAACTACTGCAACTCGCCTTTTCCTACTTCTATTTTCTGTTAACTACGGATGTGAACACCACCATAAATCCACCACCCAAGTCGCCACTTTACCACCAAAACCACCCCACGAAAAACACCACCTACTACTGTGTATTTTTTTTTCTTCTTCTTCGGTTCTGTGCAACAATAATCAAGAGGATGAGGAGAGATGAAATTATTTTTGAAACTTAATTGATTAATTTATGGGGCATACTGAAACTTATAAATTGTTGCTACTTTATATATATTGGCAAACAAAAAGATAATGTCACTTGAGTCACAATTATTGCTGATCAAGACTGATTAAATCCATCGAATGAGCTGTAAAGATGGCGTGATGCTGTCTTCCATTTAAAAAGTGATAAACTGATTGAAACCCTTTTTGTTAGAATGCTGTATTTAATCAGGTACACATTAATAACTCATTTATATTGGGCTTCTTTTACTTATCTTTGGACCGAGAGTTTTAATTTTATATTGGGCCAAGACTTAGTTGCTGTTAGGCCGGAAGAGAAGCTGGAGCATTGAATTGCTATTCGATCTCTGGTTCTAACACGTTTATGATACACAACGATGATGAAGATAGTGATTAGTAATGAAGATGATGATTACATGGTGACGAGATGGTGGTGAGTTGAAGAATAATAACGATGTTAAAAAGATTGATGATGGTCGTGACGATGAAGATTAATGTTAACATCAAATGTTGGTATTGATAGCGAGTGTAACGATGATATAGAGATAGGTTTTATTGTTGAGGTTGGCCATGGTATATCTATAGATTAGGAAGATAAACATTGATGATGAAAAACGATTAAGGTTAGGATGAATAAGTTATGATTTTATGTGTTGGAAGATGATAATAAACCAAAGTAATCTAATTATTAGCTACTGCTACATTATTAAGTTATTATCAGAAGGATCTATCAAATATACTTACAGGTTTAGTGGATTAATGGATCAGGAGGTTTAAATGGGTTTTGTTTTTAAGAAAAAGGAAACAGGAATGAAACGGGTTAAATAGTTTTGACATATGAATTAAAACAGAAATGAAATGGCAGAATTATGGTTCAAGATGTTTGATTTAAGCAAGGGGTCTTGGGTTCGAAACCAGGCTGGAGCGTATTTTTTTTTTTTTTTTGGAAAAGAAGAAGTAAGCAGGAGTTGTAGTTTATATGGATTTAGGGTAGTAATTAGTTAGAAACGTAAATTCAGAAGCATGGGCAAGGGTTTTATCGGGTTAGCGGGATGTCGCGGGTTCAAACCCGGACTTGGGCATTTTTTTAAGGGCTATTCCTTGAGGTAGTTATTTATCTATTTATTACTATTATTATTATTATTATTATTATTATTATTATTATTATTATTATTATTATTATTATTATTATTATTATTATTATTATTATTATTATTATTATTATTATTATTATTATTGGTATTATTATTATTATTATTATTAGTATTATTAAAATTATTATTAATAATATCATTAAAATTATTATTAGTATCATTTTTATTAAAAACTATCATTTATATTAAAAGTATCATTTTTATTATTATTATTATTATTATTATCATTATTAGAAAATTATCATTTTTATCAAAATTATTATTATTATTATCATTACTTTTCTTACATTAATATAATTATTTTTTTTATTGTAAAATAAAACAACTTTTATTTATTATCATTATCAATATTATTTTATCAAATAACTATTAGCTTTATAAAACTATATTTACAACACATAACATAACTATATTAATACTTTTATAATAAATATTAATAAATATAATTAATTAGGTTATTAATGAAAAACCTAATTAAAATAACAAATAAATCACTAATAATATATAAATTTATTCGATTACCATTTTATATGTTAATATATATATAAATGATATAGGTTCATGAATCCGAGGCTAACCCTGCATTGTTCAGTATCGTCTTATGAATATTTTTACTACAAAATATCGTATTGTGAGTTTTATTTGCTCCCTTTTTAAATGCTTTTGCAATATATATTTTTGGGACTGAGAATACATGCGCTGCTTTTATAATTGTTTTACGAAATAGACACAGGTAATCGAAACTACTTTATATGGTTGGATTATCGAACCGAATATGCCCCTTTTTAGCTTGGTAGCCCAAGAATTGGTGTTTATTATAATTGCCACCAATTGACGCGAATCCTAAAGATAGATCTAAGGGCACTAACAAGCCACAGTCAGAGAATTTGAACTGCTTTAGTACTTCGATTTATCATGTCCGATAAGAGTCCCGGAATGATGGGGATATTCTATATGCATGTTGTTAAGGTCGGTTACCAGGTGTTCAATCCATATGAATGATTTTTATGCAGATGCATGATATTTATGAGAAATGATATGAAAATCTTGTGGTCTATTAAATTAATGGAAATGATTGTTTATGATAAACTAACGAACTCACCTATCTTTTGGTTGACACTTGAAAGCATGTTTATTCTCAGGTATTAAGGAAATCTTCCGCTGTGCATTTGCTCATTTTAAAGATATTACTTGGAGTCATTCATGACATATTTCAAAAGATGTTGCATTCGAGTCGTCGAGTTCATCAAGATTATTATTAAGTCAATTATAGTTGGATATATAATGAAATGGTATGCATGCCGTCAACTTTCGATGAAATGAAAGTATGTATTTTAAAAACAAATGCAATGTTTGTAAAATATATCATATAGAGGTTAAGTACCTCGCGATGTAACCAAATGTGATGTATTCGTCCAGATGGATTAGGACGGGTCATTAAATGAGCAGTGTGGAGGACCACATTTGACAAAAGATTGTCTCAGTATTGAACAAACAATGGAACAAAGAGAGAATGTTTCATACATGAACCAAAGGCCTGGAAATAATTATCAAAATAATTATCAACCGCCAAGACCAAACTACAATCAAAATCAGAATTATAACCGAAATGTTCCATACAACAACCAACAAGGTCCTAGCAATCAACAAGTATCTAACAATACTTACAACCAGCAAAGACCTATTTTTCCAAATAAACCACCATAAATCGATGATAAAAAGCCAAATTTAGAAGATATGATGTCAAATCTAGTTGAATCTCAAACGCAATTTTTCACATCTCAGAAATAAACTAATGAACAAAATGCTCAAGCATTTAGAAATCAACAAGCTTCTATCCAAAATCTGGAACAAGAAGTGAGCAACCTAGCAAGGTTAATAGGTGAAAAAAACCAGGGAGTCTACCTAGCGATACAAATGCTAACCCTCGAAATGAAACAGCTAAAGCCATTACTATAAGAAGTGGTATTACACTTAAACCACCTGAAATACCTGTAAATTTTGATGACTCTATTCCTACTCCACAAGCACCACAATCTGAGCAAGAGAAGGAATCAGAACTGGTAGTTGAAAAGGTTAATGAAGATAACACAGTTAAGGCAAAGCCTTATGTTAAACCATACCTACCACCACTTCCTTACCCGAGTAAAATGAGAAAAGAAAGACTTGAAGCCGAGTAATCCAAATTTTTGGATATGTTTAAACAAATAAATGTCAGTCTTCTTTTCATTGATGTGATTTCAGGAATGCCAAGATATGCTAAATTCTTGAAAGATCTAATCACAAATAGAAGGAAAATGGAAGAACTCTCGGCTGTTACAATGAATGCTAATTGTTATGCAGTGCTGTTGAATAAGCTACCATAAAAATTATCTGATCCAGGAAGTTTCACAATTCCATGTTTTCTGGGTAGTCTTAGTTCAATAGAAGCATTGGCAGACTTAGGTGCTAGTATAAATCTAATGCCATATTCATTATACGCTAAACTAGACCTTGGAGAATTGAAACCAACAAGAATAAGCATACAACTAGCCGATCGATCAGTAAAATATCCTAGAGGGATAATGGAGAACATGCTTGTTAAAGTTGGTACTTTAGTATTTCCAGTAGATTTTATTATTCTGGGCATGGAAGAAGATTCTCGAGTTCCTCTCATATTAGGAAGACCATTCTTAAACACGGCTAAAGCAATAATAGACGTGTTTGGTAAGAAACTGACCCTAAGTATAGAGGACGAGAGTGTTACCTTTTCTGTGGATAGCGCCATGCAACAACCGCAATCTGCAGATGATACATGTTATTATATTCAAACTATAGATTCACATGCAGAATTGTTAGAAGAATTTCCAGAATTACAAGGAACAGGAGAATGTTCTTTAGGAGAAGGAACTGAACCAATTGATGAAGTTGAAATGTTAGCTACACTCATAGCTAATGATTACGAACCAACAATAGAAGAACTTCAAATGTTAAAAGAGGAAGACTACAAATCATCGATAGAAGAACCACTGATATTAGAGTTAAAGCCACTTCCAAACCATTTGTAATACGCTTATTTACATGGTGAATCTGAATTACCTGTAATAATATTGTCTTCTCTTACGGAAAATGAAAAAGCTCAACTCATTTCTGTGCTAAAAGCTCATAAACCAGCTATTGCATGAAAGATTCATGACATTAAAGGTATAAGTCCTTCGTATTGCACACACAAAATCCTTATGGAAGAAGGTCATAAAACATATGTGCAACGCCAACGAAAACTAAATCCTAATATGCAAGATGTTGTTAAGAAAGAAATTATTAAACTGCTCGATGCAGGTTTAATTTATCCAATCTCTGATAGTCCATGGGTAAGCCCAGTTCAATGTGTACCTAAGAAGGGTGACATGACTGTCATCATAAATGAAAAAGATGAGCTTATTCCTACTAGGACTGTAACAGGATGGCGTGTCTGTATTGATTATAGAAAATTAAATGACGCCACCAGAAAAGATCACTTTCCCTTACCTTTCATTGACCAAATGTTGAAAAGGTTAGCTGGGAACAGTTATTACTGTTTTCTTGACAGTTTCTCCGGATACTTTCAAATTCCAATGGCACCCGAGGACCAAGAGAAAACCACCTTCACGTGCCCTTATGGTACTTTTGCTTACAAACGCATGCCATTTGGACTTTGCAACGCCCCTGCAACCTTTCAAAGGTGCATGATGGCGATTTTTCAAGACATGATAGAAGAATGCATGGAAGTTTTCATGGATGACTTTTCAGTCTTCGGTGATACTTTTGAAACATGTCTAGTTAATCTTGAACGAATGCTTATTAGATGCGAACAATCAAATCTAGTACTTAATTGGGGGAAATGTCATTTCATGGTTAAAGAAGGCATCGTTCTTGGTCAGAAAATTTCAAAGGAAGGAATTGAAGTAGATAGAGCTAAAGTAGATGTAATTGCTAAACTTCCACATCCCACCAATGTTAGAGAAGTTAGGAGTTTTCTAGGGCATGCCGGTTTTTAACGACGTTTCATAAAAGACTTTTCTAAAATTGCCACTCCTATGAATAAACTCCTTGAAAAGGATTCTCCATTCATCTTTTCGGATGAATGCATCAAATCTTTTAATATTCTTAAAGAAAAACTCACTAATGCGCCGATCATGATAACTCCAAATTGGAATCTACCATTTGAACTCATGTGCGATGCAAGTGATTTTGCAATGGGAGCCGTTTTAGGACAAAGGATTGAAAAACAATTTCAACCTATTTATTACTCTAGTAAGACGTTACAAGGAGCACAAACGAATTACACAACTACTAAAAAAGAACTTCTTGCTATTGTCTTTGCTTTTGACAAATTTCGTTCATATCTTGTTCTAGCTAAAACGGTGGTCTATACTGACCATTCTGCTCTTAGATACCTATTTTCAAAACAAGATGCCAAACCACGATTAATCCGTTGGATCTTACTCTTACAAGAGTTCGATATTGAAATCCGAGACAAAAAGGGAGCATAAAATCTCGTAGCTGATCATCTTTCTCGTCTTGAAAATCCTGAATTAGAAGTTCTAAATGAATCGGCTATACAAGATAACTTTCCTGATGAATATCTCTTGAAAATCGAATATAATGAAATTCCATGGTTTGCAGACTTTGCAAACTACTTAGTATGTGGATTCCTTGAAAAAGGATTGTCGTACCAAAAACGAAAGAAATTCTTTAGTGATATAAAACACTATTTTTGGGAAGATCCACATTTATTTAAAAGTTGTCTCGATGGAATAATACGCCGATGTGTATTCGGAGATGAAGCTAGTCAAATCTTAAACCATTGTCACACAGAACCAACAGTAGGGCATTATGGGCCTCAACTCACAGCAAGAAAGGTCTACGACACTGGATTTTATTGGCCTTCAATTTTCAAAGACGCACACCTTCTTTGTAAATCCTGTGATGCATGTCAAAGGGCCGGAAAAATAAGTCAACGTGATGAAATGCCACAAAATGTCATTCAAGTATGAGAAGTATTCTACGTTTGGGGTATTGACTTTATGGGTCCATTTCTAAAATCTCATAATAATCTCTACATTCTCGTTGCCATTGATTATGTATCTAAATGGGCGGAAGCACAAGCTCTCCTAACTAACGATGCACGAGTTATAGTCAACTTCTTAAAACGACTTTTTGCAAGGTTCGGAACACCGAAAGCTTTAATAAGTGATCGGGGTACTCATTTCTGTAATAATCAACTTGAGAAAGTTCTCAAAAGATATGGAGTAACTCATAAAATCTCAACCGCTTATCATCCACAAACAAGTGGACAAGTTGAAAATACCAACCGAGCATTAAAACGTATTCTAGAGAAAACCGTAGGATCGAATCCAAAGGAATGGTCCATGAAATTGGAGGATGCACTCTGGGCTTTTAGAACAGCCTACAAAACTCCAATTGGAACCACACCTTTTAACCTCGTTTATGGAAAAGCATGTCACCTTCCAGTAGAAATTGAGCACAAAGCATTTTGGGCTTTAAAGACATGTAATCTTGATTTACATGAAGCTGGACGTCTACCGTTAAGTCAACTAAACGAATTAGAAGAATTAAGACATTAGGCATATGAAAATTCGTTAATCTATAAGGAAAGAACGAAGAAATAGCATGATAAAAGAATTAGAAGGTCAAAAGAATTCAAGAAAGGAGACAGAGTTCTTCTTTTCAATTCACGATTCAAGCTATTTCCTGGAAAATTGAAATCAAGATGGTCTGGACCATTCATAGTCAAAAGAGTTTTCCCATACGGAACAATAGAGTTAATAAATTTAAACGGGATTGAATTTAAGGTTAATGGTCACAGAGTTAAACATTACATAGATAATCCAATGGAAGTTGAAGATGAAGTTAATCACAATTTTGACACCACAGCTAACTAAGTGTGGGAAGATTCGAATCTTTTAAGGGTAATATGAACTTCTGTTAGAGTTAGATGTTCTGTTTTCGTGTAGTTTTCGAAAATGGAATCCAAATGGTCTTTCACTAGCAGACCCTAAAGAACTAGTCTTCTCCCTCCATTCTGAATTCTTATTTCTTTTAGGTTTTACGAGATGAAGAATTCATTTGATCTGAACCATGGTCTACTACTACACGCTATGATTACTAAACGTAATAATAACACTTTCCTGAGTGAACTGGTATCATTCATAAGAGAAAAAATGGACGAAGTAAGGAAAGAACTCGGAAAGAATCATAATAAGACACATTTTGGTAAACGAAAATCAAAATCCGCAACAAAAAGAAGAGCACGACACCTTGAAAGATGTCATAAATGCGGAAAATGGTCACACGAAGGGAAATGTTCAAACAATCAAACACATTCCAATACCGAGTTCGTTACTCTATGCAGAGAAGGACCGTCCATATGTTTAGAAAAAAAGTTATTGAAAATTCGAGGTTACGCTTATGTAGCTATGGAGAACCAAATCGAACGACTCTCCTATGAGTCGACTAAAGCAGGTCTCTGAGAATTCTATCTCACAGGTAAGTATGTACAGTTTTTTTATTTATTTTTATTTATTGCTTTTAACCTTTTGATAATAAACGCTGAATCGTTCGCTATAAAGTATTAAATTGATATTCAATAAAATTAGGTAAGTGAAACCGAAATTATTGATATCATACAAAAATTTAATGCATCACTGCGAAATTTACCGTTTATTCAAAAGGTATAAATATCTTTAATCAATCAATCCAAAATATTTCAGAAATTCATCAGGAGTAAAACTAGGTAATATAGCCGGAATTACTTTACCCAAAAGAGGGACGTATATTTTTGTTAATATTTGATTGATTAAAGTGGGATAAAATACCAAAAAGATTTTCTGTTTTATTTTTACCTTGTTTTTTAAAAAGTAATATATAACTATATTATTTTAAATATAAGTTTGTAAAATTAATAAATTTAAATATTAATGATATTTGTATAAAATTTTATTAATATGCATTTTAAATTTAAGTTTGGTGTGAATTTAAAAACAAAAATGTTCTTTATTTCATTAAGTTAAAAATTTGATATCTAAAATTCTTCGTGAGTTAAAAACTAGGTCGTTGAACCGAAATTGCTTTACCCGAAGGAGGGACGAGAAATTTTGTTATCATTATTTTTAATTTTATTGATCTAAAGTATGCCAAAAACATTTAAAAACCCAAAAATCTTTGCTTTTAAAAGACTCGCTTTAAAATGACAATTTTTCAATTTTTGTCAAGGGACGAACTAGGTCAACGTACCGAAACAACCTTTACCTAAAGGGAAACAAAAAATTTAAAAATTACTCCATTAATTGTTTTATTACTAATTATTAAAAAAAGGGTTTTATAAAATAAAAAAAAAGCCGCACTCGCGGAGGTTTGTGTTACCACACATCCGCACTCGCGGAGCAAGAAAAACCCAAAACAGAATAACTGGTCGACAGACCAGTCCCCAAAACACCACACCCACATTTTTTTGCGAAAAACACACACAAAACCCTCTCAAAATCACGATTTTTCACCTTTAATCATCAAATTTTTTGTTAAAATCATGTTGAAAAGAATCCTACCAAGAAGTTTTTCAAGGAGATCGGTAATTTCTACATCTAAATACTCTTTAATCCGAATTTTTAGTGTTCTTGAGCAAAATTATACCTAATTTGATTTTGATGATTTCTTGTCTAATTGTGCTTAAATTGTTTGTATATTATGCTCGTATAACCTAGATTGATGCTATTTAACATGATTAGAAGCCTTAAACTTCAAATTTTGAGTAATCTAGGGTTTGTGTTCTTGAACAAATTAGGGCTTTTTGATATAAATAGGTTATGGCTGAATTTTATTGTTAGTTCATGCTTAATTAAGTAGTGTAACATGTTTAGGTTGCTAAATGATCAAAACCTTGATCATAAACATAACTTTTTGAGCAAGATTGTTGACTTTTTTAGTCAAAAATGCATGAACTTGATTCAATTGACATGAATGCCATTTGGAACTTGTTTAATTGCTATAATGATTATTTTTGACATGTTTTAGAAGATGAATGCGAAGGAACATTGTATACATTTTCATATATGTTTATTTGTAAAAGTGTAGAATTGTGAATATTATGAAAATGTGTATAAGTTATTATTGTTAAAACATGTCATTATGGTTATTTTAAGTTATGATTTTGCTAACACTAATGCATATTTGGATGCACAAAAATTGTATTTAATGTGTTTTGCAGACTGAAAGGGGTGAATCTTCATCCGCATCCCAGGCTCACAATGCTCCTCATGAGAATGCAGACGAATAGGAGATTAACGACTAATACAGACAAAATCTACCGCATCAATTCATTTCATATTCAAATATACAATTGACAGATTTACACCCTAATTTAATATTTGACAGACATTGGATAGATTATCCAAAATATCAGAGGAAACTTACACACCCTTCAGTCAAATAATGTTGAAGTACCCAGGGTAATAGATTGGGAACCGTTAGAAACAGTGGGATTGGCCGAGCCAATCAGAGAATTACTTACACAAAGGTATGGTAATTCTACTTTTAATGATTGGGAACGATTATTCAATATATGTAGGCCTTTATATAGAGAATGGTGTGTGGAATTATTATGTAGTGTTGAAATAAATGATCGGTTAGCTAGCTTAATCGATCGGAGCTTTATTAGATTTTTGTTAGGAGGTGTGATGTGCCATATGTCTCTATTAGATATGGCTCAGGCTTTGTGTACATATACTGTCACACCCCCAAATTAGGGCCTAGGGTATTTGTGACTAATTATATCAAATCACAGTTGTATAAACGAGAACGACTCTATATGAGACGTTTTGAATAAAACATTTATTAATAAAACAGCGGAAGCATTAAAAGTTTTACATCAAATTTAAACTGAAATAATAATAATAGTCTTAATGCAAAGTAAATGTAATGAAATGAAGACTCCATGTAGCAGCATTCAATTCATCAGGTAGCAATCATGGCAATCATCTTATTCGTCACCTGAGACAAAACATGCTTAAAGTGTCAACCAAAAAGGTTGGTGAGTTCATTAGTTTATCAAAATTAATCATTTCCGTTATAATAATAGGCCACAAGATTTCAGTTTCATAAATATCCGTACACTAGCAAGTGTATAAAAGCATTCTATAAGTTGTAGGCACCCGGTAACAAGCCTTAACGTTCATGTTTTACCCTCTGAAGTACACCAGATCAGGTGTGTTTAAAATAACCTCGAAGTACTAAAGCATCCCATAGTCAGGATGGGGTTTGTCAGACCCAATAGATCTATCTTTAGGATTCGCGCCTACCGTACATAGACAAGTAGTTTAATGTTACCAAGCTAAGGGTATATTTCTGGTTTAAACCCACATAGAATTAGTTTTAGTATTTGTGCCTATTTCGTAAAACATTTATAAATCAGCGCATGTATTCTCAGCCCAAAAATATATATAAAAAGGGAGCAAATGAAACTCACATTAAATAGCAGTTGAAGTATTCCACGCAAGAAAGGAAAGTAAAGCAAGTAAGTGACCGAGATATCAACTAGAAGTTGTTCTTTAAGAGAGAAATGAGAGATTAAGGTGTAAGTTTGAAATGAGAAATGTATGTGGTATTTATAGTTGAAAATGTTAGGTAAAAAAAATTAAAATAAGTAAATCTTAAAAGTTAAAATAAGAAAAATTATTTTGTATTTTTATTAAAAGTAAATTTTAAAAGTTAAAATAAAAAAAAGTAGTTTGTATTTTTATTAAAAGTAAAATCTTAAAAGTTAAAATAAGAAAAAGTAGTTTGTATTTTTATTAAAAGTAAAATCTTAAAAGTTAAAATAAGAAAAAGTATTTTGTATTTTTATTAAAAGTAAATCTTAAAAGTTAAAATAAGAAAAAGTAGTTTGTATTTTTATTAAAAGTAAAATCATAAAAGTTAAAATAAGAAAAAGTAGTTTGTATTTTTATTAAAAGTAAAATCTTAAAAGTTAAAATAAAAAAAATATTTTGTATTTTTATTAAAAGTAAATCTTAAAAGTTAAAATAAGAAAAAGTAGTTTGTATTTTTATTAAAAGTAAATCTTAAAAGTTAAAATAATAAAAAGTAGTTTGTATTTTTATTAAAAGTAAATCTTAAAAGTTAAAATAAGAAAAAGTAGTTTGTATTTTTATTAAAAGTAAATCTTAAAATAAAAGTAGTTTCTATTTTTATTAAAAGTAAATCTTAAAAGAAAAAGTAGTTTGTATTTTTGTATTTATTTATTAAAAGTAGATATAGTTTTGATTTTTTTTTTGTATAAAATTCTAAAAAAAAAAAATTGTTTAATATATTTCTAAGAACATTTAACATTTTATTTCTATATTTGTTTAATTATTAAATACGAATTTTATATAAAAATTATTATTATATTTAGTTTTTATAAAAATTAAAATTTATGATTATTAATTTATAGTTTTTATTAGTTTTATAAATGTTATAATATTATGTATTATTTAGTTAATTATATATTCTATTAACTAAATAACAAAAGTAATATAAATATTATATATATATTCATTGATGTAATTATGTTATATTATATATCATAATCTTATTTATAATATTTATAATTATATTATTTATTTTAAGCGTACGTTTATTCGGTCAACGTTAAATTTATTCGCATATAACAACTCTAGGTATTTTAGTAAAATCGGAAGTCGAAAAGTGAGGGTTGTTATATATACGCCTGAGGAACTACCATATACTGATTGTCAAAGGTTGATAATTAAAGGTAAGAGGGTTGATGAAAATTTTGATATAAATGGAATATGGAGTAGAATGACTAGCCATAACCGATTTCGTGGGGGATATTACTCTTATACTGATATTAATAGAGCTGAGCTAAGAGTGATCCATAGGTTTTTAGCAAACTCGATTACACAGCGAGGTAGGAACAAAGAGAAGGTAAATGAAAATGATTTATTTTACCTCATGTGTATTCGAGACCCACAGAGCATTGTGAGTATACCTTATTGTGTGGGTTATTATTTATCGGTTATGGTGAGGGGTATGTGGCCTAATAGTATAATAGGAGGTGGTATTTTTATTACTTTAATTGCTGAGTATCTCAATGTGGATAGAAGTCAAGGGGGATTATTAGTTACAGTACCAGAACCCCGTGATAGAATTGGTTTGCAAGTATATCATGGTGCTAAGGTTTTAAAGAAACGACATAACGCTGCAGTACCATATGATGGCTCGCATCCACAGGTAGAAAGAGATCAGGAGCAAGGTAATGTGGGAGGAGGGAATCATATGGCAGAAATGCAAATTTTATTGGCCCAAAATGAGTATGAAATGGCTAGACAACGGGCATTTGCAGATTGGCAATATCATCAAAGCCAAATCATAAGCCATTGTGCCTACGTAAACACAAACTACATTCCTACTCAACCGGCCATATTTCCTCCCTGGACTATACAGACCCGACCACCGTTCCCTACATATAACCCAGCTCAAGCATTATACAGCACTTACGGCTATGAATGGAATCCCTACTGGAACCATCCTCATCAACCGTAATTTTCTTTTATTCCTATTTTTATTTATTTTGTAACTTGTAATTTTATACTATTAATACTTCTTTTGATACTGTAATAGTTTTTATAATTTTCTAACTTTTATTATTAGATTTTAATAATTTTTGAATGTGTGGTGATATACCCAACTTCAAAAATATGTATATATATGTTTGTAGTTTATCTCATGTACAAAACAGGGTAAAACAACGCACTTTCAAAGACTGGCATTAAGTTCAGCAAAAGCAACTAATTTTGAAGACAAGATGCAAAATAAATGCGATATAACAACTGCAGGAATGAACAAATGATGTGCACCATTTATCATTCAAACAAACAACAATATGTCTGGAAACTTTGGTAAAATTTAATCATTTTTCTACACTAATCATCCTCAATAATTTAAATTGTTACCGATTTCTTGCAAATGAGGGCATTGCAAGATCTTAAGTGTGGAAAGGGATTAAATTCTTTCGGATTTTAAAGGTTTGACTTATACACTTGGTTTAATAGCCACCGTTAAACTTTACTAGTAACGCAGTAGTTGTATTAGAATCTAGTGCTCTCTGATAATAAAGAACAGCCCTAGTCTTATATACTGACTACCCACTTCTAGTAAAAATTTTAAAATTTTTTAAATAAATGAATTCAAAATCTCGTTTATACATATTTATGAACGATAAAACTAGATGTTAACACCGAAATTATTGTTACCTCGGAAAGGACATAAATTGAGAAACAACCCAAAATGCTTGAATTCATTTAAAATGGAATAGAAGAGAATAAAAAGGTAAAGAAAGAAATATAAAAGCCAAGTGTGGGAAAAATTTACCAAGTTATTTAAATCATATATCACATATTTTTGTACAAATAATTGAAGGTACTTTTGTTTTGGACGATTTTAATCAGTTTTACCCGATTTCTTATAATATATTTGAAAGAAATATGCCACTTGATTTAAAAGGAAGTAAAGTCTTCCGAGAAAAAGACACGCGCTTCTTGATTTAGGTCAGGAAGTTGTCGTCCAGAACAGTTGTAGAGTCTACGAAAAACCTTGAAAAGTTTTCTCGAAAATTAGCTAGAAATCCACGGACCTCAGCATCAAACAGGGTCGCCAAGTGGTCAGACTTATCCTAACCATGAGAGGATCTGTCTCGTACAATGGGGGGCACCGTGCAAATTAGCTTATAAGACTAATGAATCAGATCTCCAGAAAGGATAATCTCCTTAAAGATTAAAAATCAGCATTTAAGCCTGATATTACTCAATCCTTGAGATTGACTTTAAAAAACTGAGAATTACAAACTCATGGAATTCAATGATATCTAAACTCGAGCTTGAACGAGAAAATATTTTGATCAAATTACAAACCGATTTGTTTTCTGAAAACCCATTTTCAATGCGTTCATTACCATTGAATGTAAAATCCTAGGAATTCACTTGGAATTCATTAGGTCACATGAACCAAATCGGGTGTCAACCGTAAGAACGATGGTTGCATAGCATGGTCGAAGACAGGACCTTGTGCTAGACCGAAAAACTATAGGGTGATCTTTACTATTGCTCCTACATCGTTACTACCATTGTTCATACCGCCGTATTAAAATCACTGATGTTCAAAGTGTGAAGAATAAAGAAGTGATTCTAGTAAAGTTATATTCAAGTTCTATATTGCTTGAGGACAAGCAAAGCTCAAGTGTGGGAATATTTGATAATACTAAAAATGAACATATATTTCATAGCATTATCCTTCAAGAAAGAGAAGCTTTTAGTTGCAATTGTTCTATTTACAAGTGATATTCGTTTAAATAATAAAAGGTGAAGATAAAAGACAGATTCGACGATCTGAAGATGTAAATGACCAAAAAGCTAAAAAGTACAAAGTACAATCCAAGTGGTTCAAATTATTGATGAGAAACGTCTAGAAATTACAAGAGTACAAGCCTCAAAACACAAAGTACAAGATATTAAATCGTACGAAAGGACGTTCAAAAATCCGGAACTGAGACATGAACCAACTATCAACGTACGACTCAACGGAGCTAAAATTACAAGTCAACTATGCACAAGAATATAATATAATATATAATTAATTATATATAATATTATATATTATAAATAATCAACAGCCCACGTTTAATTCGTTTGGTGAGCTGGAATCCAAAGCTCCATGACTGCGGAGCTGTGAAGAAGAAATGTACAGCACTTGCGGAGCTGTACAGTTCAAAGTGGGCCTATAAAAGGCCGTGCATTCTGCCGATTTCATTACACCATTTTCTTTTCCTTTCTATGATCACATACGAAATATATATATTTATATTTTATAATTATAATTTTAATATTAAGTTAATAATAATAAGGTTATAGTGGCAAATGTTTTAAGTTTGTAAGTCAAAATTCTGTCCGTGTAACACTACGCTATTAATACTCATTGTAAGTTATGTTTAACCTTTTTAAATTAATGTCTCGTGGCTAAGTTATTATTATGTTTATTTAAGCCGAAGTAATCGTGATGTTGGACTAAATATTAAGACGAGGTTATTGGGCTTTGGACCATAATTGAGGTTTGGACAAAAGATCGACACTTGTGATAATTGGACGATGAGCTATTAATGGGCTTTATATTTGTTTAACTGAATGATAGTTCGTTAATTTAATATATAGATTTACAATGTGACGACCCGGAAATTTTTGACCAAATTTAAACTTAAAACTTATATGATCTCGACACGATAAGCAAAGTCTGTAAAGTTGAATCTCAAAATTTTTGAACTTTTTCGTATATTCAATTGACCTTCGACCATTCTCGACGATTCACGAACCACTATTTGTAAATAGATACATAAATATTTAAACATATGAATATATATAATAACAATTTGAAATATAATTTGAAATATTATATGTTGTTGTTATTAAAGCTAAGTATATAAAATAAAATAAAAATATGATATTATGATAATTAATATCTATGTATATAAATAAAATATATTAAATATATATTTTGTGATTTCGAATTTATTTCATAAACGATGGTAATGCTCAATTGTTATTAAATGAATAGTAAATGAGTTAAGAAGGAACTTATATGATTTTAGAATAAACAGTGATTCGAAAATGAGTTCTATAAATTTTAGGCTTACTAAAAATGTATTTAGGATTTAGTTATCAAATTTTAGAACTTTTTATATTTTACACTGAAATGAGAGGGACAGTTGATGTAATTTTTATTTAACAAATTAGTGATCGAATTTTATACCATAATGACCAAAATAAATAAATATAGTTAAATTAAAAATATGGAATTTTTCTGAATACTTTTATCTGCCACTGTTTAACAACGAGGAACGAATTACACTGTGAGTAAACTGTCGACACAAAAATTAAAACTTGTGGCTGCTCTCTTTTCATATTTACATTCTTAATTAGTTTTATTATATTATAATAATAATAATTATATTATTATTATGTTAGTGCTTTTATTTGACTTATTAATATGTACCTATTTCTCACCATCATTTAAATTTTCCTTTCTCGGTACATGATTTCGTGAGACTATCACTGGCCATTTATTTTAGACTTGTCCCCCACTATCTAAATATAAATGTATATACATATATATGCAAATGCATATTAATATATGATCATTCAATTTCAATATCAAGAACCCATCACCCTTGAACCACAACCATCGCCGGCCACCTTCACCACTGAGACAATCACCACCGACCACCCATCCACCTCCATAAGACCATCACAGAATCAACACACTACCATCATTATCATTAATATTTCTTTTATTTGTTTCGTTGTCTGTTGCAAGAACATCACCACCACTTCCAACTCTAACACCACCGCTAAACATGATCCTCCTGCTGCTGTTAACCGTCAAAAATAACCTCCAATCGCCACCTATCAGCTGCTGTAAACATTTATGTTTTGGCTGTAAAATAAAACCCTCATCGAATACCACCCTCATCATATATTTTCTTGAAACCCATTTAACATCAACCACCACTTATTCACACCGCCACCCTCACCATGTACAACCATCTTCAACCTCAAACCTCCACCACCATAACCCACTTTACATCGAGCCACCTCTAGAACCACCATACCTCCACCATTAGAAAACAACACCGTCGAAAACCCACTAAGGATGCTACGGTATGTTTCTGTTTGGCCGTCATCATCAACTTGAAACCTTTCACCACCGCGGCTCTACCACCACCGTAACCCACCCCACTATTGCTGCTACTCACTGTTTTGATCCTGCCTCTTAATTGCAGCCATCAACCATCACAAAACACCATAACCCATGACTGATTTCATATCTACTGTTGACGAACGAAACCACCCTCATCACATGCTCGCCGGAATATTGAAAGAGAATGAAGTTGACGATGATCGTGAGTTTATGTTCTATCGAAAGAGAATGATGTTGGAACTGTACGTATCATCAATTTTTATTTTTCAATTCTCTGATTAATTAAAAACTATATATATTGACGAATCTATATCTATATATTATGCGTATGTGATGGCATGTATTTTCAATCGTTTAATTTTTTTTTCCTATAATTTAATCACACACGTCTACTTGAATTTTGGAATACCCAAATAAATTATTGGTAGAAAAAGGAACTGTTTTGAAAGAAAACTACAGCTTCTGACAGTTTAAAATAAATTAACGTGAGAATAATACAAGAATAATTTAGAGGTTCAATGGTTTAGTGATTGTTTGTTAAGACTAGTGATCTTGAGTTCGATTCTTGGCTGCTACAATTTAATTTATTTTTGTCAAGAATAGCAACTGCAAGTCAGACCCATGATTTACAAAATAAGCCCATTAAGATTAGTGGTAAAATTTATCCATGATTTACAAAAGAAGCCCATTAAGATTAATGGTAAAATTTATTATTATTATTATTTTATTATCATTATTATTATATAAAAAAATTATTATTATTATTATTATTATTATTATCATTAATAATAATAATAATAATAATAATAATATTATTATTATTATTATTATTATTATTATTATTATTATTATTATTATTATTAGTATTATCATTTAAATTATCATTTTTAAAATTATTATTATTAACAAAAGTATTATTATTAAGACTATCACTAGAAATAAGACTGTTATAGTCATTATTATTAGTATTACTACCAATAGATATTTTTATATAAAAATACATTACCAGAATATTAATATCACATATCACTATAATTTAATTATTAACAAGATAGTAACTAAGCTATATATAAAATACATCAATTAATATATATACATATATATTTTATCATATATAAACCCTAATATAAATTATTATTATTAATACGTTATAATGAAGGATAAACACTAGTTAAATAAAATATATAAATTAAATATATCTAAATCTATATAATAAATAATTTAACAAGTATATTATTAAAAATAATATATATATTTATTCGATTACGATTATGTGTGTTAATATATATACAAATGATATAGGTTCGTGAATCCGAGGCCAACCCTGCATTGTTCATATTTTTCATATGTATTTTTACTACAAAATATAGTATAGTGAGTTTCATTAGCTGCCTTTTTAAATGATTTTGCAATATATATTTTTGAGACTGAGAATACATGCGCTGCTTTTATAACTGTTTTACGAAATAGACACAAGTAATTGAAACTACATTCTATGGTTGAATTGTTATACCGGATATCGCCCTTGTTGAACTTGGTAGCCTAAGAATTGGTGTTTATTATAATTGCCACCAATTGACGTGAATCCTAAAGATAGATCAATGGGCTTTGACACGCCCCAGTCAGAGAATTTGAACTGCTTTAGTACTTCGATGTTTATAGGTTTGGGGATATTCTACATGCATTTTGTTAATGTCGGTTACCATGTGTTAAATCCATATGAATGAATTTTAAACACTTGCGAGTGTATGATTATTGAATGAAATCTTGTGGTCTATTAAAATTATGGAAATGATTGATTACGATAAACTAATGAACTCACCAACCTTTTGGTTGACACTTTAAAACATGTTTATTCTCAGGTATGAAAGAAATCTTCCGCTGTGCATTTGCTCATTTAGAGATATTACTTGGAGTCATTCATGACATATTTCAAAAGACGTTGCATTCGAGTCGTTGAGTTCATCAAGATTATTGTTAAGTCAATTATAGTTGGATATATTATGAAATGGTATGCATGCCGTCAACTTTCGATGTAAAGAAAGTTTGTCTTTTAAAAATGAATGCAATGTTTGTAAAATGTATCATATAGAGGTCAAGTACCTCACGATGTAACCAAATGTAATGTATTCGTCCAGATGGATTAGGACGGGTCATTATAGGTGGTATCAGAGCCAGGTTCTTAGGGAACCAGGTCTTGCATTAGTGTGTCTAACTGATAGTTGTTAAGATGCATTAGTGAGTCTGGACTTCGACTGTGTCTACATGTCAAAAGTTTTACTTATCATTTTGTGTCGAAAATTACCTACTTATCATCCTTAGGAAATTACTTTCTTATCATTCTTAGGGGAATCACTTACTTATCACTTTTAGTCTAAACACATCTTACTGCATTGATTGCATGAAAAGTGTATAGACAAAAAAATTCATATCTTAGCGTATCTGTTACTGTAAACTTTGCCTGACATATTCCGTAAATTCCTCCATAATTTACGAAATCATTTGCTCTATATATAGATATTCTATGTAATTAGAATACCACCCGATAGCCGGAAAATCATTTCATATCAAAAAATCCTTTATTCAATCGTACGAAATGGAATTCGTCATTAGTTCAAGTCCCTCGGATTTCGACATGGAGTCCCACTCAAGCTCCGAAAGCCGTGTGACCGGAATGGACCAACCAATCATCCATCCCCAATTCATCTGATGGGTTCGTAGTTTACTTAACCAATGGAGACAAGAAGAAGGCGATCCCTTCCATCAACAAAATTCACCTCTTGACGAAGAACCTGAAGCACTTACCGGCAAACCAGTCCGAAACACCATTTTCACTCTCATTTCCAGGATATCTCGCAACGATTATATATTATATACAATTCTAAACCTTATTCATCTGCTTGTTCCAACCGCCAATCATCCCGGAGTAATAGAGGAAGTCAACGAGCTTCGCGCTCGAGTAGTGGCTTTGAAGAATTTGGTGCAAAATTTACCAGCTTCAGCAACATCACCGGCACCAACAGTACCATCAGTAACAGCACCAGTACCATCAACAATTCATGCCTCAACATCTCATTCTGTACCTTGAGTATAATCATCGTTCTACGTATCATTCTACATCAAATACCTTCGTTCTTCATGGCGATTATGTAATCTCTAATGTTTTAGAGATTATATATTCTAGTTCTAATGGTAAATCAAATGAGTTAATATTATATCTACTCATTAAATCCATGATTACATCTGAAGAAAATATATATGTATATATATTTTCATAAGGATTGTAATAAAAAGTTCTTTTGTACAAACTGTTAATGGTGAAAATATTTTAACGGGTAGGTAATACCCGAGGAATATTTAGATTTCACATTAATAAATTACACTGTACATTCTTCGAATCTGATTCAACAGTCATTTACTATCTTACTTACATCTACCGATATACGTATCCATTCACCATAGAATAACCATTTTCATTCAATTTCGTATTTGGATATTGACTTATCAGGATCCAACAAGTGGCATAATGAAGAAAACATTGGACAAAATAAAAATTGTTAAAAACAAACAAATTAACTATGAGAAATTTTGTTAAGAATCTACGCTAACAAAATCCTAGCTAACTGTTCCTAGCAAACTGTTAATTCCGTATTACATTTATTTATCGCAATTTATTTATCGCAATTTATTTATCGCAATTTTAATTCTCACAATTTTATTTATTGTCATTTAATTTCTGTTATTTATTTTACGCACTTTAAATATCGGGACACGTCTATAAGGTTTTGACATATCATATCGACACATCTATATATATTATTTGGAATAACCATAGACACTCTATATGCAGTAATGCTTGAGTTAGCTATACAGGGTTGAGGTTGATTCTATAATAATATATATACTTTGAGTTGTGATCGAGTCTGAGACATGTATACAATGGGTCACGAATACGTATTAATTAATTCGAATATTATATATTAAACTATATATGAATTGTTGAATCACTAACTGTGGACTATCAGCTGTGGACTACCAATATTTTGGTTATAACATATGAAACTAAACAATTCTTCAAGTTTGCCACTTGAATTCATCTTAAACCTCATTTGTATCTTGACAATTACAATCTGCGTTCAAACCTTTTATGATTCTTGAAAACACCTCAATCGAGAGGAAAAATCAACCGCACTTCATCTTTGGAAGAAAAGATTGATACATATAGTTATGCACCTGAAAAACTCTCAGAAACTGAGCAAATGTTTAACACGTATCTGTGCTAGCTCCTTTGGCGTTGTTATTACCGAAAATAACTTTGCAATCCCTTTCCAAACTAGCCAATTTTGTCACAGCTCCAACAAGTTAACTTCGACTTTTCTTTCGAAACAACTGTAATATAACCTTGATATATACGCGTGCTCTTTTAATATTACCGGGGAACCTTTTATATTCAACCATATTACCAGCAGAACATACCAGCAACCTCGTTGCTCTTTGGCTTAAATCTCTTCGACAAATCACTATATTTATCTATTGAAGTCTTATCATGAACTCATCGGCATCTTGTAACGATAATTACTATACCAATTACTGGGAATCAGCAATCAGTATTTTAAATCTCGCAACGTTTTTACATCAACAGATATATGTATACATATAATATTTACCTCTTAGAATTATGATCTCTCATTCTGAAATTCTGAAATTCTGAAAAGCACTCTAGTCTACGAATCAATTCTTTAAATTTTGAGAAAGCTGATAAAGCAGCGAAAACTGTTGATGACTTTAACAGTCAACAGTATGATGATAAAGAATGGAGTGTTGGAAACGCTAAATAAAAAAATTTAGTACCAAAAAGCGAATTATGCGAAACTATGAAGGAGGTTGTGGACAAAACCACAAAGACTAAACCTGCCTTCAAAGAATCTAAATGATTCAGTGTTTACTAAAGTCTTTTGAAAATACCTTACTCCTTATCTATTCTGAATCTTTGCGGACAAATTTTCTTCATCATCCTTTGATATTAGAAATTCTAAGATATCATCGTATCTTTCATTATAAATATCCTCGATATTTCTGAAGATATCCTCATAACTATTCTTATCTGAAATCAATTATCTCTTCGTGATATCAGTGTTACATCAGAAAGGAAACTGTTTAGTTTCTATATTCTGTAAACCCTTGAGCTTAAAATATGAATATTTTTGAAGTAGTGTTGGGAACTGAAGCAAGAGTTAGTATAATATAATGACACTTGATCAACGTGATTATATTACAGTAAGTCATGCTGAGTTTCTAATGGAACTTGATAATTCACAGACCATAACGTCATCAGGTGCCATGTTACACGACTCTTACATTCTACTTAAATCTTTAAACAATATCAAGAACATATTTTCCTGGCAGCTCTATCTGTTCTCATGGACTCTGATAACATAACCAATCAAGATCGTGCTATTACAATCTCTATCTTAGAACATTAGTCATGTTCAATCGAAACTTCATACCTACGAATTTTGGACCATTATTCGCTTGACTTAAAGTCAGAAAGAGAAAACGAAAAAGATGGAACTCCATAATATAAAGGAGATGAAGAGGGTGGATTCATAGTAAAATATCCGACAAAGCAATCAAAACAGATTATCTCATTTAACCAAAGAGGATTCTAATTTCCTTAATTACTGAAGAACCAAATCTTATTACTAAGTTTATCTCTAAATTCCTTGAATTTCGGAATTCAACCCTGACTACGTCAAAAGTTAAATCTCTATCTCAATCTTTCATGACAGCTTCACTCGTACGCTTCACATAATCGAATCGTTTTATCTATATTAGTCAATAATGATAAAACTCTATTTATCAACTCATATTCGTCATGAAAACATTTTTATTGTTAGCCATGACCACCTCACTCAAATTTCGGGACGAAACTTCTTTAACGGGTAGGTACTGTGACGACCCAGAAATTTTTGACCAAATTTAAACTTAAAACTTATATGATCTCGACACGATAAGCAAAGTCTGTAAAGTTGAATCTCAAAATTTTTGAACTGTTTCGTATATTCAATTGACCTTCGACCATTTTCGACGATTCACGAACCACTATTTGTAAATAGATACATAAATATTTAAACATATGAATATATATAATAACAATTTGAAATATAGTTTGAAATATTATATGTTTTTGTTATTAAAGTTAAGTATATAAAATAAAATAAAAATATGATATTATGATAATTAATATCTATGTATATAAATAAAATATATTAAATATATATTTTGTGATTTTGAATTTATTTCGTAAATGATGGTAACGCTCAATTGTTATTAAATGAATAGTAAGTGAGTTAAGAAGGAACTTATATGATTTTAGAATAAATGGTGATTCGAAAATGAGTTCTATAAATTTTAGGCTTACTAAAAATGTATTTAGGATTTAGTTATCAGATTTTAGAACTTTTTATATTTTACCCTGAAATGAGAGGGACAGTTGATGTAATTTTTATTTAACAAATTAGTGATCGAATTTTATACCATAATGACCAAAATAAATAAATATAGTTAAATTAAAAATATGGAATTTTTCTGAATACTTTTATCCGTCACTGTTTAACAATGGGGAACGAATTACACTGTGAGTAAACTGTCGACACAAAAATTAAAACTTGCGGCTGCTCTCTTTTCATATTTACACGCTTAATTAGTTTTATTATATTATAATAATAATTATATTATTATTATGTTAGTGCTTTTATTTGACTTATTAATATGTACCTATATCTCACCATCATTTAAATTTTCCTTTCTCTGTACATGATTTCGTGAGACTATTACTAGCCATTTATTTTAAACTTGTCCCCCACTATCTAAACATAAATGTATATACATATATATTCAAATGCATATTAATATATGATCATTCAATTTCAATATCAAGAACCCATCACCCTTAAACCACAACCGTCGCCGGCCACCTTCACCACCGAGACAATCACCACCGATCACCCATCCACCTCCATAAGCACCATCACAGAATCAACACACTGCCATCATTATCCTTAATATTTCTTTTATTTCTTTCGTTGTCTGTTGCAAGAACATCACCACCACTTACAACTCTAACACCACCGCTAAACATGATCCTCCTGCTACTTTTGACCGTCAAAAATCACCTCCAATCTCCACCTATTAGCTGCTGTAAACATTTATGTTTTGGTCGTAAAATAAAACCCTCATCGAATACCACCCTCATCATATATTTTCTTGAAACCCATTTAGCATCAACCACCACTTATTCACACCGCCACCCTGACCATGTACAACCATCTTCAACCTCAAACCTCCACCACCATAACCCACTTTACATCGAGCCACCTCTAGAACCACCATACCTCCACCATTAGAAAACAACACCGTCGAAAACCCACTTAGGATGCTACGGTATGTTTCTGTTTGGCCATCATCATCAACTTGAAACCTTTCACCACCGCGGCTCTACCACCACCGTAACTCACCCCACTATTGTTGCTATCACTGTTTTGATCCTGCCTCTTGATTGCAGCCGTTAACCATCGCAAAACACCATAACCCATGACTGATTTCATATCTACTGTTGACAAACGAAACCAACCTCATCACATGCTCGCCGGAATATTGAAAGAGGATGAAGTTGATGATGATCGTGAGTTTATGTTCTATCGAAAGAGAATGATTTTGGAACTGTACATATCATCAATTTTTATTTTTCAATTCTATGATTAATTAAAA